>NC_086130.1:5141674-5452508 GCF_963921235.1 Mobula hypostoma | reverse complement strand
TATGTGTGAATCTTTGTATATATGTGTTTATGTGTGTGCATGCATGCTCGTGTGCATGTATGTGTGTGTCTGTCTCTGTGTGTGTGTAGGTGCGTCTGTGTGTGTGTATGTGAGTGTGCATGTGGGTGTGGGTGTATGTGTGTCTGTGTATGTGAGTGTGCATGTGGGTGTGGGTGTATGTGTGTCTGTGTGTTTGTGGGTGTGCGTTGCTGTGGGTGGCGGAGCGTGTGTGTTTTGTATGCATGTAAGTACACTCATGAGTGTGCACGTGTGTATGTGTTTTGTGTCTGTGTGTATATCTGTTGTGTGTCTGTGTGCGACAATGTTTGTTTCTCTGTGTTACCTATTTGTGTCTTTGTGTGCTTGTTGTTGTGTATGTGTATCTGTGTCTTAGTGTCAGTGTCTGCGTGCCTGTGTCTCTGTGTGAATGAATGGATGAGTGTGTGTGTGTGTGTATGTGTCGGGATCTGTCTGTGGGTGTGTGAAGTTGTGTGTATTTGTGTATTGTGTGTTAATGTATGTGTGTGCCTGTGCGTGTATGTGTGTGTGTGTGTATGTGATTGTGTATAGCTTTGTGTGTGTCATTGCCTCTGTGTGTGTGGCTGTGTAGGTCTGAATATGTATGTGTCTTACATAGTTTGCGTGTGACCCTATCTGTCCACGCATATGTATGGGAGTTCATATGTGCATGCATGTTTGCTCGTGTATTTGTGTGACTGTGTATGTCTGAGTATATATCTCACACAATGTGTGTTTATACTTGTGTGTATGTGCATTTGTGTGACCATCCGTATCTCTATGTGTCCATGCATATGTATGTCAGTTTATCTGAGCATGCGTCTTTGCTCGTGTGTTTGTGTGAGTATGTGTGATTCTGTGTGTGTGTGTTTCTAAGTATTTGTGTCTCAGTGTGCTTGTTTGTATTTCTGTGTTTGTGTGTAAGTTAGGGTGAATGTCTGCGTGTCTCTCTCTCTCTGTGTGCATGTATGCATCCTTGTGTGGATGTGTATGTATAAATAGATGAGTGTTTATGCATAGTGTGAGTCTTTGTGTATATGCGTTTATGTGAGTCTGTGTGTGTATGCACGTGAAAATGAGGGTTTGTGTGTATGGGAGAGTGTGTGTGTGTGTGTGTGTGTGTGTGTGTGTTTGTGTTGTGCTCTGTGTGTGTGGGGGGTATACATGTCTGTGTCTGTGAGTGTGTGTGTTTATTCACGTCTCTGTATGTATTTTTGTCCATTTGTGTGTTTCTGTGTATGTTCGTGTGTGTGTGTGTGTGTGTGTGCATGGTACTATCTGTTTGCTTGTGTGTAAGTTACCATAATACCTGCATGTCTGTGTTTGTGAATGTTTGTTTGTTCCTCTGTTTGTGTCCCTATTTGTCTTTGCTTGTTTGTATGTCTGTGTTTTAGTGTCTGTATCTTTGCGCCTGTGTCTTTGTGTGCACGTGTGTCCTTGTGTGTCTCTTTTTGTATACCTCTGTGTGTGTGTGTGTGTATATGTATATATATATATATCTGTGGGTGTGGGCAATTGTGTGTATGTGTGTATTGGGTGGTTATGTGTGCTTGTGTGTAGTGTCTGTGTGTGTGTGTGCGAGTAGGTTGGTTTTGAGTCTGGGTGTATGCGTTTTGTGTCTATGTGTGTCAATGTTGTTCCTCTGTGTATGTGTTTGTGTGAGTGCATGCATGCATGTGTGTGTGTGTGTATATGTCTGTGTGTCTGTATGGTTCTACCTAGTTGTGTCTGTGTGTGTTTGTATTTGTGTTTGTGTGTGTTAGGGTGAATATCTGTGTGTCTCTGTCTCTGTGTACATGTATGCGTCCTTGTGCGTCTGTGTGTGTATGAATAGATGAGTGTTTATATGTATGTCTTTGTGTATATGTGTTTATGTGTGTCTGTATGTGGGCACTCACATGCGAATGTGGGTGTATGTGTTGAGTGTGGGTGTGTGTATGTGTGTGTAAGTTAGCATGCATGTCTGTTCTCTGTGTGTGCAATTATGCATCCTTGTGTGTGTACATGAATAGATGAATTTGTATGTGTGTAGTTGTGTTTATGTGTGCACGCGCGCGAGTGCGTGTGACGATGTCGTGTATGTGTGTGTGTGGGTGTGCGTGTGTGAGGGGGTTGTGGGTGTGGATATGTGTGTGTGTGTGTCTGAGTGTGATTGTGCATGTGTGTGTGCACGTGCATGTGTATATGTGTTGCGCGTTAAAGTCTGTTCCTGTTTGTGTTCTCTATTTGTGTCTTTGCTTGTTTGTATATCAGTGTTTTAGTGTCTGTATCTGCGTGCCTGTGTCTTTGTGTGCATGTGTCCTTGTGTGTCTCTTTTCGTATACGTGTGTGTGTGTGTGTTTGTATGTGTGTGACAGTGTGTGTCCCTATGTGTCCATGCGTGTGCATGCTAGTTTATCTGTACATGCATATTTGCTTGTATGTGTTTGTGTCCCTGTGTGTGTGCATGTGTCTAAGGGTATATGTGTGTGTGGGTTTGTGTTTATTTATGTGTGTGTGTATTTTTGTCCATTTGTGTGTTTCTGTGTATGTTTGTGTGTGTGCGTGCCCATCTGTGTATGTTTTGTGCCTGTGTGTGTGTTGTGTGACTGTGCATGTCTGTGTTATGTATTTGTCTTACAATGTTTCTGTGTGTGTGACAAATGTGTCCATGCTTGTGTATGTTAGTTTATCTCTGCATATGTATTTGCTCATGTTTGTGTCCATGTGTGTCTGAGCTTATGTGTTTGTGTGTGTTTGTGTTATGTCTGTGTGTATTCATCTCCATTTGTGTGTTTCTATGTATGCTTTTGTGTGCGAGCATATGTGTGTTTGTGTGTGTATGTTTGTTAGTATGTGAGTGTGTGTGCCTGTATGCCTGTTCATTATATGTGGTGATTATGTGTGTCTTGCCTGTGTGAGACCTCTATGATTGCACCTGTATGTGTTACTATTTATGTGCTGTGTGTGCATCTGTGTGTATAGCTTTGTGTGTGTCATTGCCTGTGTGTGCATGTTTGTGTGTTTGACTGTGTAGTTCTGAGTATGTATGTGTCTAACATCGTTTGCGTGTGTATGTCTGTTACTGTGTGTGTCCCTATCTGTGCATGCGTATGTATGGGAGTTTATCTGTGAACGCAAGTTTGCTCATGTGTGTGTGTGTGTGAGTAGGTTGGTTTTGGGTGTGGGTGTACGCATTTTGTGTCTGTGTGTCAATGTTGTTCCTCTGTGTATGTGTGTGTGAGTGGTTGGATGTGTGTTGTGTGTACTTGTGAGTGCGCTCGCGTTTGTGTGTGTATGTTCGTGTGTGTTTGGGAGTGTGAATGTGTGTGTGTTTGTGCCTGTGTATGTCTGAGTATGTATGTCTTATAATGTTTGTATGTGTATGTGTTTGACAGTGTGTGTCCCTATGTGTCCATGCGTGTTAGTTTACCTGTGCATGCGTATTTGCTCATATGTTTGTGTCCCTGTGTGTGTGTGTGTGTGTGTGTGTATAAGTGTGTTTGTCTGTGATTGTGTGGGTGTTTGTGTTTATGTCTCTCTGTGTATTTTTGTCCATTTGTGTGTTTCTGTGTATGTCTATGTGTGTGCGTGCCAGTGTGTGCATATGTTTTGTGCCTATGTGTGTCAATGTTGTTCCTCTGTGTGTATGTGTTTGTGGGCATGTGTGTGTGTGTGTGTGTGTGTGTGTGTGTGTGACTGTGTATGTCTATGTATGTTTCTGTCTTACAATGTTTGTGTCAGTGTGTGTCCCTGTGTGTCCATGCTTGTGTATGTTAGTTTATCTGTGCATGTGTATTTGCTCGTGTTTGTGCCGTTTGTGTGTGTGTGTGTGTGTGTGTGTGTGTGTGTGTGTGTGTGTGTGTGTATGTGTGTATGTGTGTGTGTGTGTGTGTCCGAGCGTATGTGTTTGTGTCTGTGTGTTTGTGTTTATGTCTGTCTAGTTCTGGTCGCCTCACTATAGGAAGGATGTGGAAGCATTGGAAAGGGTACAGAGGAGATTTACCAGGATGCTGCCTGGTTTAGAGAGTATGCATTATGATCAGAGATTAAGGGAGCTAGGGCTTTACTCTTTGGAGAGAAGGAGGATGAGAGGAGACATGATAGAGGTGTACAAAATAATAAGAGTAATAGATAGAGTGGATAGCCAGTGCCTCTTCCCCAGGGCACCACTGCTCAATACAAGAGGACATGGCTTTAAGGTAAGGGGTGGGAAGTTCAAGGGGGATATTAGAGGAAGGTGTTTTACTCAGAGAGTGGTTGGTGCGTGGAATGCACTGCCTGAGTCAGTGGTGGAGGCAGATACACCTGTGAAGTTTAAGAGACTACTAGACAGGTATATGGAGGAATTTAAGGTGGGGGCTTATATGGGAGGCAGCGTTTGAGGTTGGCACAACATTGTGGGCTGAAGGGCCTGTACTGTGCTGTACTATTCTATGTTCCATGTTCTTTTGTGTGTGCGAGCGCGTGTGTGTATGTTTTGTGTCTATGTGAGTCAATGTTTTTCCTCTGTTTGTGTGTGTCTGTCTCTTTATGTGTCTGTATTGTACTACCTGTTCGTGACTGTGTGTGCTTGTTTGTGTGTGTTTGTGTGTAAGTTGGCGTGCAATTATGCATCCTTGTGTGTCTGTGTGTGTATGAATAGATGAGTGTGTATGTGTGTATTTGTGTTTATGTGTGTATGCACATGTGTGCGTGTCTGTCTTCCTGTGTGGGTGTCGTTGCCTAAAATTGCTCACAATATTCCAGTGCTTCATAGGGCCTCAATCATTACATCCTTGCTTTCATATTCTAGTCTTCTGAAATGAATGCTAGCATTGTACTTGTCTTCCTCACCACAGACTCAGCCTACAAATTAACTTTTAAGGAGTCCTGCAGAAGACCTCCCAAATGCCTTTGCAGCTCAGTGTTTTGAATTTCCTCTCCATGTAGAAAACAATTAGCCCTTTGATTTCTTCTACCAAAGTGCATCACTAAACACTTTAGGACACTGATTTCCAGCTGCCATTTCTTTGCTAATCAGTCTAAGTCCTTCTGTTGCTTTCCTACTTCCTCTATTTGCCCCTCCACCTATCTTTGTATCATCTGCAAACTTTGCCACAAAGCCATCAATTCCATCATCAAGTCAATGACACACAACGTAAAAAGCAGTCCCAATCAGAAAAGTCTCCCTTTATTCCCACTCTTTGATATCTGCCAATAAGCCACTGTTAGCATCTTTCCTGGAATACCACGGGCTGTTAACTTGTTAACCATTCTCATTGGTGGCAGCTTGTCAAATACCTTCTGAAAATCCAAGCACACAAAATACATTGATTCTCCTTCATCTATCTTGCTTGTTCTTTCTTCAAAGAATTCTAATAGATTTGTCAGGCAAGATGTTTCCTTAAGGAAACCATGCGACGGTCTATTTTATCTTGAGATACCATAAGGTCTTATCTTTAACAATCAAATTCAACATTTTCCCAACCACTGAGGTCAGACTGATTGGCTTATAATTTCCTTTTCTCTCTCTCAGTTCTTGAGGAATACGATGACAGTTCCAATTTTCCATTACTGAGGAACCATGCAGGAAACAATTGATTCTTGAAAGATCATTACAAACATCTGCACAATCTCTTAACCTACATCTTTTAGAACCCTGGGGTGTGGTCCATTTGGTCCAGGTGACTTCAGACCTTACAGTTTCCCAAAAACTTTCTCCCCAGTCCTTTCAATTTTACACACTTCCCTGACAGTCTCAAACTTTGCTAGTCTTCCACAGGGGAAGTCTGATGCAAAGTACTTCTTCATTTCATCCTCATTTTCCAGTAGTCCAATATTAAACTTTTGGTATCCTCTTTAATATTATTGGCTAACTTACCTTTGTATTCTTTCTTTTCCTTCTTAATGACTTCTATATTTGCCTTTTGTTGGTTATTATAAGCTTTGCACTGATGTTTGCTCTAATATATGCCCCCTCTCTGGCTTTGACTTCTCTTGCAAGTTATGGTTGTGTCATCTAGCAAATTATTTACTAAGGATTATTGGATATCACTCCTCCAAGGATCATTACCTCATCACAGTGTAGAAATTCATGAATTTTTGAGATCTGTAGAGTGATGCCATCAGTTTAGCCATCTGGCACTTTGCTCCTGTTAAGTTCACCCATGACGATAAGGTCAAGGAAAAGTGGAATCGACAAAAGACCTCAATAACAGAGCAGGGTGAAAATGATAACACCTCACAACAGTAGTGAAGGCAGCGGAAAGCTGCAGCAATTAAGTCATCAAGCACCCCATTCCCCCAAAATATGACTCTGATCTGTCAAGGACCCTGTAGTGGCTGCTCATGCATTGGTCTTTTCATATTAAATTTGTGCACAGGCGCTCTCCATAAAGGGATTCCACATTAACGTCCCAGATTAAGTCCAATTGCAATGAGCAATTGGCAAAGCAGTCAAGCATATACCAGCTTCTAAAATCACCTAAAGACCCAGTGATAGACAACCCCTTAGAAGAACCTCATACCCGACTCAAATGATCGCTCTAATAATGTGTTTTAGCAGTGCCAAAATACTGATTCAATGCAGTGTGATTACCTAAATATTCTATATACTGTATGGAAAGGTATTTTACCAGACCCTGTTTAACAGAAGGATGAAAGAAAGAGAAACATAGAAACATAGAAACATAGAAAATAGGTGCAGGAGTAGGCCATTCGGCCCTTCGAGCCTGCACCGCCATTCAGTATGATCATGGCTGATCATCCAACTCAGAACCCCGTACCAGCCTTCCCTCCATACCCTCTGATCCCCCTAGCCACAAGGGCCATATCTAACTCCCTCTTAAATATAGCAATGAACTGGCCTCAACTATTTCCTGTGGCAGAGAATTCCACAGATTCACCACTGTCTGTGTGAAGAAGTTTTTCCTAATCTCGGTCCTAAAAGGCTTCCCCTTTATCCTCAAACTGTGACCCCTCGTTCTGGACTTCCCGGACATCGGGAACAATCTTCCTGCATCTAGCCTGTCCAATCCCTTTAGGATTTTATACGTTTCCATCAGATCCCCCCTCAATCTTCTAAATTCCAGTGAGTATAAGCCTAGTCGATCCAGCCTTTTATCCTATGAAAGACCTGCCATCCCAGGAATCAATCTGGTGAATCTTCTTTGTACTCCCTCTATGGCAAGGATGTCTTTCTTCAGATTAGGGGAACAAAACTGCACACAATACTCCAGGTGTGGTCTCACCAAGGCCTTGTACAACTGCAGTAGTACCTCCCTGTTCCTGTACTTGAATCCTCTTGCTATGAATGCCAGCATACCATTCGCCTTTTTCACCGCCTGCTGTACCTGCATGTCCACTTTCAATGACTAGTGTATAATGACACCCAGGTCTCGTTGCACCTCCCCTTTTCCTAATCGGCCACCATTCAGATAATAATCTGTTTTCCTGTTTTTGCCACCAAAGTGGATAACTTCACATTTATCTACATTAAATTGCATCTGCCATGAATTTGCCCACTCACCTAACCTATCCAAGTCACTCTCCTCACAGCTAACACTGCCGCCCAGCTTCGTGTCATCCGCAAACTTGGAGATGCTGCATTTAATTCCCTCATCCAAGTCATTAATATATATTGTAAACAACTGGGGTCCCAGCACTGAGCCTTGCGGTACCCCACTAGTCACTGCCTGCCATTCTGAAAAGGTCCCGTTTATTCCCACTCTTTGCTTCCTGTCTGCCAACCAACTCTCTATCCACATCAATATCTTACCCCCAATACCGTGTGCTTTAAGTTTGCACACTAATCTCCTGTGTGGGACCTTGTCAAAAGCCTTTTGAAAATCCAAATATACCACATCCACTGGTTCTCCCCATCCACTCTACTAGTTACATCCTCAAAAAATTCTATGAGATTCGTCAGACATGATTTTCCTTTCACAAATCCATGCTGACTTTGTCCGATGATATCACCGCTTTTCAAATGTGCTGTTATCACATCTTTGATAACTGACTCTAGCAGTTTCCTCATCACCGATGTTAGGCTAACCAGTCTATAATTCCCTGGTTTCTCTCTCCCTCCTTTTTTAAAAAGTGGGGTTACATTAGCCACCCTCCAATCCTCAGGAACTAGTCCAGAATCTAACGAGTTTTGAACAAGTATCACTAATGCATCCACTATTTCTTGGGCTACTTCCTTAAGCACTCTGGGATGCAGACCATCTGGCCCTAGGAATTTATCCGCCTTTAATCCCTTCAATTTACCTAACACCACTTCCCTACTAACATGTATTTCCCTCAGTTCCTCCATCTCACTGGACCCTCTGTCCCCTACTATTTCCGGAAGACTATTTATGTCCTCCTTAGTGAAGACAGAACCAAAGTAATTATTCAATTGGTCTGCCATGTCCTTACTCCCCATAATCAATTCACCTGTTTCTGTCTGTAGGGGACCTACATTTGTCTTAACCAATCTTTTTCTTTTCACATATCTATAAAAGCTTTTACAGTCAGTTTTTATGTTCCCTGCCAGCTTTCTCTCATAATCTTTTTTCCCTTTCCTAATTAAGCCCTTTGTCCTCCTCTGCTGAACTCTGAATTTCTCCCAGTCCTCAGGTGAGCCACGTTTTCTCGCTAAATTGTATGCTTCTTCTTTGGAATTGATACTATCCCTAATTTCCCTTGTCAGCCACGGGTGCACTACCTTCCTTGATTTATTCTTTTGCCAAACTGGGATGAACAATTGTTGTAGTTCATCCATGTGATCTTTAAATGCTTGCCATTGCATATCTACCGTCAACCCTTTAAGTGTCATTTGCCAGTCTATCTTAGCTAATTCACGTCTCATATCTTCAAAGTTACCCTTCTTTAAGTTCAGAACCTTTGTTTCTGAATTAACTATGTCACTCTCCATCTTAATGAAGAATTCCACCAGATTATGGTCACTGTTACCCAAGGGGCCTTCACGACAAGATTGCTAATTAACCCTTCCTCATTGCTGAATACCCAGCCCAGAATAGCCTGCTCTCTAGTTGGTTCCTCAACATGTTGGTTCAAAAAACCATCCCGCGTACATTCCAAGAAATCCTCTTCCTCAGCACCCTTCCAATTTACATGTAGATTGAAGTCACCCTTTTATAACTGCTGTTCCTTTATTGCACACATTTCTAATTTCCTGTTTAATGCCATCCCCAACCTCACTACTACTGTTAGGTGGCCTGTACACAACTCCCATCAGTGTTTTCTGCCCCTTAGTGTTATGCAGCTCTACCCATATCGATTCCACATCCTCCCAGCTAATGTCCTTCCTTTCTTTGTGTTAATCTCCTCTCTAACCAGCAATGCTACCCCACCTCCTTTTCTTTCATGTCTATCCCTCCCGAATATTGAATATCCCTGAATGTTGAGCTCCCATCCTTGGTCACCCTGGAGCCATGTCTCTGTGATCCCAACTATATCATATTCATTAATAACTATCTGCACATTCAATTCATACACCTTGTTACAATGCTACTTGCATTGACACACAAAGCCTTCAGGCTTGCTTTTACAACACTCTTGGCCCTTATACAATTATGTTGAAAAGTGGCCCCTTTTGATTTTTGCCCTGGATTTGCCGGCCTGCCACTTTTACTTTTCACCTTACTACTTTTTGCTTCTACACTCATTTTACACCCCTCTGTCTCTCTGCATTTGTTCCCATCCCCCTGTTGTGAACTAACCTCCTCTCTCCTAGTCTCTTTGATTCCCACCCCCCAACCATTCTAGTTTAAAGTCAACCTATGCATCAACTAGTTTATTGGAAGAATCTTTTAAGTTTTTTAAATCTCATTCCTTACCTGAGGTCTTCAGTTCTCTCTCAAATCCACCCTCCCACATAAACACTCTCCAACCTTTACTGGTTGTGTTAATATATTTTCCCTTTAGTTTCTTCCATACTTTTTGCAGGTTCACAGACTAACACTTCTCAGGACAGTAGGAATGACTCCAGACAAGATATATCTGTTTAACTTAGATATTAGTGTTCTTAGGAGAAATAGAATTTAATTTTCATCACTGATCCCTTTTGGCCTTTGAGGACGGTTAGCAGCCAATGACATCATTGCGAATATGGAGTCAGAGTTACCAAGATTTGATACAAATCAAATTTCCATCTCTAAAGTGAACCAACAGATTGTATTTGCCAGTATGTTAGTTTCATAATTCTGGATTAATAAGTAGTAAGCATTTAAACTGCTATGTATCACAACAATGACCTAATCCTAGTCAGTGGGATCTGTTAAAGGGTAGCAGGGGCAAAAATTATAAAGGATGATGACTATGAGACTGAATTTGAATGCACGCAGTTTACGGAATAATGCAGATGCTCTTGTGGCACAGTTAGAGATTGGCAGGTTTCGTGTTGTGGAAATCTTTGAGTGATGGCAGAAAGAAGGTAACAGTTTGGGAGTCTAGCATCCAAGATAGATAGTGCATTGAAAAGTCAGGGAGGTCAACAGAGAGGGTACAGGAGACCCCGGGGAATGTACCTCTTGAAAACAGGTTCACCCTCTTGGAAGCTGTTGGGACAGAAGATGATGCTAGTCTGAGAGGCAGTCAGGTCTGCGGGTCGAAAATTGGCACTGAAGCAAAGCTGAGGAGACACGTCAGGCAGAGCCGTAGCAGTAGGGGACTCCATAGTGAGAGGTACAGAAAGGGGTTTCTGTGACAACAGGATGGTGTGTTGCCTCCCTGGTGCCAGGATCCAGGACATCACGGACTGATTGCAGGGAATTCTCAAGGGTGAAAGTGATCAGCCAGAGGTGGTGGTGTATGTCGGCACAAATGATGTTGGGAAGAAGAGGAGAGACATTTTGCAGAGTGAATTCAGAGAACTCGGAAGAAGGCTGAAAAGCAGGACTTCCAGGGTGGTTATCTCCGGTTTGCTTTCAGTTCCTCGTGCTGGTGAGGACAGGAACAGGGAGATAGGGGATCTGTTTTGGGGTAAGGATAAATTGTACTAAAGGGACAGGTTGCACCTTAACAGACGGGGGACCAATGTTCTGGCAGGCAGGTTTGTCACTGCTACACGGTGTGTTTAAACTAAGTAATGGGGGGGAGGAGATGAACTGGAAATATATGAATGGAGTTAAAGGGAAAGAGAGAATAAGAAAAGTTAAGAAAGACAACAGAATTAAAGGGGCAGAAAGCTCAGGAAGGGACCGGAGAGTTTGGGCAAGTGCAATAGGACTCAATGTGGAAGGTGAGGGGAGTAAAAGTATTACTTTAAAAGGATTAAAAGTATTATATATGAATGCACAGAGTATAAGAAATAAAGTGGATGAGCTTGAGGCTCAGTTGGAAATTGGTAAGTATGATGTTGTGGGAATAACAGAGACATGGCTTCAAGTGGACAGGGCCTGGGAAATGAATATTCAAGGGTATACGTGCTATTGAAAGGACAGACTGATGGGCAGAGGGGGTGGGGTGGCTCTGTTGGTGAGGAATGATATTCAGTCCCTTGCGAGTGGGGACATAGAATCAGGAGACATAGAGTCAGTGTGGATGGAACTGAGAAATTCTAAGGGTAGAAAGACCCTAATGGGAGTTATCTACAGGCCCCCAAACAGTAGTCTGGATGTAGGGTGTAAGTTGAATCAAGAGTTAAAATTCGCATGTCGCAAAGGTAATGCTACAGTTGTTATGGGGGATTTCAACATGCAGGTAGACTGGAGGAATCAGGTTGGTACTGGACCCCAAGAAAGGGAGTTTGTGGAGTCCCTCCGAGATGGATTCTTAGAACAGCTTGTACTGGAGCCTACCAGAGAGAAGGCAATTCTAGATTTAGTGTTGAGTAATGAGCCAGATTTGATAAGGGAACTCGAGGTAAAGGAGCCATTAGGAGGTAGTGACCATAATAAGATAACTTTTAATTTGAGAGGGAGAAGGGAAGATCGGAAGTATCAGTATTACAGTTGAGCGAAGGGAACTATGGACCCATGAGGGATCAGCTGGCCAAAGTTGACTGGAAAGATACCCTAGCAGGGATGACAGTGTAACAACAATGGCAGGTAGTTCTGGGAATAATACAGAAGGTATTAAGCCTAAGTCTCTGGGTACGGACAAGATATTCCCTAGGACCTTGAGGGAAGTTAGTGCGGAAATAGCAGGGGCTGTGACAGAAATATTCCAAATGTCATTAGAAACGGGGATGGTGTCGTGAATTGGCGTATTTCTCATGTGGTTCCATTGTTTAAAAAGGGTTCTAAGAGTAAACCTAGCAATTATCGGCCTGTGAGTTTGACGTCAGTGGTGGGTAAATTGATGGGAAGTATTCTTAAGAGATGGTATATATAATTATCTGGATAGATAGGATTGATTAGAAACAGTCAACATGGATTCGTGCGTGGGAGGTCATGTTTGACAAATTTTATTGAATTTTTTGATGAGGTTACTAGGTAAGTTGATGAGGGTAAAGTGGTGGATGTTGTCTATATGGACTTCAGTAAGGCCTTTGATAAGGTTCCACACGGAAGGTTAGTTAGTAAGGTTCAATCATTAGGCATTAATATCAAAGTAGTAAAATGGGTTCAGCAGTAGTTGGATGGGAGACGCCAGAGAGTAGTGGTGGATAACTGTGTGTCCGATTGGAGGATGGTGTCTAATGCTGTGCCTCATTGGACTGGTAAATTAGATTTGTAAGTATGCAGATAACACTAAGATAGGTGGCGTTGTGGATATTGAAGTAGGTTTTCGAAGCTTGCAGAGAGATTTAGGCCAGTTAGAAGAGTGAGCTGAAAGATGGCAGATGGGAGTCTAATGCTGCTACCTTTTCGTAGGACTAATCAAAATAGAACATACATGGTAAATAGTAGCACTGGAGGAACTCAGCAGATCAGGCAGCATCTGTGGAAAAGATCAGTTGACGTTTCGGCTGGAACCCTTCATCGGGGCTGTAGAGGGAAGGGGCAGAGGCCCTATAAAGAAGGTGGGGGGAGGGTGGGAAGGAGAAGGCTGGTAGTCTCCAGGTGAAAAACCAGTAAGGGGAAAGATGAAGGGGTGGGTGAGGGGAGGCAGGGAGGTGATAGGCAGGAAAGGTGAAGAAGGAATAGGGGAAAACACAATGGGTAGTAGAAGGAGGCAGAACCATGAGGGAGGTGATAGGCAGCTGGGGGAGGGGGCAGAGTGAATTAGGGATAGAGGAAGGGGGGGGAGGGGATTACCGGAAGTTGGAGAATTCTATGTTCATACCAAGGGGCTGGAGACTACCTAAACGGTATATGAGGTGTTACTCCTCCAACCTGAGTTTAGCCTCATCTTGGCAGTAGAGGAGGCCATGTATGGACATATCAGAATGGGAATGGGAAGCAGAGTTGAAGTGAGTGGCAACTGGGAGATCCTGTCAGTTTTGGCGGATGGAGTGGAGGTGCTCGACGAAGCGGTCCCCCAATCTGCGTCGGGTTTCACCGATGTAGAGGAGGCCACACCGGGAGTACCGGATGCAATAGATGACCCCAACAGACTTACAACTGAAGTGTTGCCTCACTTGGAAGGACTGTTTGGGGCCCTGAATGGTGGCAAGAGAGGAGGTGTAGGGACAGGTGTAGGTAGCACTTGCGCTTACAGGGATAAGTGCCAGTTGGGAGATCCACAAGGAGGGACGTGTGGACCAGGGAGTCGCGGAGGGACCGATCCCTGCAGAAGGCGGAGAGGGAAAGATGTGCTTAGTGGTGGGGTCCTGTTGAAGGTGGCGGAAGTTGCAGAGGATCATGTATTGGATCCGGAGGCTGATGGGGTGGTAGGTGAGGACAAGGGGAACTCTGTCCCTGTTGTGGGGGCGGGAGGATGGGGTGAGGGCCGAAGTGTGGGAAATGGAGGGATCCCGGTGAGGGCATCATTGATGACAGCAGAATAGAAACCACGATCCTTAAAGAGGACATTTGTGATGTCCTGGAAAGGAAAACCTCATCCTCGGAGCAGATGTGGCGGAGACAGAGGAACTGGGAATAGGGAATGGCATTTTTGCATGTGGAAGGGTGGGAAGAGGTATAGTTGAGGTAGTTATGAGAGTCAGTGGGCTTGTAGAAGATGTCAGTGGACAGTCTGTCTCCAGAGATGGAGACCGAGAGATCGAGAAAGGGGAGAGAAGTGTCCGAGATAGACCAAGTGAATTTGAGGGCTGGGTGGAAGTTTGAAGTAAAGTCGATGAAATTGACGAGCTCAGCATGGGTGAGCAGCATCAATGCAGTCATGAATGTACCAAAGGAAAAGTTGGGGAGCAGTACCAGAATAGGTTTGGAGCACAGACTGTTCCACATAACCAATGAAGAGGCAGGCGTAGCTAGGTCCCATCTGAGTTCCCATAGCTCCACCCTTAGTCTGAAGAAAGTGGGACGAGCCAGAAGAGAAGTTATTGAGTGTGAGATCCAGTTCCACCAACTGGAGGAGGGTAGTGGTGGTGGGGACCTGGTGAGGTCTAGTATCCAGAAAGTACTGGAGGGCTTTGAGGCTTTCTTGATGGGGAATGGAGGTGTATAAGGATTGGATATCCATAGTGAAAATGAAGTGGTAGGGACCAGGGAACTGGAAGTTACTGAAGAGGTGGAGGGCATGGGATGTATCCCAGATGTAGGTAGGTGAACTATGGGTGACAAAATGGAGTCCAGGTAGGCAGATACAAGTTCGGTGGGACAGGAGCAGGCGGAAACTTTGGGTCTACCGGGACAGTCAGGCTTGTGGATCTTGGGGAGGAGGTAAAACCAAGCGGTATTGGGTGTGGGAATTATGAGTTTAGCGGCTGAGGATGGAAGGTCTCCGGAGTTGATAATGGCGGTGATGGTACGGGAGACAATGGTTTGATGTTTTTTGGTGGGGTCCTGCTCCAGGTGTAAGTAAGAGGAGGTGTCAGAGAGCTGCCATTTGGCCTCAGTGAGGTAGAGGTCCGTCCGCCAGACTACTACAGCACCACCTTTGTCTGTGGGTTTGATGGTGAGGTTGGGATTAGAGAGTGGAGGGCAGTGCGTTCAGAGGGAGCAAGGTTGGAACAGCAGAAACGTTAACTGATCTTTTCCACGGATGCTGCCCAACCTGCTGAGTTCTTCCAGCATGTTGTGAGTGTTGCTTTGACCACAGCATCTGCAGAATATTTTGTGTTTATGGTAAATGGTAGGACATTGAAGAATGCTCTAGAACAGAGGGATCTAGGAATAACGGTGCATAAGTCCCTGAAGGTGGAATCTCATGTGGATAGGGTGGTGAAGAAAGCTTTTGGTATGTTGGCCTTTATTAATCAAAAGCATTGAGTATAGGAGTTGGGATGTACTGTTGAAATTGTGTAAGGCATTGGTAAGGCCAAATTTGGAGTATTGTGTACAGTTCTGGTCACCGAATTATAGGAAAGATGTCAATAAATTTGAGGGAGTACAGAGGAGATTTGCTAAAGTGTTGTTTGGGTTTCATCTCCTAAGTTACAGAGAAAGGCTGAACAAGTTAGGTCTTTAATCTTTGAAGCATAGAAGGTTGAGGGGGTCTTGATAGAGGTGTTTAAAATTATGAGGGGGATAGATAGATTTGACGTGGATAGGCTTTTTCCACTGAGAATGGGGGAGATTCGAACAAGAGGACATGAGTTGAGAGTTAAAGGGCAAAAGTTTAGGAGTAACATGAAGGGGAACTTCTTTACTCCGAGAGTGGTAGCTGTGTGGAACGAGCTTCCAGCAGAAGTGGTTGAGGCAGGTTCGATGTTGTCTTTTAAAGTTAAATTGGATAGATATATGGACAGGAATGGAATGGAGGGTTATGGGCTGAATTCAGGTCAGTGGGACTAGGTGAGAGTAAGAGTTCGGCACGGACTAGAAGGGCCGAGATGGTCTGTTTCCGTGCTGTAATTCTTAGATGGTTATATGGTTATAAGGTGCAGGATCAGTTCATTCCAAAGAGGAAGAAAGATTCTAAGGGGAGTAAGGAGTGACCACGGATGACAGAGGAAGTCAAGGACAGTATAAAAATAAAAGGGAGGAAGTATAACATAGCAAGGATGAGCAGGAAGCCAGAGGATTGGGAGACTTTTAAAGAGCAACAGAAGATAACTAAAAAGGCAATACAAGGGGAAAAGATGAGGTACAAAGGTAAGTGAGCCAAGAATATAAAGGAGGATAGTAAAAGCTTCTTTAGGTATGTCAAGAGGAAAAAATTAGTTAAGACTAAAGTTGGGCCCTTGAAGACAGAAACAGGTGAAATTATTATGGGGAACAAGGAAATGGCAGAAGAGCTGAACCGGTCTTCACTAGGGAAGACACAAATTATCTCCCAGATGTAATAGTGGCTAGAGGACCTAGGGTAACGGAGGAACTGAAGGAAATTCGCATTAGGCAGAAAATGGTGTTGGGTAAACTGATGGGACTGAAGGCTGATAAATCCCCAGGGCCTGATGGTCTGCACCCCAGGGTACTTAAGAAGATGGCTCTAGAAATCGTGGACGCATTGGTAATCATTTTCCAATATTCTATAGATTCAGGATCAGTTCCTGTGGATTGGAAGGTAGCTAATGTTATCCCACTTTTTAAGAAAGGAGGGAGAAAGAAAACAGGCAATTATAGACCAGTTAGTCTGACATCAGTGGTGGGGAATCAATTATAAAAGATGTAATAGCAGCATATTTGGATAGCAGTAGCAGGATAGGTCCAAGTCAGCATGGATTTACGAAGGGGAAATCATGCTTGACTAATCTTCTGGAATTTTTTGAGGATGTAACTATGAAAATGGACATGGGAACGCCAGTGGACATAGCGTAGCTGGACTTTCAGAAAGCCTTTGGTAAGGTCCCACATAGGAGGTTAGTGGGCAAAGTTAGAGCACATGGTATTGGGGAAGGGTACTGACATGGATAGAAAATTGGTTGGCAGTCAGGAAACAAAGAATAGGGAATAACAGGTCATTTTCATAATGGCAGGCAGTGACTAGTGGGGTACCGCATTTACATTACAATTTACATTAATGATTTAGATGAAGGAATTAAAAGTAACATTAGCAAGTTTGCAGATGACACAAAGCTGTGTGACAGTGTGAAATGTGAGGAGGATGTTATGAGAATACAGAGTAACTTCGACAAGTTGGGTGAGTGGGCAGATGCAGTTTAATGTGGACAAATGTGAGGTTATCCACTTTGGTAGCAAGAACAGGAAGGAAGATTTCTATCTGAATGGTGTCAAATTAGGAAAAGGGGTTAGTACAGCGAGATCTGGGTGTCCTTGTTCATCAATCATGAAAGTAAGCATACAGGTAGAGCAGGCAGTGAAGAAAGCTAATGGCATATTGGCCTTCATAACAAGGGGAGTTAAGTATAGGAGCAAAGAGGTCCTTCTGAAGTTGTACAGAGCCCTGGTGAGATCCCACCTGGAGTATTGTGTGCAGGTTTGGTCTCCACATTTGAGGAAGAGCATTCTTGCTATTGAGAAAGTGCAGCATAGGTTTACTGGGTTAATTCCCGGGATGACGGGACTGTCATATGTTGAAAGATTGGAGCGACTGGGCTTGTATACACTGGAATTTAGAAGGATGAGAGGGGATCTGATTGAAACATATAAGATTATTAAGAGATTGGACACGCTAGAGGCAGGAAGCATGTTCCCAACATTAGAGGAGTCCAGAACCAGAGGCCACAGTTTAAGAATAAGGGGTAGACCATTTAAAATGGAGTTGAGCAAGAACTTTTTTACACAGAGGGTTGTGGATCTGTGGAAAGCTCTGCCTCAGAAGGCAGTGGAGGCCAATTCTCTGGATCCTTTCAAGGAAGAGTTAGATAGAGCTCTTAAAGATAGCGGAGTCAAAGGTTATGGGGATAAGGCAGGAACAGGGTACTGATTATGGATGATCAGCCATGATCACAGTGAATGGTGGTACTGGCTCAAAGGGCTGAATGGCCTACTCCTGCACCTATTGTCTGTTGTCTTTTATTCAAACAAGATGAAGATTTCATTTATGGTTATGACTAGCCTAGGTTATCCACAGAGAAACAAAGCAACATCACGCTGTTTTACAATTTAATTTTAATATTCTTAAAGATTACATTTTTAAGTCGTTTAACATTGGAATGTTATAATCTGTCATAGACTTTACAGGGTTACAAAACTTGTTTTGATCCAAAATCAAGAAACAGAAGGAAAGAGGAAAAATCACTTCACCTTGAAACTAACTCAACAAAATAGGCCTTAAATGATAATTACAGCCAATAAGGCAATACAATAGGGAATAAGGGGTGCTCTAGTTAACATACATATGATGTAGATGCCACCAAATGCCATTCCTCCAATCTACTTCCTTCCAAAAGAAAGACACACTTACTTGGTTAAAGAATTAATATCAAATTGTTTTTATGATCTGAGAATAATTAGCATGTTTGAACAACAGATAATAAACCACTTTTCCCTTTAAGCACTCAGAAACTTTCCTGTATACACTGTAATTCTATTTCTGAAGTTTATAGTCTCTGTTCTTTTATACAGCTCAGTCGTGATATCCACTGTTGGTTTCTCTGAATACCTCTTGAGTTTAATTTTACAGAATTTCATACCTGTCAACCAAAAACATGGTTTCCAGAGAGAACCTCACTGGACTGTTGCTGTCAACATGATTTACTCCACTCACCTGTGGATGAAGAGGATAAGCTTTAATTTCCAACATTCACCCAGAACACAGTAAACTATAACTGTCATAACTATCAGATAAGTTTCTGCTAACTTCACCTATGGCTCTAACTTCTGTGTCTAAGCAACAAATCTCATCACAGACAGCAAGGGCAATCACATATCCATAAACAAAACTGCAACACTGACCTCATATTCTACTAACAGACACTAATCTTAAACTTGCGATACCAAATGTATGAGGTGTTGCATTTTGGAAGGACAAATCTAGGTAGGACATACACAGTAAATGGTAGGGCACTGAGGAGTGCGGAGGAACAAAGGGATCTGGGAGTTCAGATACATAATTCCCTGAAAGACGCGTCACAGGTAGACAGGATGGTAAAGAAGGCTTTTGACATCCTGGCATTCATAAATCAAAGTATTGAGTATAGGAGTTGGGATGTTATGGTGAAGTTGTGCAAGATATTGGTGAGGCCAAATTTGGAATATTGTGTGCAGTTCTGGTCACCTAACTATAGGAAGGTTATCAGTAAGGTTGAAAGTGTACAGAGAAGATTTACTAGGATGTTGCCGGGTCTTCAGAAGTTGAGTTACAGGGAAAGATTGAACCTTATTCCTTGGAGTGTAGAAGAATGAGGGGAGATTTGATAGAGGTTTACAAAATTATGAGGGGTATAGACAGAGTAAATGCAAGTAGGCTCTTTCCACTTAGAACACAAACAACAGGAATTCTGCAGATGCGGGAAATTCAAGCAACACACATAAAAGTTGCTGGTAAACGCAGCAGGCCAGGCAGCATCTCTAGGAAGAGGTGCAGTCGACGTTTCAGGCCGAGACCCTTCGTCAGGACTAACTGAAGGAAGAGTGAGTAAGGGATTTGAAAGATGGAGGGGGAGGGGGAGATCCAAAATGATAGGAGAAGACAGGAGGGGGAGGGATGGAGCCAAGGGCTGGACAGGTGATTGGCAAAAGGGATATGAGAGGATCATGGGATCATGGAGGTCCGGGAAGAAAGAAAAGGGCGGGGGGGGGGACCCAGAGGATGGTCAAAAGGGTATAGTCAGAGGGACAGAGGGAGAAAAAGGAGAGAGAGAAAAAGAATGTGTGTATATAAATAAATAACGGATGGGGTACGAGGGGGAGGTGGGGCATTAACAGAAGTTAGAGAAGTCGATGTTCATGCCATCAGGTTGGAGGCTACCCAGACGGAATATAAGGTGTTGTTCCTCCAACCTGAGTGTGGCTTCATCTTTACAGTAGAGGAGGCCGTGGATAGACATGTCAGAATGGGAATGGGATGTGGAATTAAAATGTGTGGCCACTGGGAGATCCTGCTTTCTCTGGCGGACAGAGCGTAGATGTTCAGCAAAGCGGTCTCCCAGTCTGCGTTGGGTCTGGCCAATATATAAAAGGCCACATCGGGAGCACCGGACGCAGTATATCACCCCAGTCGACTCACAGGTGAAGTGATGCCTCACCTGGAAGGATTGTTTGGGGCCCTGAATGGTGGTAAAGGAGGAAGTGTAAGGGCATGTGTAGCACTTGTTCCGCTTACACGGATAAGTGCCAGGAGGGAGATCAGTGGGGAGGGATGGGAGGGACGAATGGACAAGGGAGTTGCGTAGGGAGCGATCCCTGCGGAATGCAGGCGGGGGGGGGGGAACGGAAAGATGTGCTTAGTGGTGGGGTCCCGTTGGAGGTGGCGGAAGTTACGGAGAATAATATGTTGGACCCGGAGGCTGGTGGGGTGGTAGGTGAGGACCAGGGGAACCCTATTCCTAGTGGGGTGGCGGGAGGATGGAGTGAGAGCAGATGTACGTGAAATGGGGGAGATGCGTTTAGGAGCAGAGTTGATAGTGGAGGAAGGGAAGCCCCTTTCTTTAAAAAAGGAAGACATCTCCCTCGTCCTAGAATGAAAAGCCTCATCCTGAGAGCAGATGCGGCAGAGACGGAGGAATTGCGAGAAGGGGATGGCGTTTTTGCAAGAGACAGGGTGAGAAGAGGAATAGTCCAGATAGCTGTGAGAGTCAGTAGGCTTATAGTAGACATCAGACTATATTATTATATATATATATATTATAGTAGACCTCCCCCCCTCTCTCTGCATTCCGCAGGGATCGCTCCCTACGCAACTCCCTTGTCCATTCGTCCCTCCCATCCCTCCCCACTGATCTCCCGCCGGGCACTTATCCGTGTAAGCGGAACAAGTGCTACACATGCCCTTACACTTCCTCCCTTACCACCATTCAGGGCCCCAGACAGTCCTTCCAGGTGAGTCACTGGGGTGATATACTGCGTCCGGTGCTCCCGATGTGGCCTTTTATATATTGGTGAGACCCGACGCAGACTGGGAGACCGCTTTGCTGAACATCTACGCTCTGTCCGCCAGAGAAAGCAGATCTCCCAGTGGCCACACATTTTAATTCCACATCCCATTCCTATTCTGACATGTCTATCCACGGCCTCCTCTACTGTAAAGATGAAGCCACACTCAGGTTGGAGGAACAACACCTTATATTCCGTCTGGGTAGCCTCCAACCTGATGGCATGAACATCGACTTCTCTAACTTCTGCTAAGGCCCCACCTCCCCCTCGTACCCCATCTGTTACTTATTTTTATGCACACATTCTTTCTCTCACTCTCCTTTTTCTCCCTCTGTCCCTCTGAATATACCTCTTGCCCATCCTCTGGGTCCCCCCCCCTTGTCTTTCTTCCCGGACCTCCTGTCCCATGATCCTCTCGTATCCCCTTTTGCTTATCACCTGTCCAGATCTTCGCTCTATTCCTCCCCCTCCTGTCTTCTCCTATCATTTTGGATCTCCCCCTCCCCCTCCCACTTTCAAATCCCTTACTCACTCTTCCTTCAGTTAGTCCTGACGAAGGGTCTCGGCCTGCAACGTCGACTGTACCTCTTCCTACAGATGCTGCCTGGCCTGCTGCATTCACCAGCAACTTTGATGTGTGTTGCTCTTTCCACTTAGATTAGGAGAGATAAATACCAGAGGACATGGCTTTAGGGTGAAAGGGGACAGGTTTAGGGGAACATTAGGGGGAACTTCTTCACTCAGAGAGTGGTGGCAGTGTGGAACGAGCTGCCATTTGACATGGTAAATGCGGGTTCACTCTAAGTTTTAATAAATTGGATAGGTACATGGATGGGAGAGGTCTGGAGGATTATGGACTGGATGTGGGTCAATGGGACTAGTGGAATAAAGTTTAGGCACAGACGAGAAGGGCCGAATGGCCTGTTTTCTGTACTGTAGTGTTCTATGGTTGTAAATCTTTGTTTTAAGATTATGCTGTTATAGTAGCAGCAACATGGGTTCAATTTATTAGTTCCTAACTATTAGCTGTATAGGATATAGGTATTATGGTATGGATAGCATTTATCACCTTTTCCCATGTTCTGGGTCAGACTGTATTGTGACCGGAGACATGACAGATGACTGGATAAGGATGCTTAAATTCTTTCACTATAAAGTTAGTGAACCAGATGAGTTTTAGAATAATCATCGTCACCACCAAGATAAGTTAATAAAGAAATTTTAAACTGCTCAGCTGTTATGCTGAAACTTAAATTTGCTTCTCTAAGTTTTGAGCCCGAAAAAATCTGGGCTAATGGTCTAGCAAACTTAACCATGTATAAGAAAGTCAGATGTGCAGTATTGTTAACATTACACGTAGTTGATAAATATACATTGAGAAATAAGAATATTGCCCCATTTATATCAACCTTTCTGCAGATCCAGCAGCTTTCGCACTAAACTCAATCAACAGCTGAATCCTAAAAACTCCCATTATATCCTTTTTAAGATACACTTTAAGAAACCTTGCAGAATTGGTAAGACATTTAATTAGGAGAATTCTTACCTGTATATTGCAGTAGTTCTTTTTAGAAACAAAGGAAACATGAATTGGAAAGAAATCATTCGGGTGTCCTGGAAAACTGAATTCCATACTACCAGATTTGTTTTTGGCATCTATGACTGGCAGGCACCACTCCAGTATGTTTTTCCGGTTGTCATGGCGATATTCTCCTTCCAATTCGCTAATCAACAGAGTCCCAGGACCAGCCCTAAGTATAACATTAGTAAACTTTGAGTGCTGTGGGACTAGAGAAACAGTTACTCCGTTTATACAGTTGCTCAACAACAAAAAATTTAAATAACAAGATATAAAACTAAGATATTGCAAAATTAGAAAGATGTATTGCTAACACATTCAGCAAGTAAGAAAGCATCCATAAAGTCAGAAAGGTCATCAGCCTGAACCATTCTATCGTTCATTCTTCACCAAATGTCTGCATGTCTGAGTGCTTGCGGATTTTAAATAGTGGTGTACCAAATTATACAATCCCAAGCCATTTTACTGGCTTAAAGCTTAGTAAGAAATACAAAATACTTTCCCTTTCTAAAATTTTATAAACACAAAATTTCATAACTGGTGAATATGAAGTTAAGGAAATGCACTTTCTAGCAGCATACTGGGAAAACAATTAGAGGAAAGAAAAAAGGAATAAAACAGTTGCAGTTGCAGAACAACTTACGGTAGTGGAATAGAGATAATAACATCATTTAGTTCCAGACTGTTTTCCTGTAACTCGTACTCAATATTTACATCACAGCCAGTAGCACTCTCGGAAGGCCAACAATTAACTAATTAAGAAAAAAGTAATGAAAATATCTTAAAGATAATGGCAATTCAGTAAACTTGTACATGCCTTTCAAAATGGATACTAAAACATTTGCCCAATTAGATTTTTGAATAACCAATCAACAAAATCTTTACAGCAGTTGAATCGAATCATCATCTTAAGTGAAAGTGGATTTTACTGTTGTATTATTATTCAAGTCAAGTCACTTTTTATTGTCATTTTGACCATAACTGCTGGTACAGTACACAGTAAAAACGAGAGATTTTTCAGGACCATGGTGCTACATGAACTACATAAAACAACACAAAAACTACACTAGACTACAGACCTATCTAGGACTGCATCAAGTGCACAAAACAGTGCAGGCATTACAATAAATAATAACCAAGACAATAGGCACAGCAGAAGGCAGTAGGTTGGTGTCAGTCCAGGCTCTGGGTATTGAGGAGTCTGATGCCTTGGGGGAAGAAACTGTTGCACAGTCTGGTCGTGAGAGCCCAAATGCTTCGGTGCCTTTTGCCAGATGGCAGGAGGGAGAAGAGTGTTTTTCTGAGGGGTGCGTGGGGTGCTTCATAATACTGTTTGCTTTGCCAATGCAACGTGTGGTATAAATGTCTGTAATGGTGGGAAGAGAGACCCTGATGATCTTCTCAGCTGACCTCACTATCCGCTGCAGGGTCTTGCGATCCGAGATTGTGCAATTTCTGAACCAGGTAGTGATGCAGCCGCTCAGGATGCTCTCAATACAACCTCTGTAGAATGTGGTGAGCTTGGGAGGTGGGAAGTGGACTTTTCTCAGCCTTCACAGGAAGTAGAGACACTGATGGGCTTTCTTTGCTATGGAGCTGGTGTTGAGGGACCAGGTGAGATTCTCCACCAGGTGAACACCAAGAAATTTGGTGCTCTTAACGATTTCTACGGAGGAGTCGTGGATGTTCAGTGGAGAGTGGTCACTCCGTGTCCTCCTGAAGTCAACAACCATCTCTTTTGTTTTGTTGACATTCAGAGACAGGTTGTTGGCTCTGCACCAATCCATTAGCCGCTGCACCTCCTCTCTGTATGCTGACTCATTGTTCTTGCTGATGAGACCCACCATGGTCGTGTCATCGGCAAACTTGATGATGTGGTTCGAGCTGTGTGTTGCAGCACAGTCGTGGGTCAGCAGAGTGAACAGCAGTGGACTGAGCACACAGCCCTGGGGGGCCCCCGTGCTCAGTGTGATGGTGTTGGAGATGCTGCTTCCAATTTGGACTGACTGAGGTCTCCCTGTCAGGAAGTCTAGGATCCAGTTGCAGAGGGAGAGTTCAGGCCCAGTGGGCTCAACTTTCCAAGCAGTTTGTGAGGAATGACTGTGCTGAATGCTGAACTGAAGTCTATGAACAGCATTTGAATGTATATGTCGTTTTTGTCCAGGTGGGTTAGGGCCAGGTAGAGGGTGATAGCAATGGCGTTGTCTGTTGAACAGTTGGGACAGTACATGAACTGCAAGGGGTCCAGTGAGGGGGGCCGCATGTGCCTCATGATGAGCCTCTTGAAACCCTTCATGATGATGGATGTGAGTGCAACAGGACAGTAGTCGTTGAGGCAGGAAACTGAAGTCTTCTTTGGCACAGGGACAATGGTGGCGGCCTTGAAGCACGTAGGAACGACGGTGCTGTTCAGGGAGATGCTGAAGATGTGAGAATATCTGTTAGCTGGTCTGCACATCCTCTAAGCACTCTGCCAGGAATATTGTCTGATCCAGCAGCCTTCCGTGTGTTGACCCTGCACAGGGTTCTCCTCACATTGGCCACAGTAAGACACAGCACCTGGTGATTTGGAAGAGGGGTGGTCTTCCTCACCACCAGATCATTTTCCGTCTCAAAACGAGCATAGAAGTTGATCAGCTCATCTGGGAGGGAGGCATCACCTGCACAATCAGGTGATGTTGTCCTGTAATTGGTTAATCAATTGGAAAAAATTGATTAAATCCTAAAGGCAGACTTCACATAATCAATAGTTCTGCTTGAGAAGTGATCAATTTGTGATATCTTTGTTTTGGAAATAGTGTTTAATTTTAAAGTGTCAGAAATAAAACACAGACCAAAGAAATGATATTAAAAAAAGGACCAGAAACAATACAAAGGACAAACAGATTTCAAATATTATATAGGCAACTATGAGCACAATTAAAATTGAAGTTTTGGATAGGGAATGTACAGAAGGTCAGATTCATGAAGTCAGAGACTGAAATTTGGTGAATTCTCGATCTCAAAAGGAACTGCCTTTTGTCTCTTCTTCTAAAATCTGTGATACCATAAACTTATCATATAAAAGATTTTGTTTTCTTTCTATGGGAAAATATATATACAGTTGATTGAAGCATTTCTTAAACATATAAAATTTGCAACTGCATGCTTGGATAAAGCAAAATTTATTTTATTACTCCTAAGCAAATCATAAAAAACTGACAGATAACTTTACAGGTTTCTACACTAGCACATGTTGTTAAATTTACTTATTATTATCGCAATTTTGTGTCAGAAACTAAAGGAAAGGTCCCAGGTTTTAGTAACAAGCATCACAGTTCAAGGTCCTCTCTAGGTTTCGTTCTGAGGAATAGTTCAGAAACTGATTTATCCCCTGGTCAGAAAATGTACATTTTCTAAAGTAACTCAAAGTATTGTTAAAATTGCTTGAGAGTATCTGTATCCTAACCTGGAAAGTCCTGTATCTATACTCAGCCACTGTAAGAATGTTCAGACTCTGCTTCCTAAAACATGTTTAGTTTATTTTATGCTTACATTAACATGGCATCGTAACCATAGACGACCACAGATATTTTCAGAAAAATTTATTCACTGGCATAAAGAAAAGGTGAATAGATGCTTAATCAACCATCACAACAGGTCAACAGCAGATGCTACTTCATTGGCTCTTCATTCAAATGTGGAATATCTGAACAGGCACAATTGTCCCTGATGATTGTAAAAGATGCATCCAGCTGCAGCTCCTGACAAACTGAGTTAGGGAAGTGGAGCTGGAGCTGGAGCTGGATGAACTTCGGATCATTCGTGAGGCAGAGGCAGAAATAAAAAGGAGTTACAGGGAGATAGTTGCCCCTAAGAGTCAGGAGACAGGTAGCTGGGTGACTGTCAGGAGAGGGAAGGGGAACAGACAGAAAGAACAGAGCACCCCTGTGGCCATTCCCATCAATAATAAGTATACCGTCTTGGAAATACTGTTGGTGGTGACGACCTACCAGGGATATGTTGCAATGGTTGTGTCTCTGGCACTGAGACTGGACCCTCAGCTCAGAAAGGAAGGACAGAAAAGAGAAGAGCAGTAGTGATAAGGGATTTGATAGTTAGGGGGACAGATAAGAGGTTATGTGGCAGAGATCGAAAATCCCGGATGGTCTGTTGCCTCCCTAGTGCCAGGGTTCGCAATATCTCAAATCAACTTCTCAGTAGTCTCAAAAGGGAGGGTGGCCAGCCAGATGTCATTCAAATGAAATGAAGAAATGAAAAGGAAGATAATGCAGCTAAATCAACAGCCCAGGCCCCCGGCAGCTGGAAGTGGCAGTGGAGCCTCCCCCATCACTCGGCCTGACCCAGAGCGCCCGACACCACTTGATCAATTCCCGCGGGACGCGTCCACCAACCTCAAAGAGCCAACAACACACTGCATCGATGGAAACCTGGAAAGATGCACTATTTACCGAGGAAGCGTGGGAAAAGAGATGGGCTGCTGGTCAGATTGAAGCAGAGGGGCTTCAGGGTCCCTATGCCCACCATCCTACTAGCTAATGTGCAAGCCATAGAGAACAAGGTGGATGATCTTAAAGGGGGACTTACTGCAGGGAGATGCAGAACTGCTGTGCACTCTGTTTCACCGAGACCTGGCTCTCCCCTACCACCCCCCGACTGTGCCATCCGACCGGACGGATTTTCGATCCATCAGATGGACCGTACAGCGTCTTCAGGCAAATTGAGGGGAGGTGGTGTTTGCCTACAGATCAACAGTGCTCAGACACAGTGGACTGACAAGCTCCTATAGCCCTGACCTGGAACACCTGTCAGTGAAGTGTTGTCCCTACTATCTGCCACAAGAATTCACCTCGGTCACACTGACAATGGTCTACATTCCCCCCCAGGCAGATGTGGAGTGTGCTCTGAACATACTGTATGCCAACATCAGTGAACTTGAGACCAAGTATCCGGAGGCTTTGCTCATTACAACCGGGGACTTTAACCAGGCCAACCTCAGAAAGGCGCTGCCAAAGTTATACCAACATATCTCCTGCCCCACTAGAGGCCCGAATATACTTGACCACTGCTACACAGCAGTCAAGGATGCCTACCGTTCCGTCCCACGACCTCACTTTGGAAAATCGGACCATCAGGCTGTACTCCTCCTCCCGGCTTACAAACAGCTACTGAAGCAGAAGGTCACGGTGTCAAAAGTAGTGTCTCATTGGACGGAGGAAATGGATGAGGCCCTCCGTGACTGCTTTGAATCGGTGGACTGGTTAGTATTCAAGGACTCAGCATCTAACCTCCATGAGTATGCCTCATCTTTCATGGACTATTTGGAAATACACGGAGGTCTGTGTGCCTCGCAAGAAGATCCGGGTTTTCCTTAACCAGATGAAACATAAGAGACAGAGACATATAAAATAGGTGCAGGAGTAGGCCATTCAGCCACTCGAGCCTGCACCACCATTCGGTATGATCATGGCTGATCATCCAACTCAGAACCCTGTACCTGCCTTCTCTCCATACCCCCGATCCCTTTAGCCACAAGGGCCATATCTAACTCCCTCTTAAATATAGCCAATGAACTGGCCTCAACTGTTTCCTGTGGCAGAGAATTCCACAGATTCACCACTCTCTGTGTGAAGAAGTTTTTCCTAATCTCAGTCCTAAAAAGCTTCCTCTTTATCCTCAAACTGTGACCCCTTGTTCTGGACTTCCCCAACATCGGGAACAATCTTCCTGCATCTAGCCGGTCCAATCCCTTTAGGATTTAATAGGTTTCAACAAGATCCCCCCTCAATCCTCTAAATTCCAACGAGTATAAGCCTAGTCGATCCAGTCTTTCATCATATGAAAGTCCTGCCATCCCAGGAATCAATCTGGTGAACCTTCTTTGTACTCCCTCTATGGCAAGGATGTCTTTCCTCAGATTAAGGGACCAAAACTGCACACAATACTCCAGGTGTGGTCTCACCAAGGCCTTGTACAACTGCAGTAGTACCTCCTTGTTCCTGTACTCGAATCCTCTTGCTATGAATGCCAACATACCATTCGCCTTTTTCACCGCCTGCTGTACCTGCATGTCCACTTTCAATGACTGGTGTATAATGACACCCAGGTCTTGTTGCACCTCCCCTTTTCCTAACTGGCCACCATTCAGATAATAATCTGTTTTCCTGTTTTTGCTACCAAAGTGGATAACCTCACATTTATCCACATTAAATTGCATCTGTCATGAATTTGCCCACTCACCTAACCTATCCAAGTCACTCTGCATCCTCTTAGCTTCCTCCTCACAGCTAACACTGCCACCCAGCTTTGTGTCATCCGCAAACTTGGAGATGCTGCATTAATTCTTAGATTCTTAGATTCTTAAATTCTTAGATAATTCCCTCATCCAAGTCATTAATATATATTGTAAACAACTGGGGTCCCAGCACTGAGCCTTGCGGTACCCCACTAGTCACTGCCTGCCATTCTGAAAAGGTCCCGTTTATTCCCACTCTTTGCTTCCTGTCTGCCAACCAACTCTCTATCCACATCAATATCTTACCCCCAATACCGTGTGCTTTAAGTTTTCACACTAATCTCCTGTGTGGGACCTTGCCAAAAGCCTTTTGAAAATCCAAATATACCACATCCACTGGTTCTCCCCTATCCACTCTACTAGTTACATCCTCAAAAACTTCTATGAGATTCGTCAGACATGATTTTCCTTTCACAAATCCATGCTGACTTTGTCCGTTGATTTCACCACTTTCCAAATGTGCTGTACTCAGATCTTTGATAACTGACTCTAGCATTTTCCCCACCACCGATGTCAGGCTAACCGGTCTATAATTCCCTGGTTTCTTTCTCCCTCCTTTTTTAAAAAGTGGGGTTACATTAGCCACCCTCCAATCCTCAGGAACTAGACCAGAATCTAAAGTGTTTTGAAAAATTATCACTAATGCATCTACTATTTCTTGGGCTACTTCCTTAAGCACTCTGGGATGCAGACCATCTGGCCCTGGGGATTTATCTGCCTTTAATCCCTTCAATTTACCTAACACCACTTCCCTACTAACATATATTTCCCTCAGTTCCTCCATCTCACTGGACCCTCTGTCCCTTACTATTTCCGGAAGATTATTTATGTCCTCCTTAGTGAAGACAGAACCAAAGTAGTTATTCAATTGGTCTGCCATGTCCTTGCTCCCCATAATCAATTCACCTGTTTCTGTCTGTAGGGGACCTACATTTCTCTTAACCAATCTTTTTCTTTTCACATATCTTAACCAATCTTTTTCTTTTCATATATCTAAAATTATGAATTATGAGGTCAAATCCCTTTTGAAGGCTAGAGCTGCGGCTTTTAGGTCCAGGGCTACCAGTTGCTACACAGAATCCATGCTTGAACTCGGAAAGCCATTAAGGGCACCAAAAGGCAATATCGAGCCAAGTTGGAAGCCCAGGCTAACCAGAGGGATGACAGTAGACTATGGCAGGGTCATAATGAGATCATTCGGCACAAAGAAAAGGCTGGGAATATCAATAACTGTGGTGCTTCTCTTCCTGACAAACTTAACGTATTCTACGCAAGATTCGAACAGAAGAGGAGCATCCTGCTCCCTTCGGATGAACTAGACCTGGTGGCATCGAGATTCATCGTCACCGAGGAGGATGTTAGAAGGGCCTTCCTGAAGATAAATCCAAGGAAGGGAACGGGCCCAGATGGCGTCCCGGGATGGGTTCTCTGGGCCTGTGCAAGCGAGCTAGCTGAAGTGTTTGCTGACATCTTCAACTGCTCCTTGCTTCAGTCTACTACCCCCTCATGTTTTAAAAAGGCAATGAAAATACCAGTGCTGAAGAAGAGCAAGGTGGCATGCCTGTAGGACTATCGACCTGTGGCTCTGACATCAATCGCTATGAAGTGCTTCGAGCGATTGGTTATGGCACACATCAACCACAGCCTACCAGTCAACCTCAACGGTTTGCAATTCGCCTACCGGAGCAACAGGTCAACGACAGATGCCATCTCTCTGGCCCTACATTACTCCTTAGAACACCTGGAGAATAAAGACGCATACGTAAGGCTCCTTTTCATTGACTACAGCTCTGCCTTTAATACCATCATTCCAAATAAACTGATTCCTAAGCTCCGGAACCTGGGCCTTTGCACTCAGATCTGCAGCTGGATCTTCAACTTCCTCACAGACAGGACCAAGGCTATAAAAACAGGGGACAAACTCTCCTCTACAATCACTCTGAGCACCGGTGCCCCACGAGGCTGTGTACTCAGCCCCCTCCTGTACTCACTGTACACCCATGATTGTGTAGCCAAGTTTCCATCAAACTCAATACATAAGTTTGCTGATGACACAACAATTGTAGGCTGTATCTCAGGTAATGATAAGTTTGAGTACAGAGAGGAAATTAAGAACCTGGTGGCATGGTGCGAAGACAATAACCTATCCCTCAACGTCAGCAAGATGAAGGAATTGGTTGTTTACTTAAGAAGGAATAGCGGACCGCACGACCCAATTTACATAAGTGGTGCACAAGTGGAACAGGTCGAAAGCTTTAAGTTCCTCGGGGTCAGTATCACAAATGACCTGACTTGGTCCAACAATGCAGAGTCCACTGCCAAGAAGGCCCACCAGCGCCTTTACTTCCTGAGAAAACTAAAGAAATTTGGCTTGTCCCCTAAAATCCTCACTAATTTTTATAGATGCACTGTAGAAAGCATTCTTCTAGGGTGCATCACAACCTGGTATGGAAGTTGTCCTGTCCAAGACCGGAAGAAGCTGCAGAAGATCGTAAACATGGCGCAGCACATCACACAAACCAATTTTCCATCCTCAGACTCACTTTACACCGCACGCTGTCGGAGCAGTGCTGCCAGGATAATCAAGGACACGACCCAGGCAACCAACACACTTTTCGTCCCTCTTCCTTCCGGGACAAGGTTCAGGAGCTTGAAAACTCGTACGGCCAGATTTGGGAACAGCTTCTTTCCAACTGTGATAAGACTGCTGAACAGATCCTGACCCGGATCTGGGCTGTACCCTCCAAATATCCGGATCTGCCTCTCGGATTTTTGGACTACCTTACTTTCCATTTTTCTGTATTTTATTTATGATTTATAATTTAAATTTTTAATATTTACTATCAATTTGTAGTCCAGGGAGCGGGAAGCGCAGAATCAAATATCGCTGTGATGATTGTACGTTCTAGTATCAATTGTTAGGTGACAATAAAGTAAAAAGTAAGTATGTGGCTAAGGAGATGGTGCAGGAGGCAGGGCTTCATGGGCAATTGGGCCTTGTTCCAGGGAAGGTGGGACCTGTTCCGACTGGTGAAATAGAGGGGAATTGACAAACTAGTGGGAAGGTATGCTAGTGCTGCTCCGGGGGTTTAAACTAGATTTGCAGGGGGAGGGGAACCAGAGTGTTAGAGCAGATAGTGAGGTGGAAGAGGATAAAGGTCATGCGAGAACTGCAAGTACAGTGCATCGAGTAAAGCCAGATCTAACATATAATGAGGCTTTGAGGAAAGAGAAGAAGGAAAAAGGGTGTAAAGGTAGTAAGGTAGAAGGGCTGAAGTGCATGTACTTCAATGCAAGAAGCATCAGGAACAAAGGTGATGAACTGAGAGCTTGGGTACATACATGGAATTATGATGTAGTGGCCATTACAGAGACTTGGCTGGCACCAGGGCAGGAATGGATTCTCAATATTCCTAGATTTCAGCGCTTTAAAACGGATAGCGAGGGGGATAAAGGGGAGGAGGGGTGGCATTACTGGTCAGGGATACTATTACAGCTACAGAAAAGGTGGGTAACGTAGGAGGATCCTCTTTTGAGTCAGTATGGGTAGAAGTCAGGAACAAGAACAGAGCAGATACTCTATTAGAAGTGTTTTATAGGCCCTCCCCTCTGGTAGCAGCAGAGATACCGAGGAGCAGATGGAGAGGAAGATTTGGAATGGTGCGAAAATAACCATATAGTCATAGTCATACTTTATTGACCATGGGGGAAATTGGTTTTCGTTACAGACATATAACAATTACAGCATGGAAACAGGCCATCTCGGCCCTTCTAGTCCATGCCGAACTCTTACTCTCACCTAGTCCCACCGACCTACACTAAGCCCATAACCCTCCATTCCTTTCCTATCCATATATCTATCCAATATAACTTTAAACGACAACATCGAACCTCCCTCAACCACTTTCTGCTGGAAGCTCGTTCCACACAACTACCTCTCTCTGAGTAAAGAAGCTCGCCTTCATGTTACCCCTAAACTTTTGCCCTTTAACTCTCAACTCAGGTCCTCTTGTTTGAATCTCCCCCTCTCTCAATGGGAAAAGCCTATCCACGTAAACTCTATCTATCCCCCTCATAATTTTAAATACCTCTATCAAATCTCCCCTCAACCTTCTACGCTCCAAAGAATAAAGATCCAATTTGTTCAACCTTTCTCTGTAACTTAGGAGATGAAACCCAGGCAACATTTTAGTAAACCTCCTCTGTACTCTCTCAGTTTTATTGACATCTTTCCTATAATTCGGTGACCAGAACTGTACACAATACTCCATATTTGGCCTTACCAATGCCCTATACAATTTCAACATTACATCCCAACTCATATACTCAATGCTCTGATTTATAAAGGCCAGCAAACCAAAAGCTTTCTTCACCACCCTATCCACATGAGATTCCACCTTCAGGGAACTATGCACCATTATTCCTAGATCCCTCTGTTCTACAGCATTCTTCAATGCCCTACCATTTACCATGTCTGTCCTGTTTTGATTAGTCCTACTAAAACGTAGCACCTCACATTTTTCAGCATTAAAATAACACGGTTGTTCATGGATGACTTTTAACTTCCCTTATATTGATTGGCACCTGATTAGTTCCAATGGTTTAGACAGGGTAGAGTTTGTTAAGTGTGTCCAGGATGGATTCCTGTCACAGTATGTTGACAGGCCGACTAGGGGGAATGCCATACTAGATCTAGTACTGGGTAATGAACCGGGTCAGGTCACAGATCTCTCAGTGGGTGAGCATCTGGGGGACAGTGACCACCGCTCCCTGGCCTTTAACATTATCATGGAAAAGGACAGAATCGGAGAGGACAGGAAAAGTTTTAATTGGGGAAGGGCAAATTATGAGGCTATAAGGCTAGAACTTGCAAGTGTGAATTGGGATGATATTTTTGCAGGGAAATGTACTATGGACATGTGGTCGATGTTTAGGGATCACTTGCAAGATGTTAGAGATAAATTTGTCCCAGTGAGGAAGATAAAGAATGGTAGGGTGACAAGTGAGGTGGAAAATCTAGTCAGGTGGAAGAAGGCAGCATACATGAGGTTTAGGAAGCAAGGATCAGATGGGTCTATTGAGGTATATAGCAAAGCAAGAAAGGAGCTTAAGGGGCTGAGGGGAGCAAGAAGGGGGCATGAGAAGGCCTTGGCGAGTAGGGTAAAGGAAAACCCCAAGGCATTCTTCAATTATGTGAAGACCAAAAGGATGACAGGAGTGAAGGTAGGACCGATTAGAGATTAAAGGTGGGAAGATGTGCCTGGAGGCTGTGGAAGTGAGCAAGGTCCTCAACGGATACTTCTCTTTGGTATTCACCGATGAGAAGGAACTTGATGACGATGAGGACAATATGAGTGAGGTTGATATTAAAGGAGAGGAGGTGTTGGAGTTGTTAAAATACATTAGGACAGTTAAGTCCCCGGGGCCTGACGGAATATTCCCCAGGCTGTTCCACGAGGCGAGGGAAGAGATTGCTGAGCCTCTGGCTAGGATCTTTATGTCCTCGTTGTCCACAGGAATGGTATCGGAGAATTGGAGGGAGGCGAATGTCGTCCCTTTGTTCAAAAAGGTGGTAGGGATAGTCCAAGTAATTATAGACCAGTGAGCCTTATGTCTGTGGTGGGAAAGCTGTTGGAAAAGATTCTTAGAGATAGGATCTATGGGCATTCAGAGAATCATGGTCTGACCAGGGACAGTCAGCATGGCTTTGTGAAAGACAGATCGTGTCTAACAAGCCTAATAGTTCTTGGAGGAGGAGACCAGGCATACAGATGAGGGTAGTGCAGTGGGTGTGATCTATATAGATTTTGGTAAGGCATTTGACAAGGTTCCACACAGTAGGCTTATTCAGAAAGTCAGAAGACATGGAATCCAGGGAAGTTTGGCCAGGTGGATTCAAAAATGGCTTGCCTGCAGAAAGCAGAGGGTCGTGGTGGAGGGAGTACATTCGGATTGGACGATTGTGACTAGTGGTGTCCCACAAGGATCGGTTCAGGGGCTTCTACTTTTCGTGATTTTTATTAATGACCTGGATGTGGGGTAGAAGTTGGCAAGTTTGCAGATGACACAAAGGTTGGTGGTGTTGTGGATAGTGTAGAGGATTGTCAAAGATTGAAGAGAGACATTGATAAGATGCAGAATGGGCCGAGAAGTGGCAGATGGAGTTCAACCCGGAGAAGTGTGAGGTGGTACACTTTGGAAGGACAAACTCCAAGGCAGAGTACAAAGTAAATGGCAGGATACTTGGAACTGTGGAGGAGCAGAGGGATCTGGGGGTACACGTCCACAGATCCCTGAAAGTTGCCTCAGAGTTAGATAAGGTAGTTAAGAAAGCTTATGGGGTGTTAGCCTTCATAAGTCGAGGGATAGAGATTAAGAGTCACGAGGTAATGATGCAGCTCTATAAGACTCTGGTTAGGCCACACTTGGAGTACTGTGTCCAGTTCAGGTCACCTCACTATAGGTAGGATGTGGAAGCATTGGAAAGGGTACAGAGGAGATTTACCAGAATGCTGCCTGGTTTAGACAGCATGCATTATGATCAGGGATTAAAGCTTTACTCTTTGGAAAGAAACATAGAAACATAGAAAATAGGTGCAGGAGTAGGCCATTCGGCCCTTTGAGCCTGCACCGCCATTTATTATGATCATGGCTGATCATCCAACTCAGAACCCCGCCCCAGCCTTCCCTCCATACCCCCTGACCCCCGTAGCCACAAGGGCCATATCTAACTCCCTCTTAAATATAGCCAATGAACTGGCCTCAACTGTTTCCTGTGGCAGAGAATTCCACAGATTCACCACTCTCTGTGTGAAGAAGTTTTTCCTAATCTTGGTCCTAAAAGGCTTCCCCTCTATCCTCAAACTGTGGCCCCTCATTCTGGACTTCCCCAACATCGGGAACAATCTTCCTGCATCTAGCCTGTCCAATCCCTTTAGGATTTTATACGTTTCAATCAGATCCCCCCTCAATCTTCTAAATTCCAACGAGTACAAGCCCAATTCTTCCAGTCTTTCTTCATATGAAAGTTCTGCCATCCCAGGAATCAATCTGGTGAACCTTCTTTGTACTCCCTCTATGGCAAGGATGTCTTTCCTCAGATTAGGGGACCAAAACTGCACACAATACTCCAGGTGTGGTCTCACCAAGGCCTTGTACAACTGCAGTAGTACCTCCCTGCTCCTGTACTTGAATCCTCTCGCTATAAATGCCAGCATACCATTCGCCTTTTTCACCGCCTGCTGTACCTGCATGACCACTTTCAATGACTGGTGTATAATGACACCCAGGTTTCGTTGCACCTCCCCTTTTCCTAATCGGCCACCATTCAGATAATAAACTGTTTTCCTATTTTTGTCACCAAAGTGGATAACTTCACATTTATCCACATTAAATTGCATCTGCCATGAATTTGCCCACTCACCCAACCTATCCAAGTCACCCTGCATCCTCTTAGCATCCTCCTCACAGCTAACACTGCCACCCAGCTTCGTGTCATTCGCAAACTTGGAGATGCTGCATTCAATTCCCTCATCCAAGTCATTAATATATATTGTAAACAACTGGGGTCCCAGCACTGAGCCTTGCGGTACCCCACTAGTCACCGCCTGCCATTCTGAAAAGGTCCCGTTTATTCCCACTCTTTGCTTCCTGTCTGCTAACCAATTCTCCACCCACACCAATACCTTACCCCCAATACCGTGTGCTTTAAGTTTGCACACTAATCTCCTGTGTGGGACCTTGTCAAAAGCCTTTTGAAAATTCAAATATACCACATCCACTGGTTCTCCCCTATCCACTCTACTAGTTACATCCTCAAAAAATTCTATGAGATTCGTCAGACTGAAGAAGAGGATTTCTTGGAATTTATGCGGGATGGTTTTTTGAACCAACATGTCGAGGAACCAACTAGAGAGCAGGCTATTCTGGACTGGGTTAATTTCCTGTTTAATACCATCTCCGACCTCACTACTACTGTTAGGTGGCCTGAACACAACTCCCACCAGCGTCTTCTGCCCCTTAGTGTTACGCAGCTCTACCCATATCGATTCCACATCTTCCCGGCTTATGTCCTTCCTTTCTATTGCGTTAATCTCTTCTTTAACCAGCAACGCCACCCCACCTCCCCTTCCTTCATGTCTATCCCTCCTGAATATTGAATATCCCTGAACGTTGAGCTCCCATCCCTGGTCACCCTGGAGCCACGTCTCTGTGATCCCAACTATATCATAATCATTAATAACAATCTGCACTTTCAATTCATCCACCTTATTACGAATGCTCCTTGCATTGACACACAAAGCCTTCAGGCGCTCTTTTACAACTCTCTTAGCCCTTATACAATTATGTTGAAAAGTGGCCCTTTTTAATGCTTGCCCTGGATTTGTCGGCCTGCCACTTTTACTTTTCTCCTTAGTACTTTTTGCTTCTACCCTCACTTTACACCCCTCTGTCTCTCTGCACTGGTTCCCATCCCCCTGTTGTGAACTAACCTCCTCACGCCTAGCCTCTTTAATTTGATTCCCACCCCCCAACCATTCTAGTTTAAAGTCACCTCAGTAGCCCCCGCTAACCTCCCTGCCAGGATATTGGTCCCCCTAGGATTCAAGCATAACCCGTCCTTTTTTCACAGGTCACGCCTGCGCCAAAAGAGGTCCCAATGATCCAAAAACTTGAATCCCTGCCCCCTGCAGATCCCTGAAGGATGAGAGGAGACATGATAGAGATATACAAGATATTAAGAGGAATAGATAGAGTTGATAGCCAGCGCCTCTTCCCCAGGGCACCACTGCTCAATACAAGAGTACATAGCTTTAAGGTAAGGAGGCAGATACACTAGTGAAATTTAAGAGACGACTAGACAGGTATATGGTGGAATTTAAGGTGGGGGAGTTATATGGGAGGCAGGGTTTAAGAGTTGGCACAACATTGTGGGCTGAAGGGCCTGGACTGTGCTGTACTATTCTATGTTCTATTATTGACTACAGGAAATCCATTAAACACACACAAAATGCTGGGGGTTACCTAGGCGGAATATAAGGTGAATAAACTTCCCTCGGGGCTTCCAGCCAAGTTCAGATACAGGTGTCCCCCGCTTTTCAAACGTTCGCTTTACGAAACCTCACTATTATGAAAGACCTACATTAGTACCCTATTTTCGCTTTCAGAAGGTGTTTTCACTGTTATGAAAAAGAAATTCAGCGCGCGATAAAAGGCTGCTCGCCCCAAGCAGCCGCTGTCCCCTGGATTCGGAACTGCTTTGCTTTAACACGTGCCTGTGAGCAGCTGTTTGCAAGATGAGTTCTATGGTATTGGAAAAGCCTGAAAGAGCTCGTAAGGATGTTACACTTACTGTAAAACTAGACATAATTAAGCGTTTTGATCGTGGTGAACAAAGTAAGGACAACGTGAGTTTGGCTTGTGGAAGCTGACGAACATGATGTTGTAGAGGTTTTGGCATCCCATGACCAAAAACTGACAGATGAAGAGCTGATGCAATTGGAAGAAAAAAGGATAACAATCGAAACCGAATGAGTAATGATAAAGTACAACTTTAATTTTGAAAGGGTACATCGATTTAGGGGATATTTGCAGGATGGTTTGAGTGCTTACAAAGAACTGTGTGATAGAAAAATGCGCGAGGCTCAGCAGTCAAGCAAGCCTTCCACATCAGCCACAGCAGATGACGAACCTCGACCTTCGACGTCGAGGCGGGCAGAGATAAAAGATGAGCTGCGTGCTCTAATGGAAACAGACGACGAGATGACACCCCAGTGTCCCACCACCCCAACCCCCAGGCTACAAACAGATACCGATACAGGGAGAATGCAATGGTAGCTGGGTAGCTGGGAGGCACACAGCACATCTTTACGAAAAAAACCGAAATAAACATGCTAATTAATTAGGTGCCGCCAACACTAATTGTCCGCCCAGATCAGAGACGATGCAATCGGAAATCGGCACTGATCTGGGCCGACAATTACGGGTGGCACCTAATTAATTAGCATGTTTGTTTCGGCTTTTTTTCTTAAAGATGTGCTGTGTACCTCCCGGCTACTGCTGGACCCCTGCGTTCTTCGCGGCAATGTATCGCTCAGCGGCCTGGAGTGTGGGGGCCACTGCACCACCCCAGCTTGCGACGACTCAGTCTAACACACCATCATCACTGTGCTTGCTGTCTTCCCAATTCCCGTGATACTACACTGTACATATATTATTTCTACTGTATATAGGCTGTATGTTTTTACATGTTATTTAGTATGATTTGGCAGCTTCATAGCTTAAAGATTACTAGAGAGCGCTTGCGCTGTGTTTTTGCCGACGGCGCTTGCATGAGATTTTCGCTACGGAGATCTGTACCGGCAATGATTGTGGAAAAGTATTTCTACTTTATATAGGCCAGGGGTCCCCAACCTTTTTTGCACTGCGGACAGGTTTAATATTGACAATATTCTTGTGGACCGGCTGACCCGGGGGGGGGGGGGCGGGGGGGGGTTGCCGACGGACAAGAGTAGCGGTCAAATACGTTGTGTCTACCCCAAGAAAGACTACAATGACCATGAGGCCATGCGCGGGCACCGGTGCGCATGCGCGTACATGCAACATGCCGAACTTTCTCTACAAATCGTTTTTGGGGATTCTGTCGGGGGGGGGGTTGTTAATCACAACCAGAATATAGGTGATAAATTGCTAATACACTCAATTTTGTTTCTAAAAGGGATTATCTAACGAATTTAATATTAAACACACAGCGCATATTTTCCTCGCATGAATATAGCGATAAGTCAATTATCAGGGGAAGACAGGGGAGCTTGAAGTAAGTGTTGAACGAACTTCCAGTAGAAATGGTAAAGGCAGGTTCAATATTACCATTTAAAGAAAAATTGGATAGGTATATGCACAGGAAAGGAATGGAGGATTATGGGCTGAGTGCAGGTCAGGGGGACTAGGTGAGAGTAGCGTTCGGCACAGACTAGAAGGGCCAAGATCGCCTGTTTCCGTGCTGTGATTGTTATATGGTTATATAAGTAAGTCAATAGCATCATAACATTTTAAGTAGCATTTGGATATCAAACACACAGGACATATTTTCCCCGTATGAACATATAAAATCATTGCAACACACCAATATCGCTGAATCAGTGGGAGCCCTGGGCTTGTGTTCCTGCAACAACACAGTCCTATCGAGGGGTGGTGGGAGACGACGATACTCGAAGGGGGTTCCTTATGTCCAGCCTATTCTGCAATTCAGTTTTCGTTGCATTCATTGCAGAGATATGTTGGAAATGGAAAGAACGTTTTCAGTGCTTTCGTGGCTATCTCAGGATATTCAGCCTTGACTTTGATCCAGAATGCCAGCAGAGATGTTATGTCAAACATACTTTACAGCCACTGTCATTTGCAAGCTCGAGGAGTTGATCTCCTTCCCACGCTGACATGGATGATGCGTGAGTAATGACCTCGAATGCGTTCAAGCTCAACAGTGTGTGACAGGGAATGAGGAAAGGTGCAGCTGACTCATATCGCCAAATTTTCCTCACGGCCCGGTAGCACATGCTTTGCGGCCTGGTGGTTGGGAACCGCTGATATAGGCCGTGTACTTATCATATCATTCCTGCTTTTCCTATATGTTACTGTTATTTTAGGTTTTATGTGTTATTTGGCATGATTTGGTAGGTTATTTTTGGGTCTGCGAATGCTCACAAAATTTTCCCATTAAATAAAGGGTAATTGCTTCTTTGCTTTACCACATTTCGGCTTACGAACCGTTTCATAGGAATGCTCTACCTTCGGATGGCGGGGGAAACCTGTAGTGTTTATCACCAACATTTCAATGACCAACTCTTCCATCTGCATCAGGGATATAAGGTATTCTTCCTCCACCCAGAGGTTGGCTTCATCATGACACGAGGAAGGTCATGGATCAAAATGTTGGGTCACCAGGAAGTTCCACTTTTAGCTGAGGAGTGGGGGTGCTTAACGAAGTGGTCCCTCATTTAATGACGGGTCTCACTAATGTAGATCAGGCCACATCTGGGACATTGGATACAACAGACGACCCCAGCAGATTTGCAGGTGAAGTGTTGTCTCATCTGAAAACATTGATTGGAATTCAGAATGGTGGTGAAGGAAGAGTAGAACATAAAGTGTTGCACTTTGTCCTCTCGCACGGATCTGCTGGGGGGGGGGGAGATTATTGGGAAGGGTGGTAAGATGTTTTTCGAGATGGTGGAAGTAGCCCTCCCTCAATTTATCACTCATTCATTGATAGGTCTTATCTTTATCTGTAATTTGTCAATCACAATTCCCAAAATGACCCCCACTAAGACCTTCATTCACTTGCCAGGCTCATTGCCTAATACAAATTCATGTACAACTTTCTGTCAATTGGACTACCTATATGCAATATTATTTAAAGAAACCTTCCTGGATGTACCAATCAATTTTAGCCCTATTTAAGTATCTGGTACTAAGGGAGCCCATGTCACTGGAGCAAAAAGACTGAACCATGCTAGAATCTCAAGCAGAATATACTGCAGAAACACAGTGTGTCAGACAATTTCTGTAGAGAGAAATGGAAAGTCGACGTTTGGAGTCAGTCAATATCTGGGAAGCAGAGTTGCTTTCTTGGTCTTCGTGATTGAAGTTAGTTGAGTACTGGTAATTTGGATATGTATGTAGGGTAGCAAAATTCACCGAAGTAACCGAGAAAGATAATGAGCTGGAGTGGAAGGAATCTGATAGGAAAGGAGAGTAGACCATAGGAGAAAGGGAAGGAGAAGGGAACCCAGGGAGCGGTGATAAACAGGTGAAAAGAGGTAAGAGGCCAGAATGGGGAATAGAAGAAGACAGTAAGGGGAAGGAAGAATTTTTTTTACCAGAAGAAGAAATCAATATTCATGAAATCAGATTGAAAGATACCTAGACGGAAAATAAAATGTTGCTCCTTCATCTTAAGGTTGCCTCATCCTAACACAAGAGAAGACATGTCAGAATGGGGTTAGGAATCAAAAATAAAATATTTGACACCATGAAATTCCGCTTTTGGCAAATGGAGTGGATAGATCTCACCAATATAAAGGAGGGTGCATCAGAAGCACCTGACACAATAGACAACCTCAGAAGATTTTCAGGTGAAGTGTTGCCTTGACTAGAACACCAGTTTGGTGCCCTGAATGGAGGAGAGGAAGGAGACATATAGGCAGATGTAACACTTCGGCTGTTTACAGAGTTGTGTGCTGTGAGGGAGATTAGTGGACAGGGACAAATGCACAAGGCAATCATGAAGGCAGCGAACCTTGTGGACAGAGGGTGAGAGATAAAGGTATGTTTAGAGGTAGAATTCCTTTGGAGATTGTGGAAGTTGCAGTAATTGATGTGCTGCAAATGCAGACTCATGGGTAGTAGGTGAAGTGTATGTAAGACCATAAGACCATAAGACAAAGGAGCAGAAGTCAGCCATTCGGCCCAACGAGTCTCCTCCACCATTTTAGCATAAGATGATCCATTCTCCCATTTAGTCCTACTCCCCCGCCTTCTCACCATAACCTTTGAAGCCCTGGCTACTCAGATACCTATCAATCTCTGCCTTAAATACACCCAATGACTTGGCCTCCACTGCTGCCCGTAGCAACAAATTCCATAGATTCACCATCCTCTGACTGAAAAAATCTCTTCGCATTTCTGTTCTAAATGGGCGCCCTTCAATCCTTAATTCATGCCCTCTCGTACTAGACTCTCTCATCATGGGAAACAACTTTGCCACATCCACTCTGTCCATGCCTTTCAACATTCAAAATGTTTCTATGAGGTCTCCCCTCATTCTTCTAAACTCCAAAGAATACAGTCCAAGAGCGGACAAATGTTCCTCATAACCTTCTCATTCCCGGAATCATTCTGGTGAATCTTCTCTGTACCCTCTCCAACATCAGCACATCCTTTCTTAAATAACGAGACCAAAACTGCCCACAATACTCCAAGTGAGGTCTCACCAGCGCCTTATACAGCCTCAACATCACACCCCTGATCCTATACTCTATCCCTCTAGAAATGAATGCCAACATTGCATTCGCCTTCTTCACCACCGACTCAACCTGGAGGTTAACCTTAAGAGTATCCTGTATGAGGACTCCCAAGTCCTGTTGCATCTCAGAACTTTGAATTCTTTCCCCATTTAAATAATAGTCTGCCCATTTATTTTTTCTGCCAAAGTGCATAACCATACACTTTCCAACATTGTACTTCATTTGCCGCTTCTCTGCCCATTCTTCCAATCTATCCAAGTCTCTCTGCAGACTCTCTGTTTCCTCAGCACTACTGGCCCCTCCAACCTATCTTCATATCGTCAGCAAACTTAGCCACAAAGCCATCTATTCCATAATCTAAATCACTGATGTACAGTGTAAAAAGAAGCAGCCCCAACACGGACCCCTGTGGAACACCACTGGTAACCAGAAGCCAATCAGAATAGGATCCCTTTATTCCCACTCTCTGTTTCCTGCTAATCAGCCAACGCTCTATCCACGTATGTAACTTTCCCGTAATTCCATGGGCTCTTATCTTGTTAAGTAGCCTCACGTGTGGCACCTTGTCCAAGGCCTTCTAAAAATCCAAATATATAACATCCACTGCATCTCCCTTGTCTAGCCTACTGGTAATTTCTGCAAAAAATTGTAATAGGTTTGTCAGGTAGGATTTTCCTTTAAGGAATCCATGCTGAGTTCTGCCTATCTTGTCATATGCCTCCAGGTACTCTGTAACCTCATCCTTGACAATCAACTCCAACAACTTCCCAACCACCAATGTCAAGCTAACAGGTCTATAATTTCCTTTTTGCTTCCTTGCCCCCTTCTTAAATAGCGAAGTGACATTTGTAATCTTCCAGTCTTCCGGAACCATGCCAGAAGCTATCGACTTTTGAAAGATCATCACTAATGCCTCCGCAATCTCCACAGCTACTTCCTTCAGAACACGAGGGTGCATTCCATCTGGTCCAGGAGATCTATCTACCTTTAGCCTATTCAGCTTCCTGAGTACTTTGTCGTAATTGTGACTGCACACACTTCTCTTCCCTGCCACCCTTGAGTGTCCGGTATACTGCTGATGTCTTCCTTAGTGAAGACTGATGCAAAATACTAGCTTCCTTTCATAGTTAATCTTTTCCCTCTTAATGACCTTCTTGGTTTCCTTTTGTAAGGTTTTAAAAACTTCCCAATCCTCTGTCTTCCCACTAATTTTTGCTTCCTTGTATGTCCTCTACTTTGCTTTAACTGTGGTTTTCACTTCTCTTGTCAACCACGGTTGCATCCTTTTCCCACTCGAAAATTTCTTCTTTTTTGGAATATACCTGTCTTGCACCTTCCCCACTTCTCACATAAACTCCAGCCACTGCTGCTCTGCTGTCTTTCCCGCCAGTGTCCCTTTCCAGTCAATTTTGGCCAGTTCCTCTCTCACAATACTGTAATTTCCTTTACTCCACTGAAATACCGACACATCAGATTTCGGCTTCTCTTTTTCAAATTTCACAGTGAACTCAATCATGTTATGATCACTGCCTCCTAAGGGTTCCTTCACCTCAATCTCTCTAATCACCTCCAGTTCATTACACAATACCCAATCCAGTACAACCGATCCCCTAGTGGGCTCAGCAACAAGCTTTTCTAAAAAGCCATCTCACAGACATTCTACAAATTCTCTCTCTCGAGATCCAGTGCCGACCTGATTTTCCCAATCCACTCGCATGTTAAAATCCCCCACAATTGTCATAACACTGCCCTTCTGACAAGCCTTTTCTATTTCCTGTTGTAATTTGCAGTCCACATCCCTGCAGCTGTTTGGAGGTCTATATATAACTGCCATCAGGGTTCTTTTACCCCTGTTATTTCTTAGGTCAACCCATAAAGATTCTGCACCTTCCGATCCTATATCACCTCTTTCTAATGATTTAATATCATTTCTTACCAATAAAGCCACTCCTCCCCCTCTGCCTACCTTCCTATCCTTCCGATACACCGTGTATCCTTGGACGTTCAGCTCCCAGAGACATGCATTCTTTAGCCAGGTCTCAGTGATGGCCACAATATCATACCTGCCAATCTGTAGCTGTACGACAAGATCATCCACCTTATTCCTTATGCTGCATGCATTTAAGTACAACACCTTAAGACCAGTATTTGATTCTTTTCGCTTTGATTTCACTGCAACTTTATGGCACTGCAACTCATCCCAATGGCTACAAATTTGCCCCATCACCTGCCTGTCTTTCCTGACATCTTTACTGCTCACTATCTTAGATTTATTTCTGTCTTCCCCTTCCTCCGCTCTGTCATTCCGGTTCCCATCCCCCTGCCAAATTAGTTTAAACCCTCCCTAACAGCTCTATTAAACTTTCCCGCCAGGATATTGGTCCCCTTCGGGTTCAGGTGTAACCTGTCTATTTTGAACAGGTCATACTTCCCCCAGAAGAGATCCCAATTATCTAAGAATCTGAAGCCCTGCCCCCTACACCAGTCTCTCAGCCACGCATTCATCTGCCTGATCCTACTATTCTTGCCCTCACTAGCATGTGGCACAGGTAGCAATCCCGAGATTACTACCCTGGAGGTCCTGCTTCTCAGCTTCCTTCCTAACTCCCAGAAATCTCTCTTCAGGACCTCCTCCTTTGTCCTATCAATGTCATTGGTACCGACATGTACCAAGACAACTGGCTGCTCACCGTCTCCCTTCAGAATATTGAGGACCCGATCCGAGACATCCCATACCCTGGCACCTGGGAGGCAACACACCATGCGGGTATCTCTATCAGGCTCACAGAATCTCCTGTCCGTTCCCGACTATGGAATCCCCTACGACTACCGCATTTCTCTTCTCTCTCCTTCTCTCCTGTACAACAGCGCCAGGCTCAGTGCCAGAGACCCGGTCACCTTGGGCGTCGACTGTCAGGTCATCCCCCTCAACAGCATCTAGAACAAGGTATTTGTTGCTGAGGGGAACAGCCACAGGTGTGCTCTCCACTATCCGGGCATTTCCCTTCCCTCTCTTGACAGTGTCCCAGTTTTCTGACCCCTGTAGCCTAGGGATGACTACCTCCCTGTAGCTCCTGTCTATCACCTCTTCACTTTCCCTGATAAGCAGTAGGTTATCAAGCTGCAGCTCCAGATCCCTAACACGGTCTCTGAGGAGCTGCATCTCGTGCACCTGGCGCAGATGTGGCCATCAGGGAGGCTGGAGGTCTCCCAGGATTCCTACATCTGATAGCTTGAACAAAGCACTAACCCTGCAGGCATGCTATCTAATTCTACAGAAATGAAACAGGAAAAATACGTCTACTCACCCACTTACCTCGCCAAACAGACGAACTTTTTAAACTGTTAGCTCCTAACGTTAGCTGTGAGAGCCCTGCTGTTCCTGTCTGTCGGGGCCGATTCGCGAAGGGGGGAGGTAAAAAAAAGAGTTGGCGCTTCGCTCCCGCCTCTTCCCGTTTACCACCGAAGCCCGTTGAAGCCAAAGCCCTACACTCAGCTCCCACTTACTCCGCTGCCCGCTGTATAGGGTGGTCTCCTTTTTAAACTCTCCGCGCAGTCCTGTTGACGTCACGCGCCTGCAGTCTTGCCCTTCTTGCACTCGAAGTTTTTAAAAAAAAACTGCCTTCCTTCAGAATTCAGCTCCCACGAAGCTCTGTAGTCCTGATACAAAGGAGAGCCGTTGGTAGCAACCTGCCTTTTTAAACTCTCCGCGCGGTCCTGTTGACATCACGCGCCTGCGCATTCTCACCCTTCTTGCACTCGGAAGTTTTTTAAAAAACTGCCTTCCTTCAGAATTCAGCTCCCACGACGCTCTGTAGTCCCGATCCAAAGGGACTTAGATAATAAATATGTACCTTGATAATAATTTTAAACTTTAATTAAAAAGTAAAATGCAAGAGGAGAGAAGTATGAAACCAGAGGAATTCTAGAGTAAAAGACAATAAGATGACTATTTATGGAATAGTTAGTATACTTTCTTCTGCCAAATAAGAAGGTATTAATTGTTATTTCAAACTTCAATACTTACTTGTAAGGGGAATAAAGGCATCATCAGTAGTTTGCAATCTCCACTTTAGAATGCCAACATCATTATTCAGAGGGAATGATTTCTCAGGATTCTTTAAACCAATTGATGATTCTGTAGTGAAAAGCTTCTTATCTACATTTGGGTGAGTCTGGAGGTAAAAAATAAATAGGTTAAATCCAAATATTACGAGCTTAATGTAATCCAGTAAAGGAGAATTCAATCAGGAGCCAGAAAGAAGAGTTTTGAATACAGGCCCAGAAAATCCTTTGTCACTGCCTTGTGTCATGTTTGCACTTTTGCATCAATGACCGTTTCTGAAAACATGTTTTCACCTTCTTTTAAAAGCACTTGATACTTATACCCTACGAAGATCTTTCTCCAACTTCTTTTCTTAAGTTTTTTTAAGAGTTCTATAACTGAATTTTCCCTAATTGTGTTTCTTCAACCAATATGAAACAGAAGTACTTTACATTTTAACCCTGTGTGAGTTTGGCTGAAGTAAAATATCCCTCCACACCCTCAGAGAGCTGCTGCAGTGGCTTATCATGTGTTCTTCCAACATTGTTGCATTAATGACCAGCCTAATGAAACTGCTTTATTCTATTCCTGACTACCCAGCTGTAAAGGTCATCTGCATTAGAAATAAAAAACAAAGTTGGAGTTATCAATCCTGAGATCCCATTTATCACAAAGTTCCACCTCTGAACCCTCCTATCAATACATCTTCAATATCTACACGTACATTGTTAATAAGTCTATTTCTGATCATCCTTACACAAGCTCCAAATTGTCAGAGCTCTTGTCTGACAAATAGTCCTGACTAAGAAAATCTCTGTGGAACTAAATTTGGAAGGATCAAAACCAAAGTCCTCAGATCATTCCGGAGTTCAGAGAACTACTCCCTAGATATCTACAGGTGTCCCCTGCTTTTCAAACATTCCCTTTACAAAACCTCACTGTTACAAAAGACCTACATTAGTACCCTGTTTTCGCTTTCAGAAGGTGTTTTCACTGTTACGAAAAAAAGCGCGCGATAAAAGACAGCACACGCCCCAAGCAGCCGCTCCTCCCCGAATTCGTGACTGCATTCTCGCCGGCAGTGCTTAAACACATGTGAGCAGCCGTTAGCAAGGTGAGTTCTGAGGTATTGGAAAAGCCTGAAAGAGTTCGTAAGGGTGTTACATACAGCGTAAAACTAGACATAATTAAGCGTTTCAATCGCGGTGAACCAAGTAAGGCCACAGACAGATACCGATTCGCAGAGAATGCAGTGGTAGCTGGGAGGCACACAGCACATCTTTAAGAAAAAAGCCAAAATAAGCTTGCTAATTAATTAGGTGCCGCCCAACATGTAAATGTCGGCCCAGATCAGAGACAACACAATCAAAAATCGGCACTGATCTGGGCCGACAATTATGTGCCGGGCAGCACCTAATTAATTAGCATGTTTGTTTCAGCTTTTTTCTTAAAGATGTGCTGTGTGCCTCCCGGCTACCGCTGCACCCCTGCACGCTTCGCAGATCGGTATCAGTTGGTGGCCCGAAGGGTGGGGGCCACCGCACCATCCCAACCTGCGACGACTCAGTCTAACACACAATCATCAGTGTGCTCAGCGCTGTCCTGATTCCGGTGAGTGATACTACACTGTACATTCATTATTTATACTTTATATAGGCTGTGTATTTTTACATGTTATTTGGTATGATTTGGCAGCAGGACTGTGCTCTTGAACACAGCTAATTTTCCAAACCTTTCAACAAATCTCCCCTTATTCTCCAAACTTCAAAATTAACTGCACTCCACTTTTGGTCTTGAGCCCGAAATGATGATAATTGTTCTGTTGTGAGTGACTATGCCCCCAGTTGCATAATTCGTAAGCTCTGGAGTTCTTTCACCTCTTTATCTTGCTTTTTCTGTGTCATTAAGACACTGATTAAAATCCATGCCAGATTAATATGAAGGGTATCTACCCATTGTTTAGCTTGATGCTAAATTGTTTATGCAAATATAAAATTCTGATATCCAAAAAAGCTACTTCACATGATTCAAGTAACTTCCTAAGGTATTAAATGACAGTCAAACTGACTGGGACACCAAATCCAGATGCAAACGAATAAAAATGCTTGCCAAACATACAACTATTACTTTCACCTGTAGCTGAATATCCTTTTTATCATCATTCTCCACCTGAAGGCGAATTCTTCCCTGCTTTTCATCTGTAACTCGTAGCATGATCATGCCATGTATCTCCATGTTTTGCAAACCACCATCCCGATCACATACCAATACTATCTTCTCTTCGATCTTTAGATGTACACTGTACAGGTCGGAAGAAAAATACTGTTATTAAAACTTATAGTGTCATGATGATTATGATTCAATTATGATTATAGAAAACCAAGCGCAGGATTAGGAAATAAAACACCTTTACATAGTATCTCAACACAAACTAAATGTAATTGACCTGAGGGGAACCAATATTCTCGCCGGTAGGTTTGTAGAGCTGTTGGGAAGGGTGTGAACTAATTTGGCAAGGAAGTAGGAAACCGAGTGAAGGGACAGATGGTAAAACAGTAAAGATAGCATGCATTCAGACTGTCAGGAAGGGCAGGCAGATGATAGGACAAAATTGCAGCCAGCAGGCTGAGTATCAGTGCATTAAGGATGCAGAATCACAAAGGATAGCAAATAGTGTAGTCAAAGTGTTATATCTCAATGTATGAAATACAAGAAATAAGGTGAATCACCTTGTTGTATCATTACAGATTGTCAAGTATGATGTTGTGGCCATCACTGAATCATGGCTGAAGGATGGTTGTAGTTGGGAGTTAAATGTCCAAGATTACACATTATATCAGATGGATAGGAAGGTAGGTAAAGGGAATGGTGTGGGTCTGCTAGTAAGGAATGGCATCAAATCAGTAGAAAGATATGACATGATTGGGAGATGTTGAATCCTTATGAGTTGAGTTAAGAAACCACAAGGGCAAAAGGACATGATGACAGTTTTATACAGGCCTCCCAACATTAGCTGGGATGTGGGCCACAGGTTACAACAGGAAATAGAAAAGGCATGTCAAAAGGGCAATGTTGTGATAGTTATGGGAGATTTCAACATGTAGGTCAACTGGAAAAATCAGGTTGGTAATGAATCCCAAGAGAGGGAATTTATTGAATGCCTGTAAGATGGCTTTTTAGAGCAGTTTGTGATTCAGACAACTAGAGGATCAGCTATATAGTACTGCCTTGGATGTTATGTAATGGAGCAGAGGTGATTAGGAAGTTTAAGGTTTAAAAAAAGCCTCAGGAGACAATTATCACCATACCATTGAACTTGAAATTTGATAGGGAGAAACTAAACCAATCACAAGCAAGAAAAAATCTGCAGATGCTGGAAATTCAAGCAACAAGCACAAAATGCAGGAGGAACTCAGCATGCGAGACAGCATCTATGAAAAAAAGTAAAGACTACCAAAGGGTCTCAGCCTCAAACATCAACTCGTTTCCATATATGCTGCCTGGCCTTCTGACTTCCTCCAGTATTTGTGTTTGTTGCAGGGAGAAAGTAAAGTCTGATGTAGCAGTATTTCACTGGAGTAAAGAAAATTACAATGGTACGACAGAGGAATTGTCAGAAGTAAATTGTAAAGCGATGCTGGCAGGGATGACAGCCAAGCAACAATGGAATGAGTTTCTGGGAAAAATGAGGAAGGTGCAGGATAGATATATACCAAAAATGAAGAAATACTCAAATGGCAATATAGTACAACCATAGCTGATAAGGAAAGTCAAAGCTATTGTAAAAGTAAAAGAGACAAAGCAAAACAGTGGGAAGACAGAGGTTTGGGAAGCTTTTAAAAGAGAACTAAAAGAATTATTAAGTGGGAAAAGATGAAATATGAAAGTAAGCTAGCAAATGACATCAAAGCTTTTTCAAGTATGTAAATAATAAGCGAGATCAGTGTAGATAGAGGACCGCTAGAAAGTGAGACTGGAGAAATAATGATGGGGGGTCAAGGCGATGTGAAGTAAATTAAATGAGTATTTTGTATCAGCCTTCACTATGGAAGACACAACGTTGAAGGGTGCGAGGCAAGAGAAGTGAACGTAGCTACTATTACAGGGGAGCACGTGTTCAAAAAGCTAAAACACCTAGGGGTACATACGTCACCCAGACCACATGAACTGCATCCTAGAGTCCTGAAAGAGGTAGTGGTAGAGATTGTGGAGGCATTAGTAATGATCACTGGACTCTGGCATAGTGCCAGAGGACTGGAAAATTGCAAATATCACTTCACTACTTAAGGAAGCAGAAGACAGCAAAAAGAAATTATCAACTAGTTAATCTGACGACAGTGGTTGGGAAGATGTTGGAGTCAATTGTTAAGGATGAGATTATGGAGTACTTGGTGATAAAGGACAAGACAGGGCAAAGTCATCAGAATTTCCTTAAGGGGAAACTTTGCCTAAGGAACCTGTTGGAATTCTATGAGGAAATTACAAGTAGGACAGATAGAGGGGATGAAGTGGATTTTGTATATTTGGACTTCCAGAGGCATTCGACAAGGTGCCACATATGAGGCTGCTTACCAGATTAAGAGCTCATAGTATGACAGGAAAGTTACCGGTATAGTTAGAGCATTGGCTAATTGGTAGGAGGAGCAAGTGGCCTGGCTGGCTACCAGTGACTAGTGGTGTTCCACAGGGGTCGGTGTTGGGATCACTTCTTTTTATGCTGTTTATAAATGATTTACATGTCTACAAGAAGGGTCAGAGCCGTCTCTATTTCCTGAGGAGACTGAGGTCCTTTAACATCTGCCAGACGATGCTGAGGATGTTCTACGAGTCTGTGGTGGCCAGTGCTATCATGCTTGCTGTTGTGTGGTGGGGCAGCAGGCTGAGGGTAGCAGACACCAACAGAATCAACAAACTCATTCGTGCCAGTGATGTTGTGGGGATGGAACTGGACTCTCTCACGGTGGTGTCTGAAAAGAGGATGCTGTCCAAGTTGCATGCCATCTTGGACAATGTCTCCCATCCACTACATAATGTACTGGGTGGGCACAGGAGCACATTCAGCCAGAGACTCATTCCACCGAGATGCAACACAGAGCGTCATAGGAAGTCATTCCTGCCTGTGGCCATCAAACTTTACAACTCCTCCCTTGGAGGGTCAGACACCCTGAGCCAATAGGCTGGTCCTGGACTTATTTCATAATTTACTGGCATAATTTACATATTACTATTTAACTATTATGGCTCTAATACTATTTATTATTTATGGAGCAACTGTAATGAAAACCAATTTCCCCCGGGTTCAATAAAGTATGACTATGACTATGACTATGACTATGACTATGAATAGATGGCTTTGTTGCCAAGTTTGCAACTGATACGATGATTGGTGGAGGGGCAGGTAGTTTTAAGGAAACAGGTAGGCTGCAGAAGGACTTAGGCTACATCCACACTACACCAGATAATTTTGACAACCAAGCTTTTTCTCTTGGTTTTGACCCTCCATCCACATTGAAACGCATTTTCATCCCCCGAAAACGGAGCTTTTCTAAAACACTCTCCAGAGTGTGTAAATTTGAAAACGATTGTTGTGCATTGTGGAGTAAACGGAGATATTTAAAAATACTGTCATGACAACATCACAACAATGCTTTTTCTGCTTCTGCTTGGTACTGCGCAAGCACTGCCGGACAGCTGTTATAATATGCAGTTGGTGTGAACGACGGGAGTTAAATTGTAAAGTGAGCTTTTTTGACTATTTAAAAACGCTGTCATGACGTGCCGGAACAGATTGCCGCAGCGCGGCATTTCATTGTTTTCTGGAACGCAACCCCCCACATAACCTAACAATTTCAGAACAGACGGCAACGAGACTGAAGCCAGAAGAGTTAGAAATGTACTCATCAAATACTTTGACCCATAGTTTACTGAATAAATAAGTGTACCCACTTTGACCTGTTTTCTGTCCTTGCTTGTATGAAGGTGGTTTACCTATTTATGCAAGTACTTCTCTGACAATAGATATATAACAGCCTAATGTAACATTGTATGGAAATACAAGATAACACTGATGCAGACATGTTTTATACACTTAACAAGGTGCTTTATTAATGCAACAGAGTTAGTCAGTTTTTCAATGTTTGTCGTCAGCCGGGTCATACTGTCCGTGAACTCCCTGTCAGTTGTCTCCATACACTCCAGTATTTATTGGTTTTTAGTTTTAAGTCCTCCTGTGCGAGAGCCAACAGCAATTCCTTTAATGTTTTTCTAGTCTGTTACTGGACAAACGTGCACCAAGTATACCGTTTCCTCTTCGCTTGTTTTCTGTAGATGTGTCCAGCGCATGCCCAGTAGGAGGAGATTTGCCCAAATATCCATTCTAATGTGGATGGAGGTATTTTGAAAAACACTTGGTGTGGACGCCAGGTGTTTTTACTCGAAACCGGTGTTTTCAAAATTTCCAGTCTAGTGTGGACATAGCCTTAGACAGATTAACAGAATGGGCAAGAGAGTGGCAAATGAAATACTATGTTAGAAAATGCACTTTGGTAGTAAAAATAAATGCACAGACTATTTTCTAAACAGGGAGAAGATCCAAAAATCTGAGATGAAAATGGACTTGGGAGTCCTTGTGCAGTATACTCTTGCAGGTAGAGTCAGTGGTGAGGAAGGCAAATGCAATGTTAGCATTTATTCAAGAGATCTAGAATACAAGAGCAGGAATATGATGCTGAGGCTTTATAAGTCACTGTTGAGGCTTCAGCTTGAGTACTGTCAATAGCTTTGGACTCACCTTCTAAGAAAAGATGTGCTGGTATTGGAGAGGGTTCAGAGGAGGTTCACAAGGATAATTCAAGGAATGAAAAGGTTATCTACGAGGTGGCTCTGGGTCTGTACTCACTCGAATCCAGAAGGATGGGGTGGGGGGGGATCTCATTGAAACCTTTTGAATGTTGAAAGGCCTAGATAGTGTAGATGTGGAAAGGATGTTTCCTATAGTGGGAAAGTCCAGGACAAGAGGACACAGCCTCAGAATAGAGGAGCGTCCATATGAAACAGACACCCCCATAGTGTAAAAACGTTCTACCATTTTCTAAAATGCGAAAAATGATTTTGCTTTAAATTTAAACCTAGCTTACATGGTATCTGTCTGCTGTACAGCAGATTCAATATCAACGTGATCCCTAAACTTAACTATTTTTAGCAGAAGTTGAACTATCTGGTTCAAGTTGTGACAACAAAAGTCTTATGTCCCCATGTGTAACAACGTCCAAGGGGTTCTATTTTTTTTTGTAAGTACGTGGTTCACTGAGCTGAAGCCTCTTTTAACAAGACAGGAGGATGGGAATGAAATGAAGAACACTTTAGCTCTTCTCCAATGACCACGACACTTTGTATGACAGAGTAGCCACATAAAACAAAAGTCAACATTTTCTGAAAATGATTTTTGCTTCTTCATCATTCTGAATTTCCATAATTTCTTCTTGCAAGCTTTCTTCCTGTTCTTCCACCTTGCAAAGAAATGGGTTAATTACCAGTCCAGAATCATTCAAACCCTTGAATCGATTCTGAAAATCCTTGTTCAGTGACTGCTGGTGTAAGCAGAACTCTTGTAAATTACCTTCTGCGAAAGAGAGTGCCATACCTTACATGCAGGGAAACTGTGAGAACATTCTTCTCCCAATGTTTTGCTTATATATTTCCAAATTTCTGATAGAAGTGGGCGCTGCACTTTTTGACTGGATTAAATTGAAATTCTCACTCTGCAATTTCATACTTAGAGCACTCATTTTGTCGTACAGATCAGCTAGGTATGCCACATCTCCATGTGCAATCTTGTTTCACAAGCTCTTGTTGACTTTAGGCAAAAATTGAACTACTATATCAAAAATATCAAAGAAATGTTTAAAGCAGCAGCCTTTTGACAGCTAATGCACTTCTTTAGTGTGAAGGAGCAAGTATTCAACCTCTTCATCATTATCTTGGAGTAGGCGGTGAAAAATTCTGTTATTTAATGGATGAGCTTTCACTTTGTTTGTAGCAGATATTACAAGATATGCTTGGAAAAAGTCACCAGCTGAGGTTTTGGCTGTGAGATCTTGACAATAAATTACACAATGGATTGCAACTAGATATGGAATTTCTTTGTTCATAAATGCGATTAAACCAGCATGGCAACCTGTCATATATGGTGCTCCAACTGTTGCACCAGAAATCATGTTCCTAATCATTTTTTTTTATTCTCAATATACATTTTGAGCTTGTCATAGCTTGATTCTCTGTTGACATTTGCTTTTAACTTTTTACAAAAGTAAAACTCTTCACAAACTTTTCCATTTTTGATAAACTGTAGATACGTTATTAGCAGTGCCTCATTGTCTTGTACAGTTATCTTATACAGTTGTATCCCAAATTCTGTTTTTTGTAGCTCTGTGCATAGTTATAGTCAATGTTTTCACTCATTTTGCCAAATGACAAGCTACAGAGTTATTACTTGGGAACTGAATAACGGCATCCTTTTTGAGAACAGTGGTGAACACTTCTGATAGAGCCTGCAATAATAATCCTTCACCAACTGTACAAGTTTTTCCATAATTTGCCATCATTTTGGAAATGTTATAATAATCACGGAAACCAATATCAATGTCATTTTTCACTTTCTTGACAAATGACTTGAGTGTACAATGCTTTTCAAATGCTTCTTTCATCTTTTGAAACCGAGTAAGACCATAAGTAGCCTTTCCAGGGTGTCTTTTACAGATGAGCTCCTGCAATCCTGATGGTTTTATGGCTTCATTAGACAGTACTGTATTACAAATAATACACATGAGGTGTTTGCATCTCACAGGAGCGAAATAAGACCATATCCCTGGAATGTAACACAGTATTGAAGTACTTTCTGCAGTTGTTGTTTCTTATCATAATTGGAATTCAAGGCCTTCAGACTCAGAGATTCTGCACTATGTATTTATCCATCATTAATGAGACTAAAATCAAAATTTAAAAAATTAACACAAACAGGGAATTCCTATCAGTTGTTGACAACAGCAACTAGTTGACACGGATGGAATGATGGTAGCAGCATTCAAAGGAACAGTAAAGCAAAAATGATCAACACTGAAAATTTCGTTGACAAGGATTCAGATTGGAATCTGAGTGTTAATCAGGATAGAGCTGGTGTTCGGCAAGCTGCCTTTACACTATTCTAGTTTGATTGACCAGTCACGTAAGGTCCCATTATCTCCAAAGATGGCTCTTGACTGCACATATGAAGCTGAGATTGTTTTAAATTCATCAAGAGGAAACCTCGGGATCAGCAGGTCAGTGATTAGATCTATTTCATTGTTTAGTTCCAGCAAGAACTGCGCGACCTGTTTTACGTAGATTTGTTGAGAAAGTTGAGGTGGTGTACTTGACTTACGAACTGTTAAACTGAAGGAGCTTGTTCTGTGCTGAGAGTCAGAAACCATTGGGTACCCTGGTCACTAATTTATGCATTCCCAATAATGTCTGTTTGGCTGTTATGGTCTGATGTGATTCCAAGTTTCAAGTTCTTTGGACGAGTGCTCACTGCCTGCAGTTGCTATGGTTCTTCCTGTGTCTCAGTAACTCATCCTTTTTTTTGGAAAGGCCTGCTGGTGCTTCAAATTAGGGTGTCCCTTACAGCCTCCATCCTGAAGAATCTAGAACAACCCCAACGACCTCTATTTCCCTTAACGCACCTTTAGGACATATAAACACTCTGTTGGGAATCACTGGCACATGTCCACAATCTTGTAAGTAAGAACACATTATACAGATAAAGCAGCATGCTGCTTCTAACTGTTATATTTGGTTTCAGTCTGTTACTGTAAAGTGTATTTGCTCTCCTTCCCATTTCTTGCAGAGTTTCTGACATTGTTAAATGCTTCTCTTTGTAACTTATGCTGAGTTGTCTCCTGCATTTTTTTGATATTACTACTTGGGATGGTCAGTTAGAAAAATATTTAATATATTAAACAAAACACCATTCATTCTTAAAAAAGAATGAAGAGGTGAGGTGATCAAAGTGGTAATGATTAGGTAAAGGTTCTCCCATGAATTTACAATTAAATCTTGAATTGGCCATTTGACATATTTGAATTTTTATTTCAGCATATGTTAAATTAGATGGTTTGAGGAATAAATAGAACATAGAACATAGAATAGTACAGCACAGTACAGGCCCTTCAGCCCACAATGTTGTGCTGACCCTCAAACCCTGCCTCCCATATCAGCCCCTACCTTAAATATCTCCATATACCTGTCTAGTAGTCTCTTAAACTTCACTAGTGTATCTGCCTCTACCACTGACTCAGGCAGTGCATCCACGCACCAACAACTCTCTGAGTAAAAAACCTTCCTCTAATATCCCCTTTGAACTTCCCACCCCTTACCTTAAAGCCATGTCCTCTTGTATTGAGCAGTGGTGCCCTGGGGAAGAGGCGCTGGCTATCAACTCTATCTATTCCTCTTATTATCTTGTACACCTCTCTCATGTTCCTCTCATCTTCCTTCTCTCTAAAGAGTAAAGCCCTAGCTCCCTTAATCTCTGATCATAATGCATACTTTCTAAACCAGGCAGCATCCTGGTAAATCTCCTCTGTACCCTTTCCAATGCTTCCACATCCTTCCTATAGTGAGGTGACCAGAACTGGACACAGACAAAGTTTTCACTCCTTTTTTACCATACAGGCAGACCTATGCTCAGCAAAAAATAAATGACAGATCAATGGACTTGCAATATAGCACTTATGGAGTTTTTAATATAGGTTTCAATTCAGTGTTTTAAACTTAGCATGGTTCTACTAGTACAATAACTGTTTTTGAATTTTCAACTGGAGGAAAACTATGCATTCAAAATGAAGGTTCAAATTTCATGACCTAATGAGGCAGGACAGGTTCAGTGGAGACACGAGTACAGATGCTAAAATCTGGAATAATCTGCTAGAGGAACTCAACGTGTCTAGTGGCATCTGTGACAGGAAATAAACTATCAATGTTGAGATGAAACCCTGCATCAGGGCCAAGTCTAGAGAAACAAGGACAAATAAAATACAATAGGAAAAGAGAATCAAAAAATGTGACAGGGATATATAGAGAAAGCAATAAAGAAATGGATAGAGTGATGGTGAATCAGGAGTAAGAGAGGAACAAAGGTCAGATTTACCTGAAAATGGAAAATTTAATTTTGTCCATAATTGTGAGTTGAAGATTACTAAGGTGAACTACAAGGTACTGTTCTGAAATATAGGGGCTCTCCAGCCACAACCAATCTGCTAACATTTCTTTAGGCAAGTGTGTAATGTGCATATTCAACAAGCAACAGGGCCTTCAAATAAGAAACTTTGTCTTAAGATCGTTGCCATTTAAGCAAATTGCAATAACAACTGGCAGCATGGTAACAGAAAAAGTTCATATATAATGAAATGTGTATTGACAGCAAGCTAAAATTCTTTATTAAAAACCTTTCAAATTGTTAGGTAAAGAAAGTATTAGATGCTCAGAGAATTGAGTATCATCCTTTTTTATTTATTATATGAGTCTTTGCTCTTGCAACAAGTTGAAAGCACTGTAAAAATGGCAGGATCATAACCAAAAATGTACATGCAATCTTATCTTACTGTTAAAACTACTAAGGATCATCTTTTCAGGAACTCCCTATGAAGATGAACAAGGATCTATGGCTTCCTTGTTAAGGACGTTAGCCTGGGGGAAGGCACCAAAGGTAATTCATTTATCTTTCCAGTGAATTTGTAGTGATCTGTGGAAATAGTAATGATGTTATCTTGCTAGTCATCTTGGGTACTAGCCTACAAAGTACACAGGACATCTGTAGGGAGTGGTGTCTCAGAAGGCAGCCTCCAGCACCCAGGGCATGCTCTTTTCTCACTGTTACCATCAGGTAGGAGATACAGAAGCCAGAAGGCACACACTCAGCAATTCAGGGACAGCTTCTTCCCCTCTTTCATCCGATTCCTAAATGAACATTGAAGCTTTGGACACTAACTCACTTTTTTTTAATATACAGTATTTCTGTTTTTGCACGTTTTTAAAAAATCTTTTCAATATACAGTGGCACGCAAAAGTTTGGGCACCCCGGTCAAAATTTCTGTTACTGTGAATAGTTCAGCTTTTTTACAGATAGTGTGATGTTTGCTTCCAGAATTTGCTGGTATTTAATTGAATTCATTCTTCCCTCTACTGGTGAAATGTTCCCCGTGCCACTGGCTGCAACACAAGCCCAAAGCATGATCGATCCACCCCCAAGCTTAAAAGTTGGAGAGGTGTTCTTTTCATGAAATTCTGCACCCTTTTTTCTCCAAACATACCTTTGCTCATTGGGGCCAAAAACTTCTATTTTAACTTCATCAGTCCATAGGACTTGTTTCCAAAATGCATCAGGCTTGTTAAGATGTTCCTTTGCAAACTTCTGACGTTGAATTTTGTGGTGAGGATGCAGGAAATGTTTTCTTCTGATGACTCTTCCATGAAGGTCATATTTGTGCAGGTGTTCCTGCACAGTAGAACAGTGCACCACCATTCCTGAGTCTGCTAAATCTTCCTGAAGGTCTTTTGCAGTCAAACGGGGGTTTTGATTTGCCTTTCTAACAATCCTACGAGCAGTTCTCTCAGAAAGTTTTCTTGGTTTTCCAGACCTCAACTTGTCCTCCACTGTTCCTGTTAACTGCCATTTCTTAATTATATTACGAACTGAGGAAACGTCTACCTGAAAACAGTTTGCTATCTTCTTATAGCCTTCTCCTGCTTTGTGGGCATCAATTATTTTAATTTTCAGAGTGCTAGGCAGCTGTTTAGAGGAACCCTTGGCTGTTGATTGTTGGGACAAGGTTTGACAAGGTTTATTTATCACCTGGCTTTTCCTAACGATGGCCACGAACAAGCCATTGCCCTAACAAGCTAATTAAGGTCTGAGATCTTGGTAAAAGTTATCTGAGGGCTCAAATCTCTTGGGGGTGCCCAAACTTTTGCATGGTGTTCCTTTCCTTTTTTTCACTCTAAAACTGTACAAAACAAAAATTAAACATTAATCTTGCTTAAAATGTTGAAAAGAATGTTTCATCTTTAACTTTGTGACTTTTGGAGATCAGTCCATCTTCTACTTACTTAGCTATTCACAGTAACAGAAATTTTGATCAGGGGTGCCCAAACTTTTGCATGCCACTGTACATAATGGATTTACTTGTTTTTTTTTAAATTTTATTTTTTACTGCTAGATTATGTATTGCATTGAACTGCTGCTATTAAGTTAAATCATTCCACGCCACATGCCAGTGATAATAAACCCGATTCTGATTCTGATTCTACTACAATCAAATGTCTGATATGGGTAGCCTTCATCTCAAGCATATGGGAGAGTGGGGGAGGGAGGTCAGTACTCTCTGGTTTACTAGGAATTCAGTACACACCTGTGGTCTCAATCTTCAAAACACTTAAGTTCACTAAACTGACCAAGTTTGGCCTGTCACACTGAAGACAATAGCAAATTTAAAGGGGCTTCCCTTCCTCCACTATCAACTCTGCTCTTAAACGCATCTCCCCCATTTCACGTACATCTGCTCTCACTCCATCCTCCCACCACCCCACTAGGAATAGGGTTCCCCTGGTCCTCACCTACCACCCCACCAGCCTCCGGGTCCAACATATTATTCTCCGTAACTTCCGCCACCTCCAACGGGATCCCACCACTAAGCACATCTTTCCCTCCCTCCCTCTCTCTGCATTCCGCAGGGATCGCTCCCTACACAACTCCCTTGTCCATTCGTCCCCCCCATCCCTCCCCACTGATCTCCCTCCTGGCACTTATCCGTGTAAGTGGAACAAGTTCTACACATGCCCTTACACTTCCTCCCTTACCACCATTCAGGGCCCCAAACAGTCCTTCCAGGTGAGGCATCACTTCACCTGTGAGTCAACTGGGGTGATATACTGCGTCCGGTGCTCCCGATGTGGCCTTTTATATATTGGTGAGACCCGACGCAGACTGGGAGACCGCTTTGCTGAACATCTACGCTCTGTCCGCCAGAGAAAGCAGGATCTCCCAGTGGCCACACATTTTAATTCCACATCCCATTCCCATTCTGACATGTCTATCCACGGCCTCCTCTACTGTAAAGATGAAGCCACACTCAGGTTGGAGGAACAACACCTTATATTCCGTATGGGTAGCCTCCAACCTGATGGCATGAACATTGACTTCTCTAACTTCCGCTAGGCCCCACCTCCCCCTCGTACCCCATCTGTTACTCTTTTTTATGCACACATTCTTTCTCTCACTCTCCTTTTTCTCCCTCTGTCCCTCTGAATATACCTCTTGCCCATCCTCTGGGTCACCCCCCCCCCCGTCTTTCTTCCCGGACCTCCTGTCCCATGATCCTCTCGTATCCCCTTCTGCCTATCACCTGTCCAGCTCTCGGCTCCATCCCTCCCCCTCCTGTCTTCTCCTATCATTTTGCATCTCCTCCTCCCCCTCCAGCTTTCAAATCCCTTACTCACGCTTCCTTCAGTTAGTCCTGACGAAGGGTCTCGGCCTGAAACGTCGACTGCGCCTCTTCCTATAGATGCTGCCTGGCCTGCTGCGTTCACCAGCAACTTGGATGTGTGTTGCAGCAAATTTTAGCCATGTCTACCTTCGTTAAGCGATAGTTTCCAACTTAATGAAGTGGTCCATGAATAGCAGGGTCTGTGAACTTCTAATATTGAAGACAATGTGGTACAGACTGGTAGATAATCTGTATCCTGCCATTCTCTCACATACTTTACTGAATGGGCCAACATTTTCGGCGTGTGGTCTCTGGACACAGACAATTGCAAATTCCAAAGACATACTTAGCCACTGAGGTTTGTGTATTCAATGCTGAGAAGAATTCTGTTGTAGATCCATTGATTAATTACATGGTCTCCAAGACGTTATGGAGCAAGAGTAAATTGGAGTCAGTTTTAAGCAGGGAATTCTGCAGGATGCAGTCAAAGACTTTAATGAGGTCATATGAAAAAACACATATAAATGGTGCGCAAACATGAGGGATTACGCAGATGCTGGAAATTCAAGCAACAGCAACACCAGGAATAGCTCAGCAGTCACTGACTTGGTGACAGGCATATAGATGGCAATATCTCTACTCATGGCAGTCAACAGAGAAACTCTTTGACAATAACCTTAGTCAGGATTGCCTTCTTTCTTGAAAACCATCACGATTTCCGACTCTGTGGTGACATGGAGTAACAACTCCCAGTTGTGGGTAATGAGATAGTGTTTGTGACTGATAAGAATAACTTGACAGAGATAAAAAGCTAATATTAAAATGTATCACTTATGGAAAATATGATATTTGAACATAAAGACAAAAACCCACCTTTCTACATTAGCAGGAGGTGACAGCACTTTACTCACTTCTGATGAACATTTTGTTGATGAACTGATTTGCTCTCCTTCTAATTTTAGCTTATCTACAAAATTCTCCACATCTTTTCCTTTTGCTCCAAGTTTTAAGGCTTTGCTTGGACCAGAAGGTCTAAGGAAACACATGGAAAGAGATATATTTTAAAACTGGAGAATTAAACCTTGGATTTAACAATGAACTCAAATCAGCTTACCAACTGACATGCCCATTTGCCAATGTAATTTACTATTTTCCCAAACAAAAGAACATGTTAACTTTGATAATTAGGCTATACTTTGCCTCCAAAAAATTTGCCTGGTTCAGTACACAATCTACACAGCTGTACCAAAGTATATCTACAAACATTTTAGTCTATTATGCACACAGTGATGCCACAATCAATCCAAGATAAGCAGAAACAATCTGAATAATAAAGCAAAAAGGGTGCCAACTCAATAGGGTACCATGTACTGGGTGCTGCAGGAAGGGCCTCCTTCCTGATGCATTACTGAGAGCAATTGAAGAATACTGCAGCTGATTACATATAGACAAGCTCCTCATGCAAGGTCTGCTGCGGTAGCCCTTAATTCACAAGAGAACAAGTAACAATAGTTGAAAATGGCACAGCTTTGATCCATCACAAATTTCACACATAACATTTTGTTTTACTCACTGAAACAGGACAAGGAATTATTAACTTTTGTATGCTACTCCACAAAAATAAATTTAGCAGTATCTTAGCTGGTAGGTAAGGAAAGCTGCATAGACAAAACAACATTATCTCTTTACTCAAGTGGTTTCAGATACATCTAAAATATAATTCTTTGTAAATAAAACTTGCCAATATACCTGAGTCAGAAGACAGAATTTTAAGATAAATTTGTTTAATTCAAAATATTTATGGGTCAACATTCACAAATAACTCAGAAATTTAAATCTTATTCAGAAGATTTAAACAGGAAGGAAATTGAGATCAGATCCTTAGTACAACGACCCACATACCTTGGAAGAGCACTGCCACATCAATGCCTATTAAATGTTGACACCAGTTCACAATTTGACTCAATGATTAACAAGTCAGAAGATGTAACCATCACTAATGTAGTAAATGAGAACATCAAATCAAATGCTTATGAGTACACCAATGACACTTGAGACATACAACTTTATCTGAATCTCCACATTAATGATGGAAGGTGAAACTTGACCATAGTGTGTTGAACTATTTTAACATTCCTCTTAATGGTGCAAATATCTATATGGCAGATGCCACTTCCATTCCAAGTTCTCACTTTTGAAACTAAGACAATTTTTAATAATCTTACAGTATAAACAGTATAGTACAAATGACAACTTCTAAACTTAATAAAATATAAAGACCAAGCCTGGCACATTGCTTCAACATTTCAATTCATTATCTTGGAACCGCAAATTAATTTATTTATTATAAAATTGGTGGTTACTATCCCTGTCATTGAAATTAAAAATAGTAGTTAATAAATCAAAAATGCACAATGCATAATGGTGGTATAGCAGCTCACAAATATGATGGTGCAGGTGTCCTCATATTCCATAGCAGTGGTATAAAAATTCACTCACATCATGCAACAGATCCATGACAAACATTCTTAAGATACAATCTCCCTCATGGAAAAGAAGTTAAATTAGAAAACCACATGAAGCACCAGAAACCAACCTCATTACTGTTGGTGTCATCTTTGGCTTCTCTGGTTCAATGATGGTGTCTGTAATCATGGAAGCTACAGAGCTGCTTGAGATTCCACCACTGATAAACGCAAAGCTAGTTTTCTTGCCTAGCTTTTCTGCATCTCTACGAGCTTGCTGTAATTCTTTTGCCTTTCGGCGCATTTCCGCTCTTGCTTCACACTCTTGTGTCTAAAAATGAAATACACAATCCATTCTTAAAAGTTTCTGGGTACACAGAATATTACCATTAATATGGATGGACGTCATTAAAATAATTCAAAATGTAATAAATGTAATAAGTATTTTTAAGACAGTTAAAGAAACTTTATTTGGGGGTATGCCCATTTCTAACTGTCCTCAGGATGCTAATATGTGATTTCTTTAACCTCTAACATCAAAAGCGATGATGGTGAACATCTTGGTGGATGAAAACAAAAAAGGCGGAACGTAGATCAAGAGGAACCCAAGAGTGTTGTACGCCATGATGGGAGGTAGGAACAAATGCAAAGGAATTGAGTTTACTGAGAAGGGTGGAATTCTGTTGAGAGGCCGAACAGGCAGTTGTGGCATCAGGAATAATATCACAGGATACTTGTAAAAGCTGCCCATACACTAATTCAGCCACTGGTGACTGCAGGACCTCTTTTGGAGCTGTTCTGAGCCCCAGCAGGATCTACCGGAGACAATCATGCCAACACTAATCAGAAGCCTTGAGCAGCCTTCAACGGGCAGTGAAACCACTCACATAAGCCATTTGACTGCAGGTGATACACTGTGGTGTGATGTATCCTAACACTGAGGTTCTGGCCATACAGCCCAGATGTATGAAATGAATTGTGGATTGTGGTCGAAGGAAACATCAGATGGGGTGGCAAATTGAGCAACCCAGGTGCTGACGAATGACCAAGTCACATTGTAGCCATCCTTGACACTCGAGGGACACTCTCAGCCCAGCAGCAGGTCAAAAGGTGCATGAAATCACAGAAGAAAGGAAAAGAACCAACAAGGTCCACACTGACATGGTCAAGCAATCGCTCAGGGACCTCAAAAGGTGCCCATGGCACCTGATCATGACAATTAATTACTGCTCACTGACACTCCACGCAGTTGGCAGTCCAACCATTCACGTCCTTTTCAAAGGCTATGCCAAACAAACCTCAGTGCAACCAGTTTCTGTGAGGCCTTCCTGGCCAGATGCAAGAGGCCATGTACAGAGTCAAAAGCAGTCCATGAGGCAAGAATGAGCGGTTGAGACATTGCACAGAAGAGAAACCCCAGCTTCGCTGAACCTAATGTCAACCAATCACATAAGTGGACCTCTTGAGTCAGTAACTTGGTCAGATGCCATGCCGGCAGTCAACTCTGATGTGTATGGTCACAAGGCTGGCCATGACAGGCAATCAGCCATGGCTTTATTTTTTTCCCTCGATATGTTGCATATAAATTGATATGTAGGCCAAGGTTATGATGTTGCCATACAGATCAAGGGTCTCATATTTTAGCATTTGTGTGCACGAGGGGTTTGTAATCAATGAACACTGTGAAATGGCAATCCTCTGGAAGAAATGGAAATGGCAGACAGCCAGATAGAGATCAAGAAGCTCCCAGTGAAATGTTCAGTACTTCCTTTCGGGAAACAGAGGTGCTGGGTGAAGAGGGCGAGCAGCTATCATATGCCTTCGACCAGCTGTTCATGTACAAGAATTTCCATCATAGTCCGAGGTTCTCCAGCCCTGCTGAAGGGTCTCAGCCCGAAACATCCACTGTATTCTTTTCCATAGATGCTGCTTGGCCAGCTGCGTCCCTCCAGCATTTTGTGTGTGTTGTTTAGATTTCCAGCATCTGCAGGTTTTCTCATTTTCTTCAAACAAGACTGGCTGAAGTCTTCAACTATAATTTCAAATGTGTCGGAGTGAGCTGCTTCTTGTCTGCAAGTGACATTGCGCAGCGTTACAAGTGCTTTCTTATAGTCAGCTGCTGGTGGTACATAAGGTGCAGTCAGGGTCACTTGGAGGTAAATCAACAGAAGTGTTAGAATGTCATTATCCTTTTTGGTAATAATGTATGCAGGTTTGACAGGTATATTAACCTACCCAAGTAACTACTGCAGTTCATTTGTTGAGGGTATACACTGCAGTATGGTATGCTAACGATGTAGAGTAAAAATGTTCAAAGTAGTGAAAGAACTATCAATCAAATGAATATTCCGTTTTCTAAAATACTGAATTTCTTGAACATGAGAAAATCTGCAGATGCTCGAAATCCAAAGCAACACACATTTCTTCAGTCATAAAGAAGGGTTTTGGCCCAAAACTTCGATTGTTTTTTCTTTTTCATAGATGTGGACTGCCCTGATGAGTTCCTCCAGCATTTTGTGTGTGCAACTAAATTTCTTGAGTTGTTTTCGAGAGGTATTCATATAGGCAGATAGAATATTCATAGAATTGTATAATACATAAAACAGGCCTTTCTGTCCACCAAATCTAATACAATCTTTTACTCATCTACCAGAATTAAAACCACATCCCTCTATAATTTGTTTATTGAAGTGTGTAAATGCCTCTAAAACATAGTAATTTGATCTGATTCCACCACCTGGCAGTATGTTCCAGATGTGAACCGATCTGTGAGGGGAAGATTAAAAAAAACTAACCCCCAATATGCTTTTTAAACCTCTTCCTTCTCTCTTTCTCATGGAAATAAGATTTTGACTATATACCCAATTTACATCTTTTTTAATCTTATATACCTATTAAGTCGCTCTTCAGTGTCCCATCCAAGAAATATTCTCCAGTACAATTACATAGTTTCAAATATTCTCTTTTAATGGCACAGCTAAGAAAACTTCTGGCTAATCCTTGTAGGTGGTAGAACGGCTTTAGCAAATTCAGGACGCCTTTCAAAGCAACATATACAAAACTCTGGAAGAACTCAGCAGGTCAGGAAGTATCTATGGAAAAATGTAAACTGTGTAGAAGTTTTGCTTTGGATTTCCAGCATCTGCAGATTTTCTCATGTTTGTTAAAGTTTTAGAGGAACCCTATCCCTGGTTGGGTGGTGGGAGGTTGGAGTAAAAGCAGATGTGCGTGAAATGGAAGAGATGATGGAGGAAGGGAAGCCCCTTTCACTGAAAAAGGACATCTCCTTTGCTCTAGAATGAAAAGCCTCATCCAGAGAGCAGATGCAGCAGAGACGGAGGAAATGAGAAAAAGAGTTGGTGTTTTTACTAGTAGCAGGGTGGGACAAGGTAGAGTGCAGGTAGCTGTAACAGTCTGTGGGTTTGTAATAGACATTGTGAATAAGCTTTCTCCAGAAATAGAGACAGTGAAATCAAGGAGGGGGAGGGAGGTGTTGGAAATGGACCAGGTAAATTTGAGGGTAGCATGGAAGTTGAAGGCAAAGTTAATGAAGGTGACAATCTCCGCATGGATGCAGGAAGCAGCGCCTATGCAGTCGTCGATGTAGTGTAGCAAAAATGCAGGATGGTCACCAGTGTAGGCTTGGAACAGACTGCTCCACATAGCCAACAAACATACAGGCATTAGCTGGGATTCATGTGAGTGCCCATGGATACACCTTTTGCTTAAAGGAGGTGGAAGGAACCATAGAAGAAATTATTTAGAGTGAGTTCAAATTCAAGCTAGGCAGCGGAGAGTAGTGGTGAAGTGGTAGTGGTTAGGTCTGGTGTCCAGAAAAAAGAAGAGAACTTTGAGGCCTTCCTGGTGGGGGATGGAGGTGTATAGGGACTGGACATCCATAGTAAAAATAAGATGATGGGGCAAAGAAACTTGAAATCCTTGGAAAGATCAAGAGTGTGAGAGCTGGCACAGATGTAGGTAGAGTGAGAGATGCTAAGAGATCTTCCTTTACATAGTATAAAACACTACAAATCCATTGACATATAAATGGATAAGATTTTGAAAAGAACTCAGGTGACCAAAATGGGACAACTTCATTGCATCTATAAAAATCTGCGATTTTGAACAAACCTCATGATAAACAGACTCAACAGACCTTGCTTTTGACAAGGTCCCACGCAGGAGATTAGATTTTGACAAGGTCTCACACAGGAGATTAGTGTGCAAACTTAAAGCACACGGTATTGGGGGTAAGGTATTGCTGTGGATAGAGAATTGGTTAGCAGACAGGAAGCAAAGAGTGGGAATAAATGGGACCTTTTCAGAATGGCAGGCAGTGACTAGCGGGGTACCGCAAGGCTCAGTGCTGGGACCCCAGTTGTTTACAATATATATTAATGACTTGGATGGGGGAATTAAATGCAGCATCTCCAAGTTTGCGGATGACACGAAGCTGGGTGGCAGTGTTAGCTGTGAGGAGGATGCTAAGAGGATGCAGGGTGACTTGGATAGGTTGGGTGAGTGGGCAAATTCATGGCAGATGCAATCTAATGTGGATAAATGTGAGGTTATCCACTTTGGTGGCAAAAATAGGAAAACAGATTATTATGTGAATGGTGGCCAATTAGGAAAAGGGGAGGTGCAACGAGACCTGGGTGTCATTATACACCAGTCATTGAAAGTGGTCATGCAGGTATAGCAGGCGGTGAAAAAGGCGAATGGTATGCTGGCATTTATAGCAAGAGGATTCCAGTACAGGAGCAGGGAGGTACTACTGCAGTTGTACAAGGCCTTGGTGAGACCACACCTGGAGTATTGTGTGCAGTTTTGGTCCCCTAATCTGAGGGAAGACATCCTTGCCATAGAGGGAGTACAAAGAAGGTTCACCAGATTGATTCCTGGGATGGCAGGACTTTCATATGATGAAAGACTGGATGAACTAGGCTTCTACTCGTTGGAATTTAGACGAGTGAGGGGGGATCTGTTTGAAACGTATGAAATCCTAAAGGGATTGGACAGGCTAGATGCAGAAAGATTGTTCCCGATGTTGGGGAAGTCCAGAACGAGGGGTCACAGTTTGAGGATAGAGGGGAAGCCTTTTAGGACCGAGATTAGGAAAAACTTCTTCACACAGAGAGTGGTGAATCTGTGGAATTCTCTGCCACAGGAAACAGTTGAGGCCAGTTCATTGGCTATATTTAAGAGGGAGTTAGATATGGCCCTTGTGGCTACGGGGGTCAGGGGGTATGGAGGGAAGGCTGGGGCGGGGTTCTGAGTTGGATGATCAGCCATGATCATAATAAATGGCGGTGCAGGCTCGAAGGGTCGAATGACCTACTCCTGCACCTATTTTCTATGTTTCTATAAGCCATAACTCCAATGGTGCAATGGCAGTAATAATTGTATTCACGGATACTAAACTCAAAACATCCAGAGGGTGATTGAAACAAATAAACTATTGCTTGAGGCAGGATTATTTTATCACTGAAACATAAAGGATAACATTAAATTACAGGTCAGTAAATAATAAAGTTTGATACCAAATCTTTATCTACTTTGTATTGTTTAATATTTTCATTGAACTGCTAGGTAGTCCTAACTTTTTCTCCCAGTTACCTCTCGAACAGCACGGAAAACCTTTTCTTCATGGGAATCCATTTCTGTGAATGTTCTGATCTGGACTAGATTGACATTCTCACGGTAACCGAGTGCCACAATTTCATCAAAGGCGAAGATGAGATCAAAACAATGTTCTGAGATCTCACTCTCTTCCAGAACTCTACAGTACTCTGGAATCTACAAGACAAATTAGCATTTTAAGCATCAGGTGCCTGCAAGGCAGACAACAAACAGAATTTAGTCACAATATCAGTATGTCCATGACATGCAAACTCATTAGTCTTTCTTAGAATGTAAATTCCTCAGCTATAATGATCATCAACAGCAATTGTGGAAATATAGTAAAGGGAATACCAAACCATTCTTCAGTTACGAAGTTTAAAATCTTTTGTACAGTACAATTGGCCCTCCTTATCTGTGAGTTCCGCATGCGCCAATTCAACCAACTGCAAATCGAGAAAACCCGCAAGTGCTCTTCCAGTACTTGTTGTTCGAACATGTACAGCCTTTTTTTCTTGTCATTAGTCCCTAAACAATGCAGTATTACAACTATTTTACATAGCATTTACATTGTATTAGGTATTACAGATGTCTGCCGCTTTTCGAAGGTTCGCTTTATGACTCCTCGCTGTTACGAAAGACCTACACCTACAAAGCCGATTGTGTTGCCTCTGATCTGGGCCAACATTTACATGCCGGGCGGCACCTAATTAATTAGCTTGTTTATTTTGGCCTTTTTCTTAACGATGTGCTGGGTATGTCCCGACCACCACTGTACCCCTGTATTCTCCGCGGATCCGTATCGGTCGGCAGCCTGGAGGTTGTGGACCACTGCACCATCCCAACCCCCGATGACTCAGCCTAACACACCATCATCAGTGTGCTTGGTGCTGTCCCGATTCTGGTAAGTGATACTATACTGTACATATATTATTTCTACTCTATATAGGCTGTGTATTTTTATGTGTTATTTGATACGATTTGGCAGCTTCATAGCTTAAAAGTTACTAGAGAGAGTGTTTCTGCCGAGGGTGCTTGCGTGAGATTTTCGCTAGAGAATACTGCAGCAATGATTGTAGAAAAGTATTTCTACTTTATATACGCTGTGTATTTATCATACCATTTCTGCTTTTACTCTATGTTACTGTTATTTTAGGTTTTATGTGTTATTTGGTATGATTTGGTAGGTTATTTTTTGGGTCTACGAACGCTCACAAATATTTCCCATATAAATAAACGGTAATTGCTTCTTCACTTTACGACATCTGGCTTACGAACCATTTCATAGGAATGCTCTACCTTCAGATGGCAAGGGAAACCTGTATAAGTAATCTAGAGATGATTTAAAGTATACAGGAAGATTGCGTAGGTTATCGTGGATCGAGAGCAGAAAAAAACCAGAAGTTTTCTTACTAAGTAAGTCGAAACAGGTACATCAGGTATTATTTAGCGCCAACAACAGGAATTCTGCAGATGTTGGAAATTCAAGCAACACACATCAAAGTTGCTGGTGAACGCAGCAGGCCAGGCAGCATCTCTAGGAAGAGGTGCAGTCGACGTTTCAGGCCGAGACCCTTCGTCAGGACTAACATTATTTAGCGCCAGTTAGTCAAACATTTGTCTTAGTATATAGTATATATTTTACCTTTCTATGCATATAAAACACTTACGAAATGTATGTTTTAGCGCCGGCTCGGGAACAGAAATTCCCGAGTTCAATTCAGTGACAGGCTGCTCCCGAGCGCGCTCTCCATCTGCGCCAGGTTGATGTGAAGAATCAAAACCCCAAAACTCAACAATTAAACCACTGCGTTGCTTAGTAATAATTGTAGCTTTCATCGGGGGAGGGCTTTTCTCACTCTACCCTTTAAAATTGTTCCAATCATTGACCGACTGTAGCCTAACGTTTTTCCAATGACTGATGGCGTTTCAGCCTTTCCGATCGCTTTATTATTTCCCCTTTTTTTTCAATCGTGATCGTGATTATTTTCATGAACAGAAACACTGTGGATTCAGAGCTCCTCCGCCGGGTCCTAATGTCCATCGCTCTGAGACAGGTTAAATAAGGTCCGGGGTTCCGCTGGGTCCTAAGGTCCACTGCATTGAGCCAGGTTGAATAAGGGACTTGAGCATCCGCATTTTTTCATATCCACGAGGGGTCCCGGAACCAATCCCTCGCGGATAAGGAGGGCCGACTATATTACTAAATGATACAGATGAGAAGGCTCCTAGTATATCTCATTACTTTCATCACCAATACAATGAAATTCATAGATAAGACAGGGGTAGTGTGGGCAGAAATTGTTTTCTATTCATTATATTCCAGTCATATTTATTTAAAAAGTGGTAAAATACAAATTTCTAACAGAAGTTAAGCTACATTCTTACAAATATTACAAGATTGTAATATAAAAAAATACACCTGCCAAAGGGTGCATTGAAGGTCATCCACCCAAACCATAACTCCAATTTGAAGTTTCTAATATTAAACACAAGAAAATAAGTAATATTATATACTTTTCCTAAAACAATTCCATATCCCACACATCACATTCTTCCCAATGTTCATCTTTACATGCAGCATCTAAATAGAACCTATATTGTAACAGCATACTTTGCTAATGGTACTTGTGAAACATTATGCCAATGGATCTTGAATATATAATGAACTACAGAAAGACAAGTAGATGCATTACTGGAAGAATGTCAAGAACACTGATATAGCAGGTATACAGAATTTACCTGAAGTAAAATTTGTGTATAAGGGAGCGATTATGCTGTCTGTTTTCTCGAAGGTATCGCCTACTCTTTTGCTGTGATAGTCTTATTTTTCAACAAATAAAATAAATGTGCTTATGATTGATCCGTGCTGAGTTAATTGTTGTTTGCTATATATAAAGTAGCGAAAAGATTCCACCATGATCGCATATTTAGACAGACTACTTGCTCCCAAGGCAACTCTGGCAGAGGAAGGGTCACCAAAAAATAAGTTTGTGCTTTTCTCTGTGTGGCCTTTCCAGGCAGGTAGCAAATATAAGGTCCTGCCCACTCCTGTTCTATACACTGTAATCTGAACTATTGTCTATTGAGTAGATCAGTTTCTCTCTCTGTGATTCTGAATTTTCAGCATGGTGACCAGAAAAATATGGGCATCAGAGATGCAAGAATACCAGTAAAAAGACTAAGTACGAGTGGGATTTGTAGAAACTGAGCTCATAAGTTTAATCCTTGCAGGTAGCTATACTGAATAAAAGAACGAAAATATGGAAAGTAGGATAAGAAGGAGAATGTAATAGGAGAGTCCTGCCCTACCCCAAAGAAGGGGACTCCAGAATAGTACGTTTAATAATTATGGGGAGAGTTCAGCGTGAAAACTTATGGATGGGAAACAAGTGGAGTATATCATCCTTTAATGGCGGGAGAATTACAGGCCATGATAGAAGGATTGCCCAACCGAAAGACAGGTTTGGAAAAACTTGCAACTATTGTTTTGTGACACTAACCTATTATTACGGATTTTGAATTCTTAATAAGGGAATGTTTTATGAGATTAAACTTCAGGGTTTTCAAGTATACTGTATTGGTGTCAGTCCATAACCTATCACAATGCCAAATAAAGATTATTAAAAATATGTACAGTTGATGAAGTTTTAAGGGTACTGGGGGATGTAAGAAATGATTTTTGGACTCTTGTAAATAACGGGTTAAAATTAAATGCCAGCCTTAATCTATTACATGTACCTTTCCTAAAAAAAGCCTCTGGATCCAGCACATTATCCTCCACAACTTCCACCACCTTCAACAGGACCCCACCACTAAGCACATCTTTCCCACTCCACCCCTCTCCACTTTCCGCAGGGATCGGTCCCTCCACGACTCCTTGATCCACACATCCCTCCCCACAGATCTCCCACCCGGCACTTATCCCTGTAAGCGTACGTGCTACAGCTGTCGCTACACCACCTCTCTTGCCACCATTCAGGGTCCCAAACAGTCCTTCCAGGTGAGGCAACACTTCACTTGTAAGTCTGTTGGGGTCATCTATTGCATCCGGTACTCCCGGTGTGGCCTCCTCTACATCGGTGAAACCCGACACAGATTGGGGGACCGCTTCGTCAAGTACCTCCGCTCCATCCGCCAAAACAGACAGGATCTCCCAGTAGCCACCCACTTCAATTCTGCTTCCCACTCCCATTCTGATATGTCCATACATGGCCTCCTCTACTGCCATGATGAGGCTAAGCTCAGGTTGGAGGAGCAACACCTCATATACCGTCTAGGTAGTCTCCAGCCCCTTGGTATGAACATAGAATTCTCCAACTTCCGGTAATTCCCTCCCCCTCTCTTCCCCTATCCCTATTTCACTCTGCCCCCTCCCCCAGCTGCCTATCACCTCCCTCATGGTTCTGCCTCCTTCTACTACCCGTTGTGTTTTCCCCTATTCCTTCTTCACCTTTCCTGCCTATCACCTCCCTGCCTCCCCTCACCCACCCCTTCATCTTTCCCCTTACTGGTTTTTCACCTGGAACCTACCATCCTTCTCCTTCCCACCCTCCCCCCACCTTCTTTATAGGGCCTCTGCCTCCTCCCCCTTCAGTCCTGACGGAGGGTTCCAGCCCATAACGTCGACCGATCTTTTCCACGGATGCTGCCCGACCTGCTGAGTTCTTCCAGTGTGTTGTGAGTGTTGTTTTGACCCCAGCATCTGCAGATTATTTTGTGTTTACTGAAAAAGGCTAATTAGTCTAAGATTATGGAGACAAAATAAGGTAGAAATGAGACCATAGAAGTACACATACAAAAGCAAGTTCAGGATTACATTTTGTATTATTCCAAATGGTTTTCTGCCTAAACTGAATTCTGTCCTTCCCAAAATGAGGACAGTATATTAATGTTCTGAAATTTGACTCTGTAGAAGATAGCATAGAAGATTTGGATTTGGATCATACCTTTCTAATTTCTTCAGATGTCCCTGTAAACTTCTGTGAAAGAGATTTATTGTGTAAAATACGAGCTAGTATCTGCATTCCTGAAGGAAATAAAGTCCATTATGGACTATCCTATTAGAGTAGCAGTCAACATATTTTTTTATATATGTGACAGTCACAGCCCACTTATCAAGTTTGGAACATTTTTATAAGGGTTCCTTGAAAACCTCCAGAGATTTCACTAGATTCTGTTTTATAGAATTTTATAGAATTATTTCCACATGAAGGGTAAAATATGCATTGGTCATTATTGATGTTTTTCCTGAGGCTTTGAAGCATTTCTTTTATAGAAAGAATGATACAATTACAGTAACTAAATGTTTATTGGAGGAAAACATCCCACTGTTTGGGATCCCTTGGAAACTACCTAGCACAACAGTACCTATTTTACTGGGAAGGTGATAAAAGAAGTATAGAAACACAGAAAGCCTACTGAACAATATAGGCTCTTCAGTCCACAAAGCTCTTCAGTCCAAGCATGTACTTACTTTGGAAATTACTTAGGGTTACCCACAGCCCTCTATTCTTCTAAGATCCATTTACCTGTACAGGAGTCTCTTAAAAGACCCTATCGTATCTGACTCCACCACCATCACCAGCTGCCCATTCTAGGCACTCACCTCTCTCTACGTAAAAAAAATTTATCCCGGACACCTGCTCTGTACTATATCCAAACACTTTAAAACTGTGCCCTCTCGTGTTAGCAATTACAGCCCTGGGAAAAGCCACTGATTATCCACACAATCAATGCCTCTCGTCATCTTATACATCTCTATCAAATCACCTCTCATCCTCCGTCACCCCAAGGATAAAAGGCCAAGTTCACTCAACCCATTCCCATAGGGCATGCTCCCCAATCCAGACAACATCCTTGTAAATCTCCTCTGCACGTTTTCTATGATTTCCACATCCTTCCTGTGTTGAGGCAACCTGAACTGAGCACAGTACTCCAAGTGGGGTCTGACCAGGGTCCTATAAAACTGTAACATTACCTCTTGGCCCCTAAACTCAATACCCTGACAGATGAACGCCAATGCACCGAATGCCTTCTTAACTACACAGTCAACCTGCGCAGCAGCTTTGAGTGTCCTATGGACTTGGACCCCAAGATCCCTCTGATCCTCCACTTTGCCAAGACTCTTACAATTAATACTATATTCTGCCATCATATTTGACCTACCAAAATAAACCAACTCACACTTACACTTAACTGGGATGAACTCCATCTACCACTTCTCAGCTGAGTTTTGCATCCTATCAATGTCCCACTACAACTTCTGACAGCCCTCCACACTATCCACAACACCCCTAACCATTGCGTCAGCAGCAAGTTTACTAACCCATCCCTCCACTCCATCATCCAGGTCATTTATAAAAATCACAAAGAGAACAGGTCCCAGAACAGATCCCTGAGGCACACCACTGGTCACCAACCTCCATGCAGAATATGACCCGTGGGTGTGTGTGTGTGTGTGTGTGTGTGTGTGTGTGTGTGACAAACAGACATAGAACATGGAACATAGAATAGTACAACACAGTACAGGCCCTTCGGCCCACAATGTTGTGCCAACCCTCAAACGCTGCCTCCCATATAAGCCCACACCTTAAATTCCTCCATATACCTGTCTAGTAGTCTCTTAAACTTCACTAGTGTATCTGCCTCCACCACTGACTCAGGCAGTGCATTCCATGCACCAACCACTCTGAGTAAAAAACCTTCCTCTAATATCCCCCTTGAACTTCCCACCCCTTACCTTAAAGCCATGTCCTCTTGTATTGAGCAGTGGTGCCCTGGGGAAGAGGCGCTGGCTATCAACTCTATCTATTCCTCTTATTATCTTGTACACCTCTATCATGTCTCCTCTCGTCCTCCTTCTCTCCAAAGAGTAAAGCCCTAGCTCCCTTAATCTCTGATCATAATGCATACTCTCTAAACCGGGCAGCATCCTGGTAAATCTCCTCTGTACCCTTTCCAATGCTTCCACATCCTTCCTATAGTGAGGCGACCAGAACTAGACAGACATAAACACAAACGCACAGACACAAACACATACGCTCAGACACACACACACACACACACACACACGGCACAAACACGAGCAAATACACATGCACAGATAAACTAACATACACAAGCATGGACACATAGGGACACACACTGACACAAACATTGTAAGACAGATACATACATAGACATACACAGTCACACACACACACACACACACACACACACACACACACACACACACACACATCACACTGCACTACCTTTCTCTCAAAAGATGCCCCAACGGGTCACCCGGTTGTCTAGTACTCTCTAAACCAGGCAGCATCCTGGTAAACCTCCTCTGTACCCTTTCCAATGCTTCCACATCCTTCCTATAGTGAGGTGACCAGAACTGGACACAGTACTCCAAGTGTGGCCTAACCAGAGTTTTATAGAGCTGCATCATTACATCGCGACTCTTAAACTCTATCCCTCGACTTATGAAAGCCAACACCCCATAAGCTTTCTAAACTACCCTATCCACCTGTGAGGCAACTTTCAGGGATCTGTGGACATGTACCCCCAGATCCCTCTGCTCCTCCACACTACCAAGTATCTTGCCATTTACTTTGTACTCTGCCTTGGAGTTTGTCCTTCCAAAGTGTACCACCTCACACTTCTCCGGGTAGAACTCCATCTGCCACTTCTCAGCCCACTTCTGCATCCTATCGATGTCTCTCTGCAATCTTTGACAATCCTCTACACTACCTTCAACACCACCAATCTTTGTGTCATCTGCAAACTTGCCAACCCATCCTTCTACCCCCACATCCAGTTCGTTAATAAAAATCACGAAAAGTAGAGGCCCCAGAACAGATCCTTGTGGGACACCACTAGTCACAATCCTCAAATCTGAATGTACTCCCTCCACCACAACCCTCTGCCTTCTGCAGGTAAGCCAATTCAGAATCCACCTGCCCAAACTTCCCTGGATACCATGCCTTTTAACTTTCTGAATAAGCCTACCGTGTGGAACCTTGTCAAATGCCTTACCAAAATCCATACAGATCACATCCACTGCACTACCCTCATCTATATGCCTGGTCACCTCCTCAAAGAACTCTATCAGGCTTGTTAGACACGATCTGCCCTTCACAAAGCCATGTTGACTGTCACTGATCAGACCATGATTCTCTAACTGCCTATAGGTCCTATCTCTAAGGATCTTTTCCAACAGCTTTTCCATCATAGAGGTAAGGCTCACTGGTCTACAATTACCCAGACTATCCCTACTATCTTTTTTGAACATGGGGACAACATTAGCCTCCCTCCAATCCTCCCGTACCATTCCCGTGGACAATGAGGACATAAAGATCCTAGTCAGAGGCTCAGTAATCTCCCCTCTCGCCTCGTGGAGCAGCCTGGGGAATATTCCGTCAGGCCCCGGGGACTTATCCGTCCTAATGTACTTTAACAGCTCCAACACCTCCTCTCCCTTAATATCAACATGCTCCAGAACATCAACCTCACTCATATTGTCCTCACCATCATCAAGTTCCCTCTCATTGGTGAATACCAAAGAGAATTATTCATTGAGGACCTCGCTCACTTCCACAGCCCCCAGGCAGATCTTCCCACCTTTATCTCTAATCGGTCCTATCTTCACTCTTGTCATCCTTTTTATCTTCACATAATTGAAGAATGCCTTGGGGACAGACAGACTGACAGATGGAGCCCCCCACACACAACATGTGCAGAAGATCAAAGAAAATTCAGGGTAAGTCAAACAAATCCTTGTTTACAAAGCTTCTTTTGAACTACCATGAAGCAGGTTCAAATGTCTTGCAACGATATTGAATTATGTAAGGTAAAGGAAACAAGAAGGGTAGTGATGGAAAATATGATGATTAAAGAAGAGGAAGTACTGGCACTTTTAAGGAATATAAAAGTGAATAAGTCTCCGGGTCTGGACAAGATATTCCCTAGGACCTTGAGGGAAGTTAGTGTGGAAATAGCAGGGGCACTGACAGAAATATTTCAAATGTCATTAGAAATGGGGATGGTGCCGGAGGATTGGCGTATTGCTCATGTGGTTCCATTGTTTAAGAAGGGTTTTAAGGGTAAATCTAGCAATTATCGGTCTGTGAGTTTGACGTCAGTGGTGGGTAAATTGATGGGAAGTATTCTTAGAGATGGTATATATAATTATCTGGATAGATAGGGTCTGATTAGGAACAGTCAGCATGGATTTGTGCGTGGAAGGTCATATTTGACAGATCTTACTGAATTTCTTGATGAGGTTACTAGGAAAGTTGACACGGGTAAAGCAGTGGATATTGTCTATATGGACTTCAGTAAGGCCTTTGACAAGGTTCCACACAGAAGGTTAGTTAGGAAGGTTCAATCATTAGGCATTAATATCGAAGTAGTAAAATGGATTCAGCAGTGGCTGGATGGGAGACACCAGAGAGTAGTGGTGGATAACTGTGTGTCAGATTGGAGGACAGTGTCTAGTGGTGTGCCTCAGGGATCTGTACTGGGTCCAGTGTTGTTTGTCATATATATTAATGATCTGGATGATGGGGTGGTAAATTGGATTGGTAAGTATGCAGATGATACTAAGATAGGTGAGTTGTGGATATTGAAGTAGGTTTTCAAAGCTTGAAGAGAGATTTAGGACAGTCAGAAGAGTGGGCTGAAAGATGGCAGATGGAGTTTAATGCTGAAAAATGTGAGGTGCTACATTTTGGTCGGACTGATCAAAATAGAACATACATGGTAAATGGTAGGGCACTGAAGAATGCAAGAACAGAGGGATCTAGGAATAATGGTGCATAGTTCCCTGAAGGTGGAATCTCATGTGGATAGGGTGGTGAAGAAAGCTTTTGTTATGTTGGCCGTTATTAATCAGAGCATTGAGTATAGGAGTTGGGATGTAATGCTGAAATTGTATAAGGCATTGGTAAGGCCAAATTTGGAGTATTGTGTATAGTTCTGGTCACCGATTTATAGGAAAGATGTCAATAAAATTGACAAGAGTACAGAGGAGGTTTACTAAAATGTTGCCTGGGTTTCATCTCCAAAGTTACAGAAAAGGTTGAACAAGTTAGGTCTTTATTCTTTGGAGCATAGAAGATTGAGGGGGGACTTGAGAGGCATGTTTAAAATTATTAGGGGGATTGATAGAGTTGACGTGGATAGGCATTTTCAATTGAGCATGGGGGTGATTCAAACAAGAGGACATGAGTTGAGAGTTAAAGGGCAAAAGTTTAGGGGTAACATGAGGGGGAATTTCTTTACTCAGAGAGTGGTGGCTGTGTGGAACGAGCTTCCAACAGAAGTGGTTGAGGCAGGTTTGATGTTGTCGTTTAAAATTAAATTAGATAGATATATAGATAGGAAAGAAATGGAGGGTTATGGGCTGAGTGCAAGTCGGTGGGACTAGGTGAGAGTAAGAGTTCGGCATGGACTTGAAGGGCTGAGATGGCCTGTTTCCGTGCTGTAATTGTTATATGGTTATATACTTAAAACTTCTCACCATCACATCTAAACTAATTGCTATATCCATGCAATGCAATGCAATTCTGATTGGATTGAGACACATTTGTTAAGTTAATCAGTAAGTTCATGGTCTGCATTTATCCGTTCTGAGCTGCATTTTAAACTTAATCTTTAATGCATATTCAGATTTGAAGGCTGGTCACTGAAGTCAATGTACGCAATATGTCCTGACCCTAATAACACCCTAACAACCTGGATTGTCCAGAGTGCTTTGCTATAGTGTTTATGCAACATTTTGCCCAAGTAATTCCAGCTCACATAGAACTGAGGAATTGGGGATATAAAAAAATAATTTTGAACCTCTGGCTAAAAGAATAACTGGGACTGAATAGGAATTTTTGAACTGAAGTAAACTCTGTCTTCAGCAGTTAGCTAAGACAGGCTTATTACCAGTTGTCCTCGGCTTGCAGAGAGACATTGAGAGTGTGATACCATGTACCCTCGTTTGAGTACAAAGAGGAGGACTCGCCCATAAGGACTGGACAGCACATCCATCTGTAATTAAGCCTTGATCTAGCAGACTGTCTTATCTTTAACTTAGTTTTGCACCAACAGACTTGGTGGGAGTACCAGTTTAAATTACATTTTGCAACAGTAATGTATGGGGCTTACTATGTATAAATATACAGCTGTAACCGGAGGGAGCAGGCCCACTTGTCGGATGGTGGCAGTACTTAGGTGCCTTCCCTCTGAAAACTGAGTCTCAAACTCCTGCAGGATTGTGCACAATAAACCGTGGTAACTGCAAGAAGCTGGTCTCCTGAGTTTTATTCAGATTTGACTTAAACAGAATAGTCTGCTTGTACAGTGCCACCATATGAAATCTGGAGAATTACAGGACTCTGGGAACAGCAACATTACCTGAACTCCAGGAATCAGGATGGACCCTGAATATACAACAAACTGCAGAAAGACAACCAGATGCATTACTGGAAGAATGCTAAGAACTGATTAAGCAGACATACAAAATGCACTAGAACTGAAGATAACACATGTGTATAAAGGACTGACTCTGCTGTCTGTTTATCACCAGTTCTTGTGCAATGCTAGTCTTCCTCTGCAGCAAGTAAAATAAATGTGCCTATGATTGATCCACTCTGAGTTAACTGTAGTTAGTTATAAGATGTAGCAAAAAAGTGCACAACAGCATTTTAAACTTTCCATTTTGCAGCTTTGGATCACAATATCTCTAATTCAAGAATGATAAATCTTATTCATTTTCTTAAAATCAAACATGTTCAAATATTTTTAATACAGTCATTTCCCAGTTATCCTTCAGAATAAACACACCTTCGTTTCCTGAATATCTACTTATGTGTCCATCCCAAGGATTTTAGGGATCAGCCATAAGGATTATTTTTACACACATCTATTACATATCTGTTCTTTTTATACCTTGCAATAAGATTTAGCCTCTATGCTAGTCCAACCAGAGGAGTAAATTGTCAACGTAAACCTAAATTTGCCAGATCAATAACCACACTACTTTACTTTATCCTTTTCACTAGTTTATTCATTCAAACTCAGCCAGCGAGAGGCTCTGGAGCTACCTACCAGAGGGACAGAGTTCTTCTCCCTCTGGGAGCTCGTAACTGACCTCTATCAGCAGGTTACATACAGCAGCATTTATACAGTTCTAAGAGGCCATCATTATCCATAAATGGAGTTCTTTTCCAATTTTTAGTACACGATTGTCAAACTACAAGATACAAAGGGCCAGACAAAGAAGTGTAAACTTAAATACGCCAAACCAATAACCACACCACACAGTCCTTTATTTTATCCTTTTCACCAGTTTATTTCTTCGAGCTCAGCCAGTGAGAAGCTGGGAACTGAACATCAAAGAGACAGAAATTCTCTTTCATTCTCTGGCAGCTCAAAAGAGCTTCTGTGTAACACTCAGAAACATGACAATTTATAGAACTGGCTAACAAAGCACACTCAGTCTAACGAATATTCCCGCCAAATCAGTTACAGCAAAACTTAATTATTTAGTTAAGAGAGTGCACCAAATTAAGTTTTTAATTACAAATAGTTTCCTGCCTTATCTGTGAAGCCTGGAGTGACACAAGGAGGGAACATAGATCAGTGAAGTGAAATCACAAGGCATGATAAATGCAACCCGTGCAAATTCAGTCCCCATGTCGTTCCCAAGGGACAGCTGAGAGTCGTTAATCTAAACACTGCTGCAGTGAAGAACACTATACAGAGCACACATACGTTTGCACTTAATTTTAACCCCTTATGTACAAGAGCCCAAGAATCCTTTTTTACGACCCCCAATATCCTTAAAACCTCATCAGAAGTAGTCCATCTCGGAGTGTTTGTCAGACATACACATCTGTTACTCTACAGAATCAGACAGTTCTCACCTTGATTGAAACAAAGAAGTAGTTTAGCTATTTCACAACCTCACAGCAGCGCAAAGCAAAAACAAAGGATGCAACTTGTGCTAACAGAGTACAAAGTCCTTGAAGGTCATTAAATCCTGCATCCCCAACATCCTCAAAAACTTCGTCAAACTAATAATATTTTGCATTCATCTTGAATTTTAGTTGATTTGCCATTTCTACTGTACGAGTACATCACCAACATCATTACAAAAAGACTCAAGAAAGAGAAATTAATTGAGAAACAGTGAAAGTGAATACTGACTAAAAACAATGTTCAGAGACTGCTACTGAAGTACTGAATGCTACATAGGGAACACACAAATAATCAAGAAGAGATCAACAAATACACAAAGAATTCATGTTTTCATTGATAACACAGGTTTACCCCGCCATCCGAAGGTAGAGCGTTCCAATGAAACGGTTCACAAGCCGAAATGTCGTAAAGTGAAGAAGCAATTACCATTTATTTATACGGGAAAAATTTGTGAGCGTTCCAGACCTAAAAAATAACCAAGTCATGCCAAATAACACATAAAACTTAAAATAACAGTAACATATAATAAAAGCAGGAATGATATGACAAATACACAGACTATATAAAGTAGAAATATTTTTTGTAATCATTGAAGCACTACCTAGCGCAGCGAAAATCTCACGCATGCGCTCTCAGCAGAAACACCCTGTCCAGTAACTGAGGCTACCTTCGAGGTCAGAGGAGGCAAGGCAGGTGAAGGAGCAAGTGCGGGATTGGCTGAGAAGCAGCGGCTGATTTAAAAAGCCAGTGAGCTAACCAAACCTTCGAGGTCGGAGGATCAAGGCAGGTGAAGCTAATTATTCAAATTATCAGCTAATATAAGCAAGGCTCGCTCTAGGGGAGCTGCCTTGTCGAGGGAAGTGCCTTGCGAGAAAAGTGCGAGTCTTTGGCTTGAGAGTCTTCGGCGAGGAGGCTGAGGGAAGAGACTACACCACAGGTGGAGAGGGTGAGAAGTGGAGAAGAGATGACCGCCAGGCTGCTTCAGTGTGCTACGTGCATGATGTGGGACATCAGGGACACTGATGGTGCCTCTGGATCCTACAACTGCGAAAAATGTGTCCAGATTCAGCTTCTGAAGGACCGTGTTGCAGCACTGGAGAGGCAACTGGATGACGTTAGGTTAATCCGGCAAAACAAGAGTTTTCTGGACAGGACCCACAGTGAGGTCGTTACACCCAGGATACAGGAAGGGAGAAGGAGGATGATGATGAGCAAGGAAAGGTTGCTTGAAGTACAGGAGACCACGGGAGATGTGCCTCTCATAAACAGGTTCACCCTCTTGGAAGCTGTCGGGACAAAAGACAGTGCCAGTCTGCGAGTCAACAACTGGCGCTGGAGCAAAGCCGAGGAGATAGACGTCAGGCAGAGCCGTGGTAGTAGGGGACTCCATAGTGGGAGGTACAGAAAGGGGTTTCTGTGACAACAGGCGAGATTTAAGGATGGTGTGTTGCCTCCCTGGTGCCAAGATCCAGGACATCACGGACCAGGTACAAGGAATCCTCAAGGGTGAGGGTGAACATCCGGAAGTGGTGGTGCTTGTCGGCACAAATGACGTGGGGAAGAAGAGGAAAGACATTCTACAGAGTGACTTCAGAGAACTCGGAAGGCTGAAAAGCAGGACTTCCAGGGTGGTTATCTCTGGTTTGCTTCCAGTTCCTCATGCTGGAGAGGGCAGGAACAGGGAGATAATGGATCTGAATGTGTGGCTGAGGAACTGGTGCAAGAAGCAAGGATTTTCATTCTTGGACCACTGGGGTATGTTTCAGGGTAAGGATGAATTGTACAGAAGGGACGGGTTGCACCTTAATAAGTGGGGCACCAGCATTCTGGCAGGCAGGTTTGTCCCTGCAACACGGGTGTGTTTAATCTAAGTAGTGCGGGGAGGGGACAATCTGGAAACATAAGGATGGAGATAAAGGGAAAGAGAGAATAAGAAAAGTTAAGAAAGACAGCAGAATCAACAGAGCAGAAAGCTCAAGAAGGGATCATACAGTATGGCCAAGTGAAATAGGAATTGATATGGGAGGTGAGGGGAGTAATGAATTAAAAGTATTGTATATGCATGCACGGAGTATAAGAAATAAAGTGGATGAGCTTGAGACACAGTTGGAAATTGGTAAGTATGATGTTGTGGGAATAACAGAGACATGGCTTCAAGTGGACAGGGCCTGGGAAATGAATATTCAAGGGTATACGTGCTATTGAAAGGACAGACTGATGGGCAGAGGGGGTGGGGTGGCTCTGTTGGTGAGGAATGATATTCAGTCCCTTGCGAGGGGGGACATAGAATCAGGAGACGTAGAGTCAGTGTGGATGGAACTGAGAAATTCTAAGGGTAGAAAGACCCTAATGGGAGTTATCTACAGGCCCCCAAACAGTAGTCTGGATGTAGGGTGTAAATTGAATCAAGAGTTAAAATTGGCATGTCACAAAGGTAATGCTACAGTTGTTATGGGGGACTTCAACATGCAGGTAGACTGGAGGAACCAGGTTGGTACTGGACCCCAAAAAAAGAGGGTTTGTGAATTGCCTCCGAGATGGATTCTGAGAACAGCTTGTACTGGAGCCTACCAGAGAGAACGCAATTCTAGATTTAGTGTGTGCAATGAACCGGATTTGATCAGGGACCTCGAGGTGAAGGAGCCATTAGGAGGTAGTGACCATAACATGATAAGTTTTAATTTACAATCTGAGAGGGAGAAGGGAAACTCGGAAGTGTCAGTATTACAGTTGAACAAAGGGAACTATGGTGCTATGAGGGAGGAGCTGGCCAAAGTTCAATGGAACAATACCCTAGCAGGGATGACAGTGGAACAGCAATGGCAAGTGTTTCTGGGAATAATGTGGAAGATGCAGGATCAGTTCATTTCAAAGAGGAAGAAAGATCCAAAGAGGAGTAAGGGGAGGCCGTGGCTGACAAGGGAAGTAATGAACAGTATAAAAATAAAAGAGAAGAAGTATAACATAACAAAGACCAGTGGGAAGCCAGAGGATTGGGAAACTTTTAAAGAGCAACAGAAGGTAACTAAAAGGCAATACGTGGAGAAAACATGAGGTACGAAGGTAAACTAGCCAAGAATATAAAGGAGGATAGTAAGAACTTCTTTAGGTATGTGAAAAGGAAAAAAATAGTTAAGACCAAAATTGGGCCCTTGAATTTATTATGGGGAACAAGGAAATGGCAGACGAGTTGAACAGGTACTTTGGATCAGTCTTCACTAGGGAAGACACAAACAATCTCCCAGATGTAATAGTGACCAAAGTACCTAGGGTAATGGATGAATTGAAGGAAATTTATATTAGGCACGAAATGGTGCTGGATAGACTGTTGGGTCTCAAGGCTGATAAGTCCCTGGGACCTGATGGTCTGCATCCCAGGGTACTTAAGGAGGTGGCTTTAGAAATCGTGGACGCATTGGTAATCATTTTCCAATGTTCCATAGATTCAGGATCAGTTCCTGTGGATTTGAGGGTGGCTAATGTTGTCCCTCTCTTCAAGAAGGGAGGAAGAGAGAAAATAGGGAATTATAGACCGGTTAGCCTGACATCGGTGGTGGGAAAGATGCTAGGTTCAATTATAAAAGATGAAATTACGACACATAGTAGTAACAGGATTGGTCCGAGTCAGCATGGATTTATGAAGGGGAAATCGTGCTTGACTAATCTTCTGGAATTTTTTGAGGATGTAACTATGAAAATGGATGAGGGAGAGCCAGTGGATGTAGTGTACCTGACTTTCAGACAGCCTTTGATAAAGTCCCACATAGGAGATTAGTGGGCAAAATTAGGGCACATGTTATTGGGGGCAGAGTACTGACATGGGTTGAAAATTGGCTGGCTGACAGAAAACAAAGAGTAGCGATTAACGGGTCCCTTTCGGAATGGCAAGTGGTGACCAGTGGCGTACTGCAGGATTCAGTGCTGGGACCGCAGCTATTTACAATATATATTAATGATTTAGATGAGGGAATTAAAAGTAACATTAGCAAATTTGCCGATGACACAAAGCTGGGAGGCAGTGTGAAATGTGAGGAGGATGTTATGAGAATGCAGGGTGACTTGGACTGGCTGGGTGAGTGGGCAGATGCATTGCAGGTGCAGTTTAATGTGGATAAATGTGAGGGTATCCATTTTGGTGGTAAGAACAGGAAGGCAGATTATTATCCAAATTGAGTGAAGTTAGGAAAAGTGGAAGCACAATGAGATCTAGATGTTCTTCTACATCAGTCACTGAAAGCAAAATACAGCAGGCAGTGAAAAAAGCTAATGGCATGCTGGCCTTCATAACAAGGGGAATTGAGTATAAGAGCAAAGAGGTCCTTCTGCAGCTGTACAGGGCCCTGGTGAGACCACACCTGGAGTACTGTGTGCAGTTTTGGTCTCCAAATTTGAGGAAGGACACTCTTGCTATTGAGGGAGTGCAGCGTAGGTTCACAAGGTTAATTCCTGGGATGGCGAGACTGTCATATGTCGAAAGATTGGAGCGACTGGGCTTGTATACTCTGGAATTTAGAAGGCTGAGAGGGGATCTGATTGAAACATGTCAGATTACTAAGGGATTGGACACGCTGCAGGCAGGAAGCATGTTCCCGCTGATGGGTGAGTCCAGAACCAGAGACCACAGTTTAAGAATTAGGGGTAGGCCATTTAGAACGGAGTTGAGGAAAAACTTTTTCACCCAGAGAGTTGTGGATCTGTGGAATGCTCTGCCCCGGAAGGCTGTGGAGGCCAAGTCTCTGGATGCTTTCAAAAAAGAGATGGATAGAGCTCTTAAAGATAGCGGAATCAAAGGTTATGGGGAGAAGGCAGGAACTGGATACTGATTGTGGATGATCAGCCATGATCACAGTGAATGGCGGTGCTGGCTCGAAGGGCCCAATGGCCTACTCCTGCACCTATTGTCTATTAAATCATACTAAATAACACAAAAATACACAGCCCATATAAAGTAGAAATACTTCTTGCAATCATTGAAGCACTATCTAGCGCAGCGAAAAACGACAGTATACCTGACTGCTGAGCCTCGCGCATTTTTAGATCATAGAGTTCTTTGTAAGCACGCAAAACATCCAGCAAACCTGCCCTAAACCTACGTGCCCTTTCAAAATTAGTCATACTTTTCTGCAATCATTGCAGCGCTGTCAATCGCAGCGAAAATCTCACACAACTGCTTCACGCTCAGTCCCTGAACGACTTCATTTTCGCTACTGCGATCGGTTTCAATGGTTATCTTTTCCTCTTGCAATTGCATCAGCTCTTCATCTGTCAATTCTTGGTCATGGGATGCCAAAACCTCTTCAACATCATCTTCATCAACTTCCACAAACCCAGCCTCCTTAGCCAAGTTCACTATTGTCGTATTTATTGTTGATGGTTCTAAGCCTTTAAAATCGTTCACTGCTTCGGGACATAGTTTCCTCCAAATGCCATTTCTCATCGAGACTGTTAGCATATCAAGAGCATCTCCAATCGCCAGTTTTATATCGTAGTCTTTCCAGATCTCTCACAAAGATGCTTCAGAGTTGCCCTCTCTGTCAGTAGCACTTACAATAAAACGCATCACATTTTGCATATTGTAAGCCTTAATTGTGGCTGTTAGGCCTTGGTCACACGGCTGCAGCAACGATGTCGTATTCGGCGGTAAGAACGCAACACGAATGTTACTGCCATACTCGGTAATGTCAGGCGGATGAGCAGCACAATTATCGACAATCACAAGGCACCTATTATCAAGGTTATTTTCTCTGCAGTATTTTTCAACAAAAGGACTAACGTATCTGCTCATGTATTCAGAAAAAAGCACTTGGGTGTTCCAACTGCTTGGATGTGAATGGAACACAACGGGAAGTGTTTTCTTATCTACGCCTTTAAGTGCCCTCGAATTTTCTGAATGGTACACTAGTAGAGGCTTAGTGGCGTTAATAATAGGCATTAAGGTAAACCTGTCCTTCGATGCCTTGTGTCCCTTAGCCTGCTTTTCTTCTTTCGAAATAAATGTCTTACTCGGCAATTTTTTTCCAATAAATTGCAGTTTCATCACAGTTAAACACTTGCTTATAAGAATAACCACCTTCTGTAATTATTTTCTTCAGTTCTGCTGGGAACTTTTCAGCAGCTTCAGTATCAGCCAAAGCACTCTCTTCAGTAAACGTTAAACTATGAAGCTGCCCTTGTCTCAGAAACCGTTCAAACCACCCATGACTACCTTTAAATTCCACTTTCGCAACACTTTCATCACTATCGGCCAGTGCTTATTAAAAAGACTGACTGATTTCTCCTTAAGCACAAGATAACTTAAAGGAACACCATGCTTTGTACACCCATCAATCCACTCAAGCAACAGACTTTCCATTTTATCCATTATTGGATGCCGACTAAGAGAGACCACTTTGCTACGAGCAAAACCAACAGTAACATCGGCAGCTTTCAAGATTTTTTCTCCCTGTGTATAAATAGTGTGAATGGTGGATGCAGGCAAGTTCAACGCGCGGACAATGTCCTTGCTTCGTTCACCACGATCAAAACGCTTAATTATGTCTAGTTTTACGGTAAGTGTAACACCCTTACGAGCTCTTTTAGGCTTTTCCGACACCATAGAACTCATCTTGCCAACGGACGCACAAAATAAATCCAGATAAAGCACGTGTTTAAGCAATGGCGGCAAGAATGCAGTTCCGGGGGAGGAGCTTGGCTGCTCGGGGTAAGTGCTGCCTTTTTTCACGCACTGCTGAAAAAACCTTCTATTAGCGAAAATAGGGTACAAATGTAGGTCTTTCATAACAGTAAGGTTTCGTAAAGCAAATGTTAGAAAAGTGGGGGACACCTGTATTTGAGAAATGCAAGCATAAAACCCTTAATGAAGTTGGAATACCTACACATTAGAGGAAATGATATTGATGGCACAGAAAAGAATATTTATACAGTAAAATTGTTGTTTTATAACATAAAATCTTACAAATACTTTATCAAAACAAAGTAAGGAAAAGTAAGTATCTCCTTAACTTTCTTCCAAACTTTTAAGGGATAACACCTCATAAATTCAGCTAATTTACAAGCTAAAATCGCAATTGCGATGAGCGGTCAGAATCTGACAGTTGGGAGGAAATATCAACGTTTATGGCTGAAGAATGTGTTATCCATAACATGAGGAAAATTTTAATGAAGTTTAATAAATAGTACTGAGGAAATTTTCACTGCACCTGGAGAAAGATAGTGCCTACTTAAAACTACTTCCTAGAAATAGAGTACCCCATCAACATAATATTCCTTCAGTACATAACTGAAATGTTAGCATTAATGATTTGCTCAGAACTCCTGAACATACTGAACTCTCAGCCTGCCAATTCTGAAGAGCCAATGTTCTTCCAAATCTGAAAATAAACGTATGCTAACTAGACAGCATGACTTAAACAGCTCTATTTAAATTTACTAAAGAATCCTGTCATAAATCTAGTACCTTTAATAATGCATATCTATCTTAAAATTCACGTAACTGCTCCCATCTCAAACATTTAAACCCACTGTTGATCAGCAGAAATTTTCCATTTGTCGCCAATCTAGAGAATTATACATCAAAAGCACTGTAGGACAGTGCTCTTTAGGATAGTGATCAACATCTCTACTTTTATAATATGTATTAAGATATACTAAATGACATTTACTTATAAAATAAATTCCACTGCTTTGATAGCTCAAGAATGACCAAACTTGCCATTATAGTAAGTGGTTTAACTACAAAACTCCTTGTAAATCACTTGTATACACATATTTATTCTGGAAAATTTTAAGACGTATTAAATTTTAGACATGGGGAAGGTCTGTATCCCTACTCTACCTTACCCATATCTTCCTTAACTGAGAATCGTTCTACTTCCTAACACTTTCAATCAGGCCTGTTACAAAGAAATGGAAATTAAATTAGGTACATTATTCTATAAAGTCCCCTAACCTCTCATGTGTAGCATAAGAATGGCAATGACAATGACTTAGAGCTGGATTTGTTATAAGTTCATTTGTACAAGTCATCCAAGGTCCCACAGCCATAAATGTTCTTATACTGAACAGTTCTTGAGTTGGAAATGTGGCCTTAAACTGAGTACTCAAGTGGGAAAAGATGCCTATAGCTCCACAACAATTGGCAAACCTATCCTGCTGGTCTCCCAATGCCAGGGATTACCAGTACCAATTAATGCAGTGGTGTACTCTGAAATTCAATTCACTGTATTCAAGTTTGTGCCCATTGTTATTTTGTTCATTGGTCTTACCACTCGAGAGAATAGTCGTAGTGTTTCCAAATCTTCCAAGATGTTACTATTTTTGGTTGTGATCAACACCATGTAGAGTTTTTCCAGTGGTTGGTAAACGTACCGCACACTCTCCGTTTCCACAAATGTGTGCTGTTTCCCCATGTTCATTAGTTTAGGGAATGCTGCCAACAAGCCTTCAATTCGGGTCCTTGACATTTCCACAAACTGGCGTGACACAATTGCCTTTCCAGCCTTGGTACAAACAGCCGTAGCCAATAATACCTACAGTGGAGGGTGGAAAGCAAGAAAAAAGGAAATTACGGCCTGAAGTAAATTCATTAAAGTGGCATTGATTAGATAAACATCAACTTAGGTATAGCAAAATCTGCAAGGAAAAAGAAAGCTATGACAGGTGCAAGCAAAATAACTGGGATGGAAAAGACTTCACATGGGCTGTCATTTTGTTTAGTCCTACAGCACTAAAGAAGTGTTTTAAGTTTGGAACATGTCCTTGTGCACAGATCTGAGAACTACTATTCATATTATGAAAAATATTATATTACTACTACATATTTAACACAATTAGATTACGCTGCCACTTTATGTCCAACTGAAGAGGGAGGAAAGAAAGAAAATAAAGATGCTTGCAAAGCTCATACTGACAGCCTACTAATAATTGCTGTTTGTACAAAAAATGAATAGTTAGCACTTTTCTGTTCTCAAGTTTTTAAAGCAATTAATTTGAATCATCCAAAATTAGAAAATTGCAAATAAAAATGTACAAAATGATCAAGACAAAATATAGGAAAATTCCCAGTCCAGGAATGTACACATTATTTCCTTTTCCTGCCATGCTCTTTTGAGCCAGAGCTAGTTCAGAGTGACTGGACTTCTATAATATTGTAGTCAGCTAACCAACAACAAGTGTATACAAGTGAATAGAATGTAGTGAAAGAAACAAAAACACTGATGAGCAGAACAGTCTAAAACATTATGTATTTCAAATTAAAATATATAAGTACAATCACTGAGAAAAGATATAAAACTTTATGTAGGAAAACTTACAATTAGACAGACAGATAAATAGATACTTTATTGCTCCCAAAGGAAATCACAGTGTCAAAGTAGCATTATAAATACACAGGTATACAAATACACAAATATTAGAAGAGAAGTGAGGGTAGAAGAGAAGTGAGAAAGAATAAAAAATGTTACCTCAAACAGAAGGGGTCCTCACTATGACTCATTATAGAACCTAAAGGCCAAGAGTAAGAATGACCTCATTGGAACAATGCAGTTGTCTTAGTCTATTACTGAAAGTGCTCCTCTATTCAGCTAAGATAGTACGCAGAGCTAGAAACATGTCCAGAATCCCACAGTTTTCCATTAGGGTCCTTTGTTCTAATACAGCCTCCGGTGTGCCCAATTTGTCTCCTACAACAGAGCCAGCCTTTCTAATCAGTTTATTGAGCGTGTTGGCAACACCTATGTTGAAGTCATTGCCCCAGTACACACCACACAGAAGACTGGAATGAACTTCAAGGAGTCACTGTTACTCCTTATATACTGTATCGTTAATCATTTAAGAATGTGCCCCTTTAAATAATTGCTCTTAACAAAAAAAACCATGCTATTTATTCATTTCTTCAAGTCATTACTTAACTGTCTCCTAGATTCATCTGTGTCCTCTAAAACCCACAATCTGTGTAACTACCATTAATAATAAAACACCTATGCCCTTGAGAACTACGTAGATAAAGAAAAATAACTCAATTTAGATCCAATACTGGATTTAAAAATTTTATTAAAACAGGGTGCAAGTTTGATGAAGAAATTTGAAACTGAAAATTTCTTTCCACAAACGCTGCTTGACCTGAGTATTTCCTGTATTTCTCTTTTACTTCAGATTTAAGTCATCTGCATTTTTCATTTCTACCCTTCATTACTTTGGAGAATTCCAAATACAAAGACAACTTTGAAACAAGATGGACATTAACCGACATTTCGACAACAAACTGCCATCTTCATTAGGGATGGTGCCTGGTGGTACTTATACCCCGATAATCTTTCCTTCCTGATTGGTTAGTCCTCATCCAATCAGATTTCCACTCACCCACTTTGTTTACAATCAAATTCCATTTCTTACTTACAGAGGGGACCTTCATCTTTGTTAAGATTATTTTCCTCTATTTTTATTTCAGTGGTTTTCTTTACCAGGCAATCCCAAAAGACAAGTAGTTTTATGCCATTGAAGTCAATTTTTAAATTCAGATCATTCATTTCTTACAAGATAGAAAGTCAATATTTATTGACGTTTATGGTTCATTTCAAGATCAGGTGGCAGTCATGGCAAGACACTTCCTTTACTGCAGTAGACTTCCTGGTGAAGATACTCTTAACAGTACAATTGGATGAGGTGAAAATCAAGGAAGGGAATCTGCAGAAAGATAAAGGTAATTTTTCCCCCTTTGGGACTGGAGAAGGTTAGATTTTAAAATACTGTGATGTTGTGGAAGTCAAATTCGGATAAAGTCACTCAGAGACCGTACAAGTACAGATTCTTTATTCAATGCACCCAGGGCTTCCTCAGTTAGTCGCTCAAACAGGAACAGTCTGTGACTGTTCCTTCCCAGTCCACCAATTAACTCAAAATTCCCCTTACAAAATGGATATAGTCATTCAGATGCCCTCACACAAAGCAAGCTGGAGTCAAACTTACCTGTTGCTTGACAGTACAGAGCGACAAATTACAGAATAGGCATAATGCCCTCATACACAAAACAGTCTGAAGCTGTCCTTTCTCTGCTTGACTACACAAAGAAACATAGATCTTGAAACACTGTCTAAATCGATAAGAAATATGGCTCAGTATGGCCTAGCACATCTGTTGATCATTAACAATTTCTTTGAGAAAAACAGCCTGCTATGTTTAACTGACCGTGTTAACCCTTTACATGCTTTATCAGTGCTAGTAAGTTTGTAAATCCTTTAGAATTTCCTCTATTTCTGCATAAATATGACTTAACTGTGAACAGATCTTCATGCAAATCCTAAAACTAGATAGGCATACATAAAAAGCTGGAGGAACTTAATAGGCCAAGCAGCATCTATGGAAATGAGCACATTGAACATTTCAGGCTGAGGTCTTTCATCGGGACTAGAAAAAAAAGATGTGGAACTAGATAAGCAAATTAAACAAATAACACAAAAAGCATTATACTTGTTCATTTATTTATTGAGAAAAATAAACCAACATTATATGTATTTGTTGGAAAAAGGATGTGAACCTTTGCTTTCAGTGACTGGTTTTACTCCACCACCCCCCACCCCATCAGCAAGTACAGCAATACCTTCAACTAAACATTTCCATAACTTGGATCAGTCCTCCACATCAATTTAGAGGAATTTTAGACCATTCCTTCTTGCAAATCTACTTCAACTTTGGGACATAGGTGAGCTTCCTTGCGTGAATTGCTTGCTTCAGGTTCTTCCACAACTTTTCTATAGGATTACGGTCAGGACTTTAAACCCACCATTCCAAAATGTGAAATTTCTTCCGCTTTAATCAGACTGACTTCTGTATTTAGGGTCATTGTCTTGTTGCATAACTCTCTTTCTCTTGAACTTCAGTTCACAGATGGATACCCTGACATTTTTCTGTAGAATTTACTGATACAACTCTGAATTTCACAACACATGACGGTGATACACCTTATCCTCGTTATATGCGTCTTCAGACAATGTGGATTCACAGTTATGCAAGGAACCTATTTCTACCGTCTCATTATATGCGTCCAAAATTCACAGTTATGCGAGGAGCGCTGCCTTCCTGCAAATACAAGTCACGTGTGCACACCTCACAGTCTCACTGTTGGGACGAGAAGCACCGCTTTCCAGCCAATACAAGTCAGGTGCGCGCGCCTCACGGTCTCACTCCCGCCACTCTAGCATTGGCTTTGGCAAGGTGTGCATGCGCGATCTTAAACTATTGTTGGTTTTACCTATGGTGCAGTGATTTTGCGCTTGAAATATTTAACTATGCCTCCTAAGCATCCGATGTCATGTCCTGGGCTGTCAGCCGAGCAGCAGAGAACCGCTTTAACACTTGAAAAAAAGTTGGAAATTATAAATAGCGCGGCATCAGCTGAAGGTAACACAGCTGGGAACAGAATCTTGCCTTTAAAGTTCTTTTGTTGCTCAATCCTAAACATTTGGACAGCATTCATCCTAACATAACAGTGCGTTTCCCGCCGCTTAACACAACATCACTGATTCAATCACTCGACCAAGGTGTAATCCACATTCAAGGCTTGCGTATTTTTTTTACCGCGAGCTATCTCTCAGATGCTGCAAGCAACAGACAATTTTGAAAATCCCGGGAGTCTACCTACAGTGACGGAATGGTGGAAGTCGGAACACAAATGGCGATGGACATGGACCCAAGTTTAGAACGGAGTCAGCATTTCAGTCGTTCCCTGCTGTCAACCCTTCTTCCCTACAAGCAAATTTAAAACAAAATGTTGCGAAGCAAACAACCCTCACCACTTTATTCGAATTGGTAACACCTGCTGGCAGTTCTAAGGGTTCTGTGAGCCTTCCTTCACCCCTCGCTGTGCTTGATATGATCCTGGCGACCACAACCATCCACCTTATCCGTGTAAAGCTGCCCGACACCATAACAACCCGGAGCGAACGCACCTGCCACTGTTGGTGAGTACTGTACACCCCAGGATGTTAACTTTCTATAATTTATTACATTGAATATTACCTTAAATTGATTAAATATAATACAAATGTTGTCTTATAGTACTTCTTTTTGTGTCGTATTGGTATGAAAATGTGAATAAATTACAGATAAAACATACTTAGGAAGCCCTCTGGAACGCATCCCTATTTTCTCCATTTAAATAATTATTCATATTATGTGATTTCACATTATGCGTCGACTATGAGGAACGTATCCCCCGCATATAACGAGGAGAGGGTGTATAAACCTGATTATGATTCTGAATTCATAGTTCCATCAATGATGGCAAGCCGTTCTGGTCCCGAGGCAGCAAAGCAAGTCCAAACGATGACATTGCCACTACACTTTACAGGTGAATGAGAACAAGTTTCCCAGATGGTATGTTGCCTCCTGTATGTCAGAATGTGGGACATCTCAGATGCAGTATTCAGCATGTTAACCGGGAGGGTGAACAGCCAGGGGTCATTGTCCATATAGGTACCAATGATATGAGTAGGATTCTGGAAAGTTAGTTAGGCACTAAGTGAAAGCACTACCTGAACCACATGTTAATGGGTCCAGAAATAGAAATATCATGCAGTGTAATACATGGCTAAGGTGTTGGTGTAGGAATGAGGACATAAGATATTGAGATCATTGGCTCTCTTCAAGGGAAGGCAGGACCTGTACAGAAGAGAAAATTTACACCTAAACTGGGGGGGCATGGTGGGGGGTGGGGGGAGTGGGGTGGGTGAGTATATCCTAGCAGAAAGGAAGAAACCAACAGTACCAGAACAGAGATTTCAGACATTGTACAGAAATGACTTTAGACCTCAAAGTCAGGAATCAAAACGTTGAGCATGCTGCTACTGAACTGTGTATTTTTCAATATAAGAAGTATTTAGGAAAGGCATATGAGTTCAGGACATGGATGAACATATGGAATTATGATATCGTAACCTATAGTGCAAGAGTTGCAGGAGGAGCAGGACTGCAACTCAATATTCAGGGGCTCCTTGGTTTTAGACATAACAGAATAAGAGGGATTAAAGGCAGACAGTGGCATTAAATGTCACGGAAAATGGTCAGTGCAGTGCTCGATCGGGACACACTGAAGAACTTGGGCTAGTGGGTTTCTTTGTGAGGAACTGGGAAATACAAAAGGTATAAGACAAGAGAGAATAGGAGCAATCAAATGTGACAGTGGAAAAGTGTCTATGGAACCAGAGGAGATGGCAGAGGTACTTAATGAATACTCTGCTTCACTAATCCACTACGGAAAAGGATATTGGCGACTGTGGGAATGATTTATAGCGGACTAAAAAACTTGAGCATGTACAGTCTAAAGAAGTGGATGTGCTGGAGCTTTTGTAAAGCATCAAGTTAGATAAGTCACCAGGACCAGATGAGACCAGGCTACTGTGGGAGGCGAGGGACGAGATTGCTGTGCCTCTGTCAATGATCATTAAATCATCAATGGGGATGGGAGAGGTTCCAAAAGATTGGTGAGTTGCGGATATTGGTTCCCTTATTCAAGAAAGGGAGTAGAGACAGCCCAGGAAATTATAGACCAGTGAGACTTACTTCAGTGGTTGGTAACTTCACGGAGAAGATCCTGAGGGGCAGGATTTATGAACATTTGGAGAGGTATAATATGATTAGGAATAGTCAGCATTCCTTGTCAAAGGCAGGTATTCCCTAACGAGCCTGATTGAATTTTTTGAGGATGTGACTAAACACATTGATGAAGATAGAGCAATAGATGCAGTGTATATGGATTTCAGCAAGGCATTTGATAAGGTACCCATGCAAGGCTTATTGAGAAAGTAAGGAAGCATGGGATCCAAGGGGACGTCGCTTTGAGGATCCAGAATTGGATTGCCCACAGAAGGCAAAGAGTGGTTGTAGACAGATCATGTTCTGCATGATGGTTGGTGACCAGTGGTGTTCCTCAGGGATCTGTTCTTGGACCCCTACTCTTTGTGATTTTTATAAATGAGCTGGATGAGGAAGTGGTGGAATGGGTTAATAAATTTGCTGATGACACAAAGGTTAGGGATGTTGTGGATGGTGTGGAGGGCTGTCAGACGTTACAGCGGGACATTGATTGGAGAAGTGGCAGATGGAGTTCAACTCAGGTAAGTATAAAGTGGTTCATTTTGGTAGGTCAAATATGATGGCAGAATATGATATTAATGGTAAGCCTCTTGGCAGTGTAGAGGATCAGAGGTATCTTGGGGTCCAGGTCCATAGGATACTTGAAGCTGCTATGCAATTTTTTTTTAGATTATGAGAACGCTCAGTCCTCTTTTATTGTCATCTAGAAATGCATACATGCATTAAGGAATGATACAATGTTTCTCCTGAGTGATATCACAGAAAACAGGACAAACCAAAGACAAACACTGACGGAACCACATAATTATAACATATAGTTACAGCAGTGCAAAGCGATACTTGTAATTTGATGAAGAACAAACCATGGGCACAGTAAATAAAATCTCAGAAGTTCCCAAGTCGATCGACTCCCAAGTCCCTGATAGCAGGCGGCAAAAGGGAGAAACTCCCTGCCATAAACCTCCAGCCACCGTCAAGCTTGGAAGCAGCCGACACTGAGTCTACCAGTCCGAAAACCTCGAGCCCCCAACCAGCCTCTCCGATACAGCCTCCCGAGCGCCATCCTCTGCCGAGCGCCTTCAACCTGGCCCCAGCTGCTGAAACACGCAAAGCCGAGGATTCAGGGCCTTCTCCTCCGGAGATTCCGGTTATCACACAGTAGCAGCGGCAGAAAAGCAGGCATTTCAGAAGTTTTCCAGATGTTTCTCCGCAATCTCCCATCTGTCTCCATCAAATCAGGATTGTGCATGGTCCCGTACTTGACAGATAACAGATATTCATCACCGAAGTGGCCACTCGCGCTGCCATCGCACTGCCATCTTCTCATCCTTCTCTGTGGTTAAGAGGGCATACGGTGCATTGGCATTCATCAATCGTGGGATTGAGTTTAGGAGCCAAGAGGAAATGTTACAGCTATATAGGACACTGGTCAGACCCCACTTGGAGCACTGTGCTCAGTTCTAGTCACCTCACTAAGGGAAGGACGTGGAAACCATAGAAAATGTGCAGAAGAGATTTACAAGGATGTTGCCTGGGGAGATAGGTTAAGTGAACTTGGCTTTTTCTGCTTGGAGCGACGGAGGATGAGAGGTGACCTGATAGAGGTGTATAAGATGATGAGAGGCACTGATCATGTGGATAGTCAGAGGCTTTTCCCCAGGGCTGAAATGGCTAACACGAGAGGGCACAGTTTTAAGGTGCTTGGATATAGGTACAGAGAAGATATTGTGAGTGTGTGAAATGGGCTGCCAGTGACAGTGGTGGAGACAGGTACGATAGTGTCTTTTAAGAGACTCCTGGATAGATACACGGAGCTTAGAAAAACAAGAGGCCTATGGGTATTCCCAGGAAATTTCTAAGGTAAGCACATGTTTGGCACAGCTTTGTGGGTCAAAGGGCCTGTATTGTGCTGTAGGTTTTTGATGTTTCTATGTATGACCATGTTAATGGGGCTATATTACAGACCACCCAATACTCCTAAGTATTTAGGGGAACAAATATGTAAAGAGATCACAGGCTGTTGTAGGAAACATAAGGTTGTTATAATAGGTGATACTAAAATTCCACATATTGTCTGGGACTCCTAGACTGTAAAAGGAGAAGATGAGATAGAGTTTATCAAACATGTTCAAGAAATTTTCCATATTCATTACATAGAAGTCCCACCAATACTGTGCAGTATTTGATCTGCTATTAGGGAAGTATGGTCCTGGGTATGACTCTAAACCGCAACTGGTGACGGGGTTCTGATTGGGGACTTTCAGAGCTTTGGGGAAGGTGCAGTTAGTCATTCATTGCTCCCAGGGCCACCCTGATCCGGAACGATAGCACCTGCGAGGGTTCCTGCTCAGGATACCAGCCAAGGCGAACGGCAGATCCGGCAGGTTCAGTTACTGAACTTACGACGGAGAAGGCGGATGAACATTTGGGAAGAGAAATGACAATTTCTTTAGTTCGCCCAAAGGAGGCAATAGCAAACCAACGTTGCTAGATACTAGGTTTCCGAGAATCTATTTGCTAAGAAAACCATGGTCAAACTCACAAAATGTATCACACAACAACAGCGTCAAGAGGATCTTCAAGGCAATTCTGAATATGCTTCGCTCAGTAGGGTTGATTCTGGCCAGCAGGGGATCCCTGACAGTCATCAATCTACTGCTCATAAAATTCAAGTATCACAAGAGAAAATTATTGCCAGTTGGAATGCAAGAACCCTTTATCAAGCAGGAAGATTGGACAATGTGATAAATGAAATAGAAAGACTAAAGATTAACATCACGGGAATTAGTGAAGTTCGTTGGATAGCTACTGCAACATGTGAGATTAGAAATAAAACACTAGTTTATTCTTGTGGAACATCCCATACTAATGGAGTAGGAATTCTTAAGGATGAAAACATGGCAAGAAGTGTTTTAGGACATTGGGCAATATCAGAAAGAGTGTTCCTTGTTAGATTAAAAGGACAACTATTTGATTTAGCAATTATACAGGTATATGCACCAACAACAGATGGAACAAATGGGGATATAGATGAACTTTATGAAGAGCTTGAACAAGAATGGATGCAAATAACCGTATAACCATGTAACAATTACAGCATGGAATCAGGCCATATCGGCCCTTCTACTCCGTGCCGAACTCTTACACTCACCTAGTCCCACCGACCTGCACTCAGCCCATAACCCTCTATTCCTTTCCTGTCCACATATCTATCCAATTTAACTTTAAAAGACAACATCGAACCTGCCTCAACCACTTCCGCTGGAAGCTCGTACCACACAGCTACCACTCTCTGAGTAAAGAAGATCCCCCTCATGTTACCCCTAAACCTTTGCCCTTTAACTCTCAACTCATGTCCTCTTGTTTGAATCTCCCCCATTCTCAATGGAAAAAGCCTATCCACGTCAACTCTATCAATCTCCCTCATAATTTTAAACACCTCTATCAAGTCCCCCCTCAACCTTCTACGCTCCAAAGAATAAAGACCCAACTTGTTCAACCTTTCTCTGTAACTTAGGAGATGAAACCCAGGCAACATTTTAGTAAACCTCCTCTGTACTCTCTCAATTTTATTGACATCTTTCCTACAATTCGGTTACCAGAACTGTACACAATACTCCAAACTTAGCCTTACCAATGCCTTATACAATTTCAACATTAAATCCCAACTCCTATAGTCAATGTTCTGACTAATAAAGGCCAGCATACCAAAAGCTTTCTTCACCACCCTATCCACATGAGATTCCACCTTCAGGGAACTATGCACCAGTATTCCTAGATCTCTCTGTTCTACAGCATTCTTCAATGCCCTACCATTTACCATGTATGTCCTATTTTGATTAGTACCACCAAAATATAGCAACTCACATTTATCAGCATTAAACTACACCTGCCATCTTTCAGCCCACTCTTCTAACTGTCCTAAATCTATCTGCAAGCATTGAAAACCTACTTCATTATCCACAACTCCACCTATCTTAGTATCATCTGCATACTTACTAATCCAATTTACCACCCCATCTTCTAGATCATTAATATATATGACAAACAACATTGGACCCGGTACAGATCCCTGAGGCACACCGCTACACACCGTCCTCCAATCTGACACACAGTTATCCACCACTACTCTCTGGCATCTCCCATCCAGCCACTGCTGAATCCATTTTACTACTTCGATATTAATGCCTAACTATTGAACCTTCCTAACTAACCTTCCATGTGGAACCGTGTCAAAGGCCTTACTGAAGTCCATATAGACAACATCGACCGCTTTACCCTCGTCAACTTTCCTAATAACCTCATCAAAAAATTCAATAAGATTTGTCAAACATGACCTTCCATGCACAAATCCATGATGACTGCTCCTAATCAGACCCTGTCTATCCAGATAATTATATATACCATCTCTAAGAATAGTTTCCATCAATTTACCCACCACTGACGTCAAACTCACAGGCCAATAATTGCTAGGTTTACTCTTAGAACCCTTTTTAAATCTCAAGATATTGTTATTGTCACGGGAGATCTAAATGCTAAAGCAGGACAAGGTGCTGATGAAATACCATAGGATAATTTGGACTAGGGGAAAGAAATGAAAGAAGTGAGAAATGGTACAAGATGAATAATCAGATCATTATGAATACCTACTTTAAAAACCATCCTGGAAGCTTATGGACCTGGATAACACTAGAAATCAAATTGACTTTATTACTATAAACCAAAGATTTAGAAACTCAGTGACTCAAGGCAAAACATATCCAGGTGCAGACTGTAATAGTGACCATAACCCAGTAGTATGTCATGTAAAAGTAAAACTTAAAAAACCAAACAAGCAAAAACCTGAACAATACCTTGACTACTTGCAATTAATTGAAGAAGAAAACTTAAAACAAAAATTTACAATTGAAGTAAGGAATAGATTTCAAAGTCTAGAAATAGAATCTGTTGAAGATGACAGCAATCATGTAGAAATGAAATTTAACTCTCTAAAGGATGCTTTGGTAGAATCAGCAAAATCAGTAATTCCTAAAAAAGAAAAAAGCACCAAGAATAAATGGATGACAGATGAAATCAAAAATCTAATGGAAGAAAGGAGACAGAAGAAAGTAAATCCTGTAGAATATAAGTCCTTAGATAAAAAAGTTAAAAGCTTATGTCAAAAAGCCAAAGAAGAATGGTTAAACCAGAAATGTGAGCAAATAGAAAGAATCCCTATTACTGATCCAAAAAAGGTTACATCAACAAATCAAGAATATCACTGGTAAAAAGCTCCTCTGTTCTTCAGGTGGATGTTTGAAAGCAAAGGGCGGTACCATTATCATGGAAAAAGTTGACATTATCAACAGATGCACTGAGTATATTCAGGAATTATTTGAAGACCATTGAGGCAAAAAACCAGAAATTAAGAAAAACATTGAAGGTCCAAGTATTTTAAAATCTGTAGTTCGTAATGCAATAAGATGAAGAAAGGAAAGGTAACAGGTCCTGATGAATTAGTAATAGAACCAATTATCGCCCTTGAAGATTATGGAAAACTTACTGATTTAATTAATGACATTTCTGAGACTGGAATAATACCAGATGAGATGAAAACATCAGTATTTATCACTCTTCCTAAGAAACCTGGAGCAATAGAATGTGAATTACATAGGTCCATAAGTTTAATGAGTTATATCACCAAGATACTTCTAAGAATTTTGATGACAGGAGCTAAAAGTGAGATACAAGCTGAAATAGGTAAAGAGCAATGTGGTTTTGTGAAAGAAACACAATATTGAAATTAAGGATACTATCAGAACGAGCGATTCAAGTGCAAAAAGATTTGTTTGTTTTATTGACTACACAAAAGCATTTGATAAAGTGAAGCACAGTAACTTATTTGAAATATTACAGAAAGCTCTAGATCTAGATTCGAAAGACCTCCACCTAATCAGAAATCTATACTGAGAACTGCCACTGTAAGAATAGTTGGAGAAGTGAGTCAGTTTTAGACAAGGGTGTGTTTTCTCCCCTGATTTATTTAATGTGTACAGTGAAACAACATTACAAAAAATAAGACATCTTGGGAATCAAATTTGGCAGTGAAAACATTAATAATTTCAGATATACAGATGACACTGTGTTAATTGCAAGTACGGAGGAAGAACTAAAAAAATTAACTGATATAGCTCTTGAAGAAAGTGCAAAAATGAGTCTATCTATCAATCACAAAAAGACAGAATGTATGGTGATATCAAAAAGAAGGAGAATCCTATCTCCGGGCTTGAGAGTAAACGGGGGAGACATAAAACAAGTACAGAACTTTTGCTACTTAGGAAGCTGGGTGACATCAGATGGCAGGTGCGACATGGACATCAAAAGAAGAATAGGGATGGCAAAAGACACCTTCACGAGAATGAAGAGTATACTGACCAATACTAAACTAGGCATGACAACCCACCTCAGAGTACTGAAATGTTATGTTTATCCAGTTATGCTATATGGCTCAGAATGTTCCACTATATCTAGTAACATGAGGAAATGAATTGTAGCAGCAAAGATGCGGTTTTTGAGGAGGATGCAAAGAATGTCACGGATGAAACAAATATCTAATGAGGATGTCATGAACAGAGCAAACACAAAAAGAGAAATAAAGTATGAGATCATGAAAAGGCGACGTAACTTCATTGGACATGTGATTAGGAAAGAGGGGTTAGAGTGCACGGTAATTATGGGAAAGATTGAAGGGAAGAAAGCAAGAGGAAGACAAAGACAAATGATGATGGAGACAACAGCCAGAGAACTGGAAATGAATACCAATGAATTGATCCATTTGACCCGAAACAGGAGTGTGTGGGCCACGGCAGTCAAAGCTCAGACTGGGCGCGGCACCTGATGATGATGATGATGATAATGATGATGATCAGGGAAAGAAACAGGGCAGATGACAGAAGTTTGTGTAGGGAAACACTTTGCATCTAGTCATCATAACGTCCATTTTTTCAAAGTACACATGAAAAAAGATAGTTCAGGTATGCCAGATGAGATTGGAAAAAGGGCCTATTTTGATGGTATCAGAAACAATCTGGTAAGTATAGATTGGGACAAGATGGTTTCCAGAAAAGGTGTGCTTGGTAAGTGGGAGACCTTCAAAAGTGAAATTTTGAGAGCGCAAAGCTTATATGTGCCTGTCAGAATAAAAGATAAAAAGTTTAGGGAACCTTGATTTTCAAAAAAAAATTGAGGTCCTGGTTAATAAACAAAAGAGGTGCATATCAGTTATAGATAACTAAGAACAAATAAGGTACTTGAGGAGTACAATATTTTTGCAAGAGAACACTTAAGACTAGAATCATGAGGGCTAAAAGAAGACACAAGTTGTTCTATAAGACAAGCTGAAGGAGAATACTAAGGGATTCTATAGATACGTTATGTGTAAAAAGATTGCAAGTGGCACCCAAAAGAGATGGGGGAAGAACTTAAATCGAATGTTTGCATCTGTATTTTTTGTTTGATGGACACAGAGTCCATGGAAGTGAAGCAAAGTAGCAGCAAAGACCTATACAGATTACAGATAACACACATCAAAGTTGCTGGTGAACGCAGCAGGCCAGGCAACATCTCTAGGAAGAGGTACAGTCGACATTTTGGGCCGAGACTCTTTGTCAGGACTAACTGAAGGAAGAGATAGTAAGAGATTTGAAAGTGGGAGGGGGAGGGGGAGATCCAAAATGATAGGAGAAGACAGGAGGGGGAGGGATGGAGCCAAGAGCTGGACAGGTGATTGGCAAAAGAGATATGAGAGGATCATGGGACAGGAGGTCTGGGGAGAAGGGAAAGTGGGGGGGGAACCCAGCGGATGGGCAAGGGGTATAGTCAGAGGGACAAAGGGAGAAAAAGGAGAGAGAGAAAAAGGATGTGTGTATATAAATAAATGACGGATGGGGTACAAAGGGGAGGTGGGGCATTAGCGGAAGTTAGAGAAGTCGATGTTCATGCCATCAGGTTGGAGGCTACCCAGACGGATATAAGGTGTTGTTCCTCCAACCTGAGTGTGGCTTCATCTTTACAGTAGAGGAGGCCATGGATAGACCTGTCAGAATGGGAATGTGATGTGGAATTAAAATGTGTGGCCACTGGAAGATCCTGATTTCTCTGGCGGACAGAGCGTAGGTGTTCAGCAAAACGATCTCCCAGTTTACGTTGGGTCTTGCCAATATGTAGGTCACATCGGGAGCACCGGACACAATATATCACCCCAGCCGACTCACAGGTGGGGAGGGATGGGGGGACAAATGGACAAGGGAGAGATCCCTGTGGAAAGCAAGGGGGGGAGGGAAAGATGTGCTTGGTGGTCGGATCCTGTTGGAAGTTACGGAGAATAATATGTTGGACCCAGAGGCTGGGGGGTGGTAGGTGAAAACAAGGGGAACTCTATTCCTAGTGGGGTGGCGGGAGGATGGAGTGAGAGCAGATGTGTGTGAAATGGGGGACACGCGTTTGAAAGCAGAGTTGTTGATGCAGGAAGATTACAGATAAGCTGTTTGCATTCTTCAGGAAATTCATAGTGGACAAATCCCCAGCCCTGACAAAGGTGTTCCCTCAGAGCAAGAGCTGAAATTGCAGGAGTCCTAGCAGAGATATTTAAATCTTCCTTAGCGACAGTTGAGGTACCAGAGCATTGGAGCATAGATAATGTTGTTATGCTGTTTATGAAAGAATCTAAAAAAAAAACTAGGAAATCATAGGCCGGTGAGTCTGACTTCATTCGTGGGAAGAAATTTATTGGAAAGTATTCTAAGGGACCAGGTAAAAAAAATTTTGATAGACATTGACTGATTAAAGATAATGAGTAAGACTTCATACATGACAGGTCTGATCTAACCGATGTTACAGTTTTTGAGGAAGTTATCAGGAAAATTGATGAAGGAAAAGTAGTGGATGTTGTCTACATGGACTTTAGCATGCTTCTGACAAGGTAGAGCATGGAAAGTTGGTCAGGTAGGTTCAGTTGCTCAGAATTCAGGATGAGGTAGTAAACTGGATTAGACATTGGCTTTGCAGAAGCCAGAGAGTTGTAGTAGAGGGCTGCCTCTCTGACTGGAGGCTTATGACTAATGCAGTGCTGCTGGGATCGGTGCTGGGTCTGTTGTTGTCTGTCATCTATATCAATGATCTGGACAAAAATATGAAAAACTGCATAAGCAAATTTGCAGAATGTCACAGAGATTGGGGATGTAGTGGGCAGTAAGGAAGACTCTGAAGAGTTTGCTGTGAATCTGGACCAGCAGGAAAAATGGCACATGGAATTCAAACCAGACAAGAAAGAGCTGTTGCACTTCAGTCATACTAGCCAGGGTAGGTCTTATAAAGTGAATGGTGAAATGACTAGTTCAGTAAACAAAGGCACCAGGGAATACAGGTCTGTAATTTATTGAAAGTGATAGCACAGGCAGATAGTGTCATAAAGAAAGCTTTTAGCACACTGGCTTCATAAATTAAAATGTTGAGTACGGGAGATTGAAGGTTATGTTGGAGTATCATGTACAGTTTTGATCACTTACCTACAGGAAAGATGTAAATTAGATTGAAAAAATACATAGAAATATAGAAGGATGTTCTAAAATTTGAGTTATAAGGAAAGCCTAAATGGATTAGGATTTCATTCCTTAGAACGTAGAAGATTGAAGGGAAATGTGATAGAGATATGCAAAATTATGAGGGGTATAGAAAGGGTAAATTTAAGCGCTTGGGTGGGATAATAACTACAATTCATGGGTTAAAAGTGAAAGTGAACGATTGAAGGGGAACATGAGGGCAAACTTCTTCACTCAGGGGTTCGTGGGAGTTGCCAACATGTGTCCCACGCAAGCTTGATTTCAAAATCTAAGAGAAATTTTTGATAAGTGCGTGGGTGGCAGTGGTATGACTGATGCTCTGGTCCCGGTGCAGATGAATAGCCTGTTTTAAATGGTTCGGCGCCCACTATAAGGGCTGAAAAACCTGTTTCTATGTGTAATTTACAACGTCTATATGACTTCCCTAGAAGGGGCACAAATCAGGATCAGTTCCATACTTTGCATGATTTTTCAGGCAAGCACAAAAAGCTTTAAAACGCACAGGCCGCATAAAAACGGTTCAAATAACAACCGTTATTAATCAGTTCGCTGGGTTGCAGCGGAAGTGGGCCAGTAATAGTGAAGGAAGTGGTGAATTCAATATTTGTAATGTGAGGCCTAGCAGAGACTGAGCCCCGATTCGATTTCGTCAGCCAAAAGCGCTTTGAAAAAGAAAAAAAAAGACTATCTTCCTTACCATCTTCGCGATGTCCGTGGGCTATTTTCGGTCGTGAAAATATTAGTCTTATCCGCAACAAAAAAAGCTAACGGTCGTAAACACTCCGGCTCGAGACCACGCAGCAGAATTGAACAGCGTTACCGAACTCCCAGAATACAACAGCGGATGCCACGTCTCCAACCGGAAGCGCAAGTCGCGGAAGCGCAAGTCGGCCAGCAATGTGAAGGCGAGTGAAAGGGGTAGTAGAGGGACAAGCTTATGGGATTTTGTAGTTTTATTTTTTTTAATTGTGCGTTTTCCCAATATAAACAAAGTTTTTTAATAAATACTTTAATAGGAGTTTGCGAAGAGTCAGCGTTTCATCTAAAACTTCAACAAACTTGTATAGATGAGCACTGGAGAGTATAGTGACTGGTAGTATCATAACCCGATATAACAACACCTTACCATTGAAAGGAAAATCCTACGAAAGTAGTGGATACGGCCCAGTACTTACAACGAAAGCCTTCCCCACATTCAGCACATGTGCACGAGCGTTCTTACGGGAAAGCAACATCCGGCATCAGAGGCTCCCACCACCCAGACATGCTCTTTTCTTGCTGCCGCCGTCAGGAAAAAGTACAGAATCACCAGGAACACATCAGCAGTTTCAGCAACAGTAATTATCCTCAACAATCAAACTCTTGAACCAGTATGGATAACTTTATTGAGCTTCACACACCCAGAACTGAACTATTCTCTCATGAACTCACGTTCAAGGAATCTACGACTAATTTTCCTGGTATGTATTCCTTACTGATGTATTATTGTTCTCTCGTTTTGTACTCACACACAGTTTCCTCGTATGTTCAATGTGCTATTTTCATTGACAATTTCAGTTCGCTAAAAACACTGGTTACTTTTCTTTCAAAATAGCTGGAGTTGTTGCTGTGATTGTAATTATTTGAAATCATGAACTCTTTCTGTTAAATCTAGGATGGTATGATTTTGACTATCCGTCCTCCTTCCCTTTATCTTGTGGTCCACTCTGTTCTTTCTGATTACTTAAACTCCTGCCCTGTACCTTTCCCTCCCACTTGGCTTCACCTTTCACCTTCTATCTTCTAGCTTTCCTCCCTCCCATCCTTTCTATTTTGCTGTCTTCCCCCTTCCAAACCCATCTTCCGTTCTCAGACTCACTTTACACTGTAGGCTGTCGGAGCAGTGCTGCCAGGATAATCAAGGCCATGACCCACCCAGCTAACACACTTTTCGTCACTCTTCCCTGCAGGGGAAGACTCAGGAGCTTGAAGACTCATACAGCTAGATTTGGGAACAGTTTCTTTCCAGCTGTGATAAGACAGTTACCGGATCTGGGCCGCAACCTCCAAATATCCGGACCTGCCTCTCGGTTTTTTTGCACTACCTTACTTCCCATTTTTCTATTTTCTATTTATGAATTATAATTTAAATGTGTAATATTTACTATCAATTTGTACTCCAGGGAGCGGGAAGCGCAGAATCAAATATCGCTGTGATGATTGTATGCTCTAGTATCAATTGTTTGGCGATAATAAAGTATAAAGTATAAATAAGTTCCAAAAGGTCTTGGCCTAAAATGTTGACTCAGATGCTTGACCTGCTGAGTTCCTTCAGCATTTAGTGTGCGTTGCTCTGGGTTTCCAGCATCTGTAGATTTTCTCGTGTTTATTCTTAAACCTCAGTCTACTCACAGTCAGTTATGATGTTCTCCTTACGTCATCTATTGATAGGTCCTTTAGGTGGCTCTACAGGTCGATCTGGGATCCACCTATCTGAGATGTTGGGATGGATTTCCCTAATGGAGAATACATATGCCTGACTTTGTTTAACATGGGTAAGCTGATACACAGGCAGCCACACATGGTGGTTGACAGATCGGGGACAGGGTCCGGTGGCATGGAGTGCAAGGCGACTATGGACCCTTCACTGCTGCAGCTTTCCTCTGACTTCACTGTCGTGATGGTGGGTTGTTGTGACAGACTCTAGAGTTTTATTCATTATGGACTATGCCTTTAAGAATCATGGTTTTGAGAGAGAGAGAGAGAGACGGGGAGCAGTGAGCTGTTGCAAAAGTCTATCTGTTTGTGCAGCTACAGAGAAAGAGAGAGAGAGGAGGAGTTACATGATTGATAGCTGGTGTTCAGAGTGAGCATTTAAGCAAGGTCAGCTGTCTTTCCTGCAGACACACAGAGGAGATGCATACAGGCTGGTGACGAAAGAGTCACTGAACTCTTTGAGTGCCCACGAGGGGCGTTGTGGATCGATCAGTGGTCATCGCCGTGCATGTAAGGGTGATGCTGTGGGAGCCACTGGTGTGTTTAACCCTCCCCTGGGTTGGTGTTTCACCACTGCAAGAGGGGACCCCCTTTTTTGTCGTCAAGTTTTGCTAACCTGAAGGATTCGGAGGACAACGAGAAGATCGATGATATTTGTTTGTTTGGATTACAAATACCTCTCTCTCATTTCAAACCCATGAACTGAATTGAATTTGCTTACCACACCATTATAAGACTGTATCATTTTACCACCTGAGCTTAAGTTTGCGAACTTTAACTATACACCTATATATGCCTAACATCTAACTCTTTGGATTATCAGGTTTATGTTTACTGTAATTAGTAGTTACCAATAAAATAATGTTTGTTAATGGCAAAACCAGACTCCAGGTGTGTTTTATTGCTGTTGATGCTTTTGGTGTTACGTGCATGTAATCGGCACTTCCCCCAGGTACTTTCCCCAGGGTTGTGTGTACGTAACAGTCATCTACTGCCATCTCCACTGCTGGAACACTATTTACCTGGAACCAACTTCAGGACCTCACAGCCAGGATGACACTATCAGGAATCAAACCCAGTTGACTAAACTCCAGATGGCATTGGTCTCAGGAACTCACCAGCCTCTCCATGACAACAAGGTGTCACAAGTACACCAAAACATTGAAACATAAAGTGAAATGCATCACTTGAGCCCCTGAAAAACATAGTCCAGGGATATGCTGGGAGTAACCATAATTATTCCAGCATTAATATTGCATATCCACAATTACTCACCGTAGCACATGAGGCATTCTATAATTGGGGGTATATTTTACATAAACAAAGAAGTACAAAAGTAATGTTTTCTCAATAAAACAATCAGTGGTTTAAGTTAAAATATTTCCTCAGTGTAATATCTCCACTAGTTAAAAAGCTTAAGCATTAACAACTTTTTGATATCTTAAGGGAAAGGATATTTTTGCTAGTTAGTCTGTCAACTATGTTATGGACAAACTGTATGCCATTACAGGCTTTGACTAAATGCTTATTTTAGGTAACATACATTTTTAGGAGTTCTCGTATCTATTCCGCCATATGATTTTTTAAAAGTTTTTTAAGAATTTAATATTTTGCAGATATAAATGTGACATGCTCAGCACTGTCATTAAGGTCAGCAGTATTTTTTTTATCATAAATCTGCCTTGCAGGTCATTTTGATAGTTTTAAGAGATGTTATGCAAAACTCCAACCTGTGTGGATGTACCATATACCTTGAAGGATATCAGAAGCAAGATTTTAGTTAGTTTAAATGTTAATATTCGGGTGTAACATAGTTGACAATGACAGTCACAAGAGTTGACACAAGTAACACAGTTGACTGGACATAATTATTAATTATCAGAACAGTGTTTATTTCAAGGCAGAAGTGCCATTAAATTGAAACTTTCAATTCATAGATACAGAATTCAGTGATGATTAATTAAAGGAATACAGAACAAAATACATTTTCATTTACTTAAAACAAACACATAGTAGAGGAACAAGCTTTTGTATAGTTTGAATAAAACAGTCCTATTGACCAATAACTGGGGAAGGGTTCAAACAAGTGCTTTCAATTCACACATTTAATCAGAATTAAATGTTGACTAACAAAATTCATACAGAACAGTCAATATACTGTATTTTACATTGACATTTAGGAAGTTGATAGACATGAGGCAAAAAACAAACACGTAGTAGAGGAACAAGCTTCGGTTTGACTAACTGGTGAATGATAGACAACAGTTCTCCTTGTGTTTGAGTTTTTTTAAGTAATGCTTTTTTAAAGTAATGGGTTCAAACAAATGCAGCAGCAAGGGTCCAAGTGAAGCCTAACCTAAAAATAGTACAGTAAAATCAGTATTTAACAGAACAGTATTAACTGCAGCATTCAGTTGGACCTTTTAGAAACTAGACCAGATATGGGTAGCCTCCAACCTGATGGCATGAACATTGACTTCTCTGACTTCCGATAATGCCCCACCTCCCCCTCGTACCCCATCCGTTATTTATTTATTTATCTATCTATCTATTTATTTATTATTATTCATTTTCTTTCTCTCACTCTCCTTTTTCTCCCTCTGACTGTACCCCTTGCCCATCCTCTGGGTCTCCCCCCCCCCTTGTGTTTCTTCCCGGACCTCCTGTCCCATGATCCTCTCGTATCCCCTTTTGCCTATCACCTGTCCAGCTCTTGGCTCCATCCCTCCCCCTCCTGTCTTCTCCTATCATTTTGCATCTCCCCTTCCCCCTCCAGCTTTCAAATCCCTTACTCACTCTTCCTTCAGTTAGTCCTGATGAAGGGTCTCGGCCTGAAACGTCGACTGTACCTCTTCCTAGATATGCTGCCTGGCCTGCTGCGTTCACCAGCAACTTTGATGTGTGTTGCCAGATATCTTTATTGATTTTGATGTAATGCGATGTCACTGGCTTTGGAGGAGGAATCATTCTCACAATTTTCTCAAACAGGTACCACAGCACATCATCTCTTAGTGGCCAGAAGAAACAGTTGACTCCTATGAGGTGCATGCACTTTACCTGCACTTGTGTCTCAGTGACTTCCTGAATGACCCCTGGGTAAATTTTACCATTGTATTTCACAGCACACCACTGGTCAATCAAATTAGGACCCCACAGGATTTCGTCATCCCGCTTTTGTCTCCTTGAGGCAGCACGGGTTTTTTTGCTGAACTCCAAAACTAAAGTTATTAGTGTTGTCACATTGACATTCAAAACTTACATCTTTCACAGCAGCACATCTCGGTGCATGATTTCTCCTGGTGCCACTGTGACTACCTGGTGGATCCACATAGTCGAGGGCACCACTGGCAGATTACTTGGCATATTCTCAAGCCGGCGCTTTCTTTCTCTGCTTCTCTGCTGTGCTTTCCTCCAATAGGCCCTCTTGCTTCTTTTTTGTCTCTCATTCATCTGTGTCACTGTTTTGACCTTGCCTTGTGCTCTAAGCCTGTGCCATGCCTCTCTCTGCTTCTCTACATATGCCGACCTTCTTGCAGGATCAGCATCCCGCCGAGCCCTGTATCTCTGCTGTTTCTCAGCTGCTGACATCTGGGTAACATCCCTTTAATCCTCTGTCTCCGCTGGCACATACAGGCCTAAACTGTTGTAGCGTGGATGAAATCACCAGAGAGACAGAGTCACTGTTAGATACAAAGCAGCTTCTTTATTCAACACAACAAGGTACAGCAGGCATCTACATACCGAGACACTTTCCGCAGAAAGGTCTGTTAGCTCAATGTGGGCTCAATCTTTATATGCTAAACACAAAGGCAATCGCTATTTAAAAAGGTATAGACAATGCTTCCTTTTGAAACACCACACCTTTAGATTTCATTCTTTTCTTCCAACGTCAACATGTCTGGGTTGGTATCCACAGCCTTTAGTTCAATCCACAATAGGTTTATTTGGCATTTTACGCACTAACATAGAAGACAATTAATATTTATAATGTATAGATAATACTGTCCTTGAAACTACAGCATCAGGCACCAGAAGCATCTGGTATTCACACCTTTTAGGAAGCCCATTGTGGTGGACTCAATCCACAGTCCTTTGTCAAACAGTTAAAATAGAAGTTTGGTGGCCAAAGTCATTTAAGTGTTAACAAATCATCTACCCAAAAGAAATCCACTCTTAACAGTCCCCCCTCTTGGCCCTCCTGGACAAATTATAAATTTGTATCAGGAAAGGCCAACCTAGGAGGATCTGCTCAAATAGGACAGTAAAAATGCCCTGTCTCGAAATTCCCCCCGCCCCCCGCCAATTCTATGTACCTTGATATCTGTCCTAGCGTTACCTAATTGCTACCTACCAAATGTTAAGCAGAGAGGCTGTTCCAAGTCTTTAGAAATGTGGCTCCTTTTGTGTCCCTGCAGGCTGACTGCATCTTAATCACATTCCTTTGTCTTCAGCCCTTTATCCTCTGGTCGCTGAAACTCTCCTTCCAGGAGTACCCACAGGCTCTCTCATCGATGTACAGGAAGGGGTTGGGGTGGCCTCTACGTAAATGTCTGCAGGGACCTCTCCCCAGTGGCACCCCCTTCCGAATTGTCCGGTTGATCACTGGCCCAACTGCTAAAAAGGGCCCAGCTCCTCAGAATCGGGGTGACTGCTTTCAGATGCCGTGTGCGGTCTGAAATGCCATCGAAGTGGTGGAACTTGCCATCTCTGCTTTAACTCAAAAATCCCTCCCCATCTATTTCCCAAACAATTTTCTATACTATGCTATTAAGTTAATCATCTACCTTCAGCAACCAGTTTTCTTTAGAGAGTACCATCATCATCACACTTTAGCAGGCTACTAACAACAGGAATTCTGCAGATGCTGGAAATTCAAGCAACACACATCAAAGTTGCAGTCAGTCCTGACGAAGGATCTCGGCCCGAAACGTCGACTGCACCTCTTCCTAGAGATGCTGCCTGGCCTGCTGCGTTCACCAGCAACTTTGATGTGTGTTGTTAGCAGGCTACTCAGTGTCTTCTGCCACGTTCTCGGTGTTTTCTGCCTTTGCGTGTTCTCCAGGTATGTTTTCATCAGCTGTGGTCAGGTCTGGCATGGCCGGCTGGTGTTCCTCTCTTAGGTTCTCTGTAATTACATGGTTACCGGGTACACTGTTCCCTGCTCTGTCTGTGGGAGCAACAAGAGGGTGAGTTGTTTGCTTTAATCTGAGTCCAGTGTTTCCACTGGCTGCCTCGCTGAGTCTGTACACAGACACACGTATCATTGGTTAAGAGTACTGTCTGTGGTCCTATCCACCTGGGGGCAAACCCTGGCCTTTCTGGCGGCACCCTCACCATAACTTGGTCGCCAGGCTGCAGAAGGACTATCCCCTTTCCCTCTGGCTCTTTCTGATCAGTGATTCGCTGCTGTTGTTTCGCTCGGTCCTTTCATACTTTAAGTTGGTTACAAAGGTCTTTCACATATTGGGTCATTCTATCCCTGTAAGCCCCAGGCTCCCCACAACCCGTAATTACCCTATAAGGGAGTCGCATTGCTCACTCCATCAATAATTCGTAGGGGCTGAGACCCAACGTGCAGTTTGGGGTTGCATGCAATCTCATCAGGATTCCTGGTAATACATCAACCCTTGTCTTTTCTGTCTCAGCTATCTTCGGCTAACGCATTCTTGATTGTTCGGTTCATCCTTTCTACCATCCCTGAACTCTGGGGCTGGTAGGGTACGTGGAACCGCTGTCCAATCTCTAGTAGTTGGCACATTTCCTTCATCACTTTCCCCGTGAAATGTGGTCCCTGATCTGAATCCACCTGAACTGGGGTTCCCCACCTTGGGAGGATTTCCTGAACTAGGATCCATGCAGCGGTGCGGGCGGTGCAGTCCCTTGTTGGGAAAGCCTCTACCCACCGGGTGAAGTGATCCATAATTACTACACAGTAACGTTTCCCCCTGCTTTTCGACAGGGGCCTTGTGAAGTCTATCTGGATGTTTTCCCAGGGTCCCCTCGGCCGAGGCTGATTTGCCAGCTGTAGCCTTCTGCCCTTACCAGGGTTATGCTGGGCACAAATGATACAACGGCGGCAGAATTTCTCAACATCCCCGTCCATCCCTGGCCACCACCAGTCCTGCCGGAGGTTGTGATCATGCTCTGCCTTCCCTGATGCATCGCCCCATGATATAACTTCAGTAGTATCTGTCTAATACAGGGTGGGGCCACCGTGACTCTTTCATCCCCATGTGTCCAGCACCCATCTGGTCTCTCCTTTGCTCCTTTTCTCCTCCACTTTTCCTTCTCTTCTGCCCCGACCTCTTCATATAATTTTACTCAGCTGGCTTCTGTCGTTTCCTCCTGCACACTTGCAATTTCAGTTGCCTCTTGTTCCTCTGCTGCCTTATTCGCAGTAATGTCTGCCCTCGGAGCAACCGGGAAAACTTTATGTTCTGGAATGTCCACAGTCTCTCTGAGTATCCCCTGGTGTTTTTGTTCCTTCACTATATCCTGAACAGCGGTTAGTGTGTCCGTTTGTATAGGGTCCTGCTTAGGGGGTTTATACAGACCCTCCTCTATTTTAACTGGGCCTACTTTACCTGCTCACAATCTTCCTTGTGTATTCTGTTGGTTGTATGCGTTCGCTGCCCCTGACTCATCCATATTATTTCTCCCTTTCCCGAATCTATAACAGCTCCTGCTTCCCATAGGATGTCTATTCCAAGGATCGTGCCCTCATTATTTGGACACACCCAGAAATACACTGGAAGCTGCACTCCCCTGATTTCTAGTATCTGCGATTCGCTTCTTTCTGCTTTTACTGTTTTCCCTCCTACACCCCTGATATAACTGGCCTGTCTGGTTGTTGGTAAGGGTAAGTCTGTTATCAATACCGATGCCCGTGTCCACTAACATATCGCATTGCCGTCCCCCTAACAATGCCGTTGTGTACATCCGCGGGTTACCAGCACTGGCAGTGGAGCCCACTGCCACATCTTTTTCTGCCTTAAGAGGCGCTGTTACTAGCTCTTTGATCTGATCGATGGTCAGACTGGTTGCTGATGGGGTGAGTGACTGGGTGCCTGCTGTGACCTTCGCCTGGGTTTTCCCCCTCCCTTTTGGACACTGTCTCCAGTCATGTCCAATAGGCCACAGCTGTAGCATATCAACTCCTTCACTGTCTTATACCTGGTCCGGCCGTCCTTTGCTAGGTGCCCTGGCTGCCGGCAAGCAAAACAAACTCTCCGGGACATCACAGCAGCTGCATCCACTATACCCACTGTATGATTTCTCTTGCCTTTGGTTTAGCTCACTGGCCCACGAAACTATCGCAGAGTAGGTGGACCCCACCGTTATGCCTAAATCTAAAACGTCCTGGTGGCCTGAGCTCAGGCCTTCCTTCAGCATTCGTCCCTCCCTGGATTATCCAACCCTGAATACTTCTCATATGCTCAATATTTATGCTTTCAATAATCCATGGCTGTCTTCTCAGCTTTTTGAATCACTGCCATTATCATTCCCCAGCTACTCTCGCCTCCCCCCAGCTGCTGCCTCACTTCCTCTTTATAAGAGTGATATCTTTCTTCATTACTTGTGCTCCGGATAGTTGCCCATGTACCATCCCGCATCCCCCTGGGCCATCCTGTCCCACATATTCCTTGGGCGCTTGGCTTTCACTAACACGTGTATATCTTTAGGGTGCATCTGGTGAATTTCAACCATTTCATTGAGTTTACACCAGAATTCTGAATTCCCACAGGCGACTTTAAGTGAGGCCGACTGGGACAAAATGCTCTGTTTCTCCCCGGGGATGAAGGGCTTATGAATAGTCGTAATCAAGGTCAAGGGCTGGCTCGGATCATCAAGGTTCTCCACCTGATGTTGCTTGACTTCATTAGGTACCATTCTGGTGGATCTATCTGGGTAAAACCTCTCCCTGAGATATCCCCACACTATGCAAAATATGATAGACGGGTAGCAGTTAAACAGTACATATTTAAAACCACAGGGTACGTATTCTACAACCTGCCACATTTGAGTACCCGAACTCATGATGGCTGTGTATTCCCTTGCATCACACTTGTAAACGCATACACTAAAATGCAGCTCCCCGAACGAGTACACACGCCCCTGCTCCGGCGTCTCGAACCGTACCATTGGTTACCACCTTTCGCAACTGGTGGACCAAGTCACACCAAGTTAACATGCAAAGATTCCTCACGTACGTAAACACACGTGCACACGCACACACCACTTCTATATCTACCAGTTCAGCTCTACACATTCGTGATACTTTATGTTCCTGTGTACCACCGACTGAACAGATCCAAGTGTGTGTATTTTTAGAAAAATACTCACCAACTTAGACTGCTAGGAACTCTGGCCACACAACGGGTCACGAAGTATCCCCCTCCCGACACCAAATGTTGTAGCGTGGATGAAATCATCGGAGAAACAGAGTCACTGGGATGAACAAAGCAGCTTCTTTATTTGACACAACAAGGTACAACAGGCATCTACATACTGAGACACTTTATGCAGAAAGGTCTGTTAGCTCAATGTGGGCTTGATATTTATATGCTAAACACAAAAGGCAATCGCTACTCAAAAAGTTATAGACAATGCTTCCTTTTGAAGCTACATACAAACATCACACCTTCTGAATTCATTCTTTTCCTTCCAACGCCAACATGTCTGGGTTGGTATCCACAGCCTTTGGTTAAATCCACAATACACTTATTTGGCATTTTATGTGCTAACATAGAAGACAATTAATATTTATAATGACAAGTTTCCACACAGAAGGTTAGTTAGGAAGGTTCAATCATCAGGCATTAATATCGAAGTAGTAAAATGGATTCAGCAGTGGCTGGAAAGGAGATGCCGGAGAGTAGTGGTGGATAACTGTGTGTCAGATTGGAGGACAGTGTGTAGCGGTGTGCCTCAGGGATCTGTACTGGGTCCAATGTTGTTTGTCAGATATATTAATGATCTGGATGATGGGGTGGTAAATTGGATTAGTAAATATGCAGATGATACTAAGATAGGAGGTGTTGTGGATGATGAGGTAGGTTTTCAAAACTTGCAGAGAGATTTAGGACAGTTAGAAGAGTGGGCTGAAAGATGGCAGATGGAGTTTAATGCGGAAAAATGTGAGGTGCTACATTTTAGTAGAACTAATCAAAATAGGACGTACATGGTAAATGGTAGGGCATTGAAGAATGCTGTAGAACAGAGGGATCTAGGAATAATGGTGCATAGTTCCCTGAAGGTGGAATCTCATGTGGATAGGGTAGTGAAGAAAGCTTTTGGTATGCTAGCCTTTATTAATCAGATCATTGAGTATAAGAGTTGGGATGTAATGTTGAAATTGTGTAAGGCATTGGTGAGGCCAAATTTGGAGTATTGTGTACAGTTCTGGTCACTGAATTATAGGAAAGATGTCAATAAAATTGAGAGAGTACAGAGGAGATTTACTAAAATGTTGCCTGGGTTTCATCTGCTAATTACAGAGAAAGGTTGAACAAGTTAGGTCTCTATTCTTTGGAGCGTAGAAGGTTGAGGGGGGGACTTGATAGAGGTGTTTAAAACTATGAGGGTGATAGAGTTGACATGGATAGGCGTTTTCCATTGAGATTTGGGGAAATTCAAAGAAGAGGACATGAGTTGAGAGTTAAAGGGCAAAAGTTTAGGGGTAATATGAGGGGGAACTTCTTTACTCAGAGAGTGGTAGCTGTGTGGAACGAGCTTCCAGCAGAAGTGGTTGAGGCAGGTTCGATGTTGTCATTTAAAGTTAAGTTGGACAGATATATGGACAGGAAAGGAATGGAGGGTTATGGGTTGAGTGCAGGTCGGTGGGTCTAGGTGAGAGTAAGAGTTCAGCATGGACTAGAAGGGCCGAGATGGCCTGTTTCTGTGCTATAATTGTTATTTGGTTATATGGTTATGGTATGCCAGAAATGCCAAATAGATTATCTGTCTGGTCTCCTTCCCCCCACCCCATCCATGCATGCCATCTCTGAAGATGGCCTCCGGACAATACGACTCACTTCATATCATATCAAGAAATGACTGGATTCAACAGACCATAGCACCAGATAACTCAAGACATAGAAACAGAATTAGGCTATTGGGCCCATTGAGTGTACTCTGCCTTTCCATCATGGAGGATTTATCATCCCTGTCAATCCCATTCTCCTGCTGTCTTCCCATAACCTTTCTGATATGCTTATGAATTAACCTTTGCTTTAAAAACCCCAATTGACTTGGCCTTCTCAACTGACTATTGGAATGAATTCCACAGATTCACCTTCCTCTGGCTAAAGAAATTCCTCTTGCAGTAAGTTATATTGGAGACATTTGATATTTGAGACATAACCATTCCCTGGATGTTGAAGGTGAGAAGTCCAGGACAATTTGGGCTATTGTGTCTCAGGGATCTGTACTGGGTCCAAAGTTGTTTGTCATATATATTAATGATCTGGATTAGTAAGTATGCAGATGATACTAAGATAGGTGGCGTTGTGGATAATGAAGTAGGTTTTCGAAGCGTGCCGATTAGAAGAGTGGGCTGAAAGATGGCAGATGGAGTTTAATGCTGAAAAATGTGAGGTGCTACGTTTTAGTAGGACTAATCAAAATAGGACATACATGGTAAATGGTGGGGCATTGAAGAATGCTGTAGAACAGAGGGATCTAGGAATAATGGTGCATAGTTCCCTGAAGGTGGAATCTCATGTGGATAGGGTAGTGAAGAAAGCTTTTGGTATGCTAGCCTTTATTAATCAGATCATTGAGTATAAGAGTTGGGATGTAATGTTGAAATTGTGTAAGGCATTGGTGAGGCCAAATTTGGAGTATTGTGTACAGTTCTGGTCACTGAATTATAGGAAAGATGTCAATAAAATTGAGAGAGTACAGAGGAGATTTACTAAAATGTTGCCTGGGTTTCATCTGCTAATTACAGAGAAAGGTTGAACAAGTTAGGTCTCTATTCTTTGGAGCGTAGAAGGTTGAGGGGGGGACTTGATAGAGGTGTTTAAAACTATGAGGGTGATAGAGTTGACATGGATAGGCGTTTTCCATTGAGATTTGGGGAAATTCAAAGAAGAGGACATGAGTTGAGAGTTAAAGGGCAAAAGTTTAGGGGTAATATGAGGGGGAACTTCTTTACTCAGAGAGTGGTAGCTGTGTGGAACGAGCTTCCAGCAGAAGTGGTTGAGGCAGGTTCGATGTTGTCGTTTAAAGTTAAATTGGATAGATACATAGACAGGAAAGGAATGGAGGGTTATGGGTTGAGTGCAGGTCAGTGGGACTAGGTGAGAGTAATGTTTGGCACGGACTAGAAGGGCCAAGATGGCCTGTTTACAAGCTGTAATTGTTTTAAATCTGAGCAACCACAGGTTGTTTTAAGAAAGTATAAGGGATTGTGAAGTTTGTGGGTAACGCATTTCCACTGCTTTAATCGGTTTCATTTCTGAAAAGCCCTCTAATTTTGAACTAATGTCCCCTTATTCAGTCTCCTTCAACCAGGGGTAGCAACTTTATAATTCTCTAAAGATCCTTTTGATAACTTTAAAGAAATTATCCACATCATCAAATCTATGGAATTTAGCTAAGTGAGCTGACTTTTTAATTTAACTCTTTTCACCCTGGTGAAACATCAGACTTAGTAAATCATGAATGAAGTATACTTAAGAATGAATAAAATACTAGTTATGGTTGCAGAAGTTAAGAGAATTGTGAAACAAAAACACTATTATTTTGAATGATGGAGTAGATTTGAAGAATGAAGTAGTTTCCTACTGCTTTAATGTTATCTAAAACTGAACACAGAATAAAAATGTGTGAAGCATCCTTGAGCTAAAACTTAACATCCTATTTATATTTGCTGACCCTTCAAATAAAGGACAATATTCCACTAGTAGTTGTGTTACTTTTTATACTTTACAACAGTTCTACCTGCTTTTCTTAAATAATCTAATCCATATTTTACTCCATATTTGCTGAACTTTGCTGAACAACACAAATTCATCAGCTGTTTTGAACAGAAATCTTGCTCTAAAAAGACTTTTACTAGTATCCGATTGTTAAATTAGAAAAACATGATAGTGTTTTGCTCAGTTTTGTTCATCTCTTTTTTTTAGGTCGAGAAACACTTTAGAGACTTGGAAAATCAGAAGTTAATGCAACAACGTTCACAGGCACAGCAGGCACTGAAGGAAACTGCTTTGTCATCCTGAGTGGCTTGTATAGACCTCTGCAGAGCCTAATCAGGGAGGGATGGGGAGTTATTTTCCCTGGGCTGGGGATGGAATAGTCCACATGTCCTCCAGGGAGAATATACAGTGAGCTAACATTTCCATTTTGAGAAGAAAATAGACTATACAAGAAAAGCAGACAACACTTATTGTAACCTGAATATTACCTTCTTCCTTTGTTTGCTTTTCAAAAAATAAAGTTACACTTCTTTATTTTTACATGTTCATTTGCTTTTCATATTGACATTACACTTATTTTAGCTAGGGTCTAAATTGTTAGTGACCCACACAGCATGACTTTACAAATATACTTGTTAAAGTAACAATCCAGTTGAGTAATGGTATTCTAAAGAGGAAAACAAAGCAAAGCATAAAGGTAATTTTACTTGATAAGTGATTGTCCCATGTAGGAGAGATTTCCTTTTAAGTTCTTTTGCTCAAGAACCTTATCCTAAAAGAAATGTCCATTAAAAAACATCACTGAAAAGTCTTCCAGAGAGGAATCAAGCATTTGATGATGGAAGATTTAGCTCAAAAGCTTATATCCTCCAACTGTATACTAAATCGTTCTTTTCTTGCTAAGATACTGTTTACGCAGAGTGGCAATTTTAAAGGATGTAACTGTTCATGCAGCTTTACATATGCCATTACTGTACACTTCATTTAGTTGGAAAAAAAGATGTGTAGTCTGGTCTTTTCATAATAAATTTAGAGAAAAAAACAGTAATTTAAAGTCTTTTATAGGCAGGTGAAATTTCTTTGAACATGTATATTTTTATTCACAGTCCCTGTTAGTACAGCACTATAATATAAATTGGAGAAATTTAATGCATTTTAAAACTGAATCTTCTGTTGTCTTATTTTGATGAAAAATATGAAATTAAAGAGTAAGAAGACATGTGTAACCAATTTTTTTTATGCTATACATTTTATTTTCCCTGCACGTACTTTGTTAGATAGAGTTGCTTTGTAAAACTTCCATGGCACATTTATGTGAAAAAAAGGTTTTGGATTTTGTTCAAATTTCATTTACTTTAAGTCATCATTTCTTGTAAAATCAAATTTAAAAATGTTTTGAGAAATCTAGTGGATGAATGAATTTGCCATTTAGAACTGTTAATAATAATTTTCCTATACTTGAGATTCTCTTGTTGACCTTCCCATTCCCAAGTTACTGTTTTACTAAAAGGGTGGCGTTGACGTGTAATATTGCAGTTCTCGATTGAATGATTAAATATGAATTTTAACAATGTAAAAGTAACACAGTAAATAGTCATGGTTACAATCCAGTACGTTTGTTTAATATTTATTAAATATTATTTGGGATGTTATGAGACAAATGATTCTCTTGTGTGTAGTGAAGTCTTAGTTACTTTTATCTTCTTAGTGTGAAGACAATTTTTTTAATACTTCGGGGCCACTTGGTGGACCTGTTAATACATTTCAGGTTTGACTATTAATCCAGCCTCTGATACTCAATGTTTATCTTTTATTGTTAAACTCTTTCTTCAATTAAACGAAGTTTGCTATTTTATAACTATTCTTTGAACAATGAATATCACTGGGTAAATATTCATTGAAGAAATCATTTTATTCCATTCATGAATTTCACTTTTTAAACACTGTGTACTAGTTTCATGAATGGAGCAGTTAAACTTAAAATGTGGTTAAGTGTATGTACTCGTGCTTCAGCCTTGTTTTAGATAATGATAGACCTCTCTTGGAAATACAGAAAGTTGTGGTTTATATGGCAAATTACCGGCAGGAGTGGTACTTCCCTATTAACGGTTAGGTTAATTGAACAAGTTAGGTCTTTATTCTTTGGAGCATAGAAGTTTGAGGGGGGACTTGATAGAGGAATTTAAAATTATGAGGGGATTGATAGAGTTGACATGGATAGGCTTTTTCCATTGAGAGTGGGGGAGATTCATACAGGACATGAGAGTTAAAGGGCAAAAGTTTAGGGGTAACATGAGGGGGAACTTCCTTACTCAGACAGTGGTAGCTGTGTGGAATGAGCTTCCAGCAGAAGTGGTTGAGGCAGGTTCGATGTTATTGTTTAAAGTTAAATTGGATAGATATATGGACAGGAAAGAAATGGAGGGTTATGGGCTGAGTGCAGGTCGATGGGACTAGGTAAGAGTAAGAGTTCGGCACGGACTAGAAGGGCCGAGAGGCCTGTTTTTGTGCTGTAATTGTTACATGGTTATAGATAATACTGTCTTCGAAACTACAGCATCAGGCACCAGAAGCATCTGGTATTCACACCCTTTTAGGAAGTGCATTGTCAAACAGTTAAAATAGAAGTCTGGTGGCCAAAGTCATTTAAGTGTGAACAAATCATCTACCCAAAAGAAATCCACTCTAACATAAACTATGACAAAATATACTGATCTATGGAAACTGGTCCATTATTATCAGTGAACAATGTTACCCAGTAGGGTCATGTCAACTACGTTACTCATGAGTTGGCCCTACGGGATAACTTAGTTGACAGGTAATTTTAGCCCCTAATTTCAATGGTAGGCCCTGCATGACTGACCACATGTCATTTTCTTTATCAGGTTAACCTTAAATTTCAACATATATTTGAATTAAAATCATAAAAGAATTGTAAACCGTAACAATGTACCCAACATAGTTGACAGTCAATTAATATACTACTTGACAATGTGTTATTACAGATAAAATATTTTTAAAAATGAGAGGACACTCACCATAATGGCCACCACTGAGAGAAACAACATCCTGTGATGCTGGTCACATGGTTTTGGGACAAACCATTTTTTAGTTACGGGGGTGTACTGTTAGTAACAAAGTTGACAACTTTTACGGACAATAATAAACTGAGATACTTATTTCATTTAAATTTGAAACTCAATTATAAAAATTGTATTTTTCTGAAGTATTTAGAATTTTTAAATAAATAATAGATAATGCTAATTAATGGTTTTTAACCATTATTTTGAGGCCAAGACCTACTCAATTGAAAAATGGGCATTGCAAAAACTGTCAATTTAGGAACATCATGACAATTTCAAGCTAAATGAAACATAGTGTGAACAAAATATTGGTCTAATTTTATAATATGCTTTCCCTTAATGGGTAAAATATGATAATTTTGAAGAAAATAATTCAGAAAAATATCATTATCATCAATGGACATGAAATATGCCCCCAATTATAGAATAACTCATATATCTTTGGAGTATGGGAAGAAACAGGGGCACCCAGAGGAAATCCATGCAGTCACAGAGAGAATGTACAAACTTCTTACAGGGGCAATGGAATTCAATATAGATCGGTGATAGCTGGTGCTGTAAATTTTTGTGCTATGATGACATTGTTTGTTTATGGAATGTAGAGCAGCAAGGTCTCATATATCACCCATCCCGAATCTTCTCTGGAATGATGAAGGTGACAGAGTCTGTCATCAAAATATAGAATTGTTACTGAAATCTCAAGGTTGTTGTCAGCAACTTGTGATGAATCAGTAAGCTGTGACTGACTGAACTCTCAACAGATTCAGAATGAGAGCAGAAACTTTTGGTAATGACCAAATTCTGAGTTTCAATCTGAGTTCAGCAGTAAGTTAAGAGATGGGTGTTAAAAAGGGGGAAAAGTTACTCTCTTGCTTTCCTTACATTAAAACAGATGTTTAAAGAATGGAATCAAGAGAATCATATAAATTTGATCATCTTTGAAAATTTTCAACTTTGTAGTAATTAGCTCAAGAATACTCTTCCCAAAATTTATTTAAATTACTTATGATTTATTAACGTAGAGCTTATAGCTTAAAGTTTTGTTTTTATCAGTTGTTTAAGTACTTCTACATTTTTTATTTTTGATACATTGATAGTAATATTTTATATAGGCATCCGTTAGTCTCGTGAGACCCTGGATTTGCACCTTGGAAGGTTTCCAGGGCATAGGCTTGGGCAAGGTTGTATGGAAGACAAGCAGCTGCCCATGCTGCAAGTCTCCCCCCTCCACGCACTGTTGTTGTCCAAGGGAAGGGCACTAGGACCAATACAGCTTGGCACCTGTGTCGTCGCAGAGCAATGTGTGGTTAAGTGCCTTGCTCAAGGACACAACACGCTGCCTCAGCCAAGGCTCGAACTAGCGACCTTCAGATCACTAGATGAATGCCTTAACCACTTCGCCACATGCCCAACACCTGTTTTATCCCCCCTTGTTCAATCCCTTCCTACCTATGTTCGTGACACTTCTCACGCTCTTAAACTTTTTGATGATTTTAAGTTCCCTGGCCCCCACTGCTTTATTTTCACCATGGATGTCCAGTCCCTATATACTTCCATCCCCCATCTGGAAGGTCTCAAAGCTCTCCATTTCTTTTTGGATTCTAGACCTGATCAGTTCCCCTCTACCACCTCTCTGCTCCGTCTAGCAGAATTAGTCCTTACTCTTAATAATTTCTCCTTTGGCTCCTCCCACTTCCTCCAAACTAAAGGTGTAGCTATGGGCACCCGCATGGGTCCGAGCTATGCCTGCCTTTTTGTTGGCTTTGTGGAACAGTCTATGTTCTGAACCTATTCTGGTATCTGTCCCCCACTTTTCCTTCGCTACATCGACGACTGCATTGGTGCTGCTTCCTGCACGCATGCTGAGCTCATTGACTTCGTTAACTTTGCCTCCAACTTTCACCCTGCCCTCAAGTTTACCTGGTCCATTTCTGACACCTCCCTCCCCTTTCTTGATCTTTCTGTCTCTATCTCTGGAGACAGTTTATCTACTGATGTCTACTGTAAGCCTACGGACTCTCACAGCTACCTGGACTATTCCTCTTCCCACCCTGTCTCTTGCAAAAATGTCACTCCCTTCTCACAATTCCTCTGTCTCCGCCGCATCTGCTCTCAGGATGAGGCTTTTCATTCCAGGACGAAGGAGATGTCTTCCTTTTTTAAAGAAAGGGGCTTCCCTTCCTCCAGCATCAACTCTGCTCTCAAATGCATCTCTCCCATTTCACGCACATCTGCTCTTACCCCATCCTCCCGCCACCCCACTAGGAATAGGGTTCCCCTTGTCCTCACCTACCACCCCACCAGCCTCCGTGGGTCCAACATATAATTCTCCATAACTTCCGCCACCTCCAGTGGGATCCTACCACAAAGCACATCGTTCCCTCCCCCCTCTCTGCTTTCCGCAGGGATCGCTCCCTACGCGACTCCCTTGTCCATTCGTACCCCCCCCCATCCCTCCCCACCGATCTCTGTCCCGGCACTTATCCTTGTGAGTAGAACAAGTGCTACACATGCCCTTACACCTGTGAGTCGGCTGGGGTGATATACTGTGTCCGGTGCTCCCGATATGGCCTTCTATATATTAGCGAGACCCGACGCAGACTGGGAGACCGTTTTGCTGAACACCTATGCTCTGTCCACCAGAGAAAGCAGGATCTCCCAGTGGCCACACATTTTAATTCCACATCCCATTCCCATTCTGACATGTCTATCCACGGCCTCCTCTACTGTAAAGATGAAGCCACACTCAGGTTGGAGGAACAACATCTTATATTCCGTCTGGGTAGCCTCCAACCTGATGGCATGAACATTGGCTTCTCTAACTTCCATTAATGCCCCTCCTCCCCTTCACAGCCCATCCCTTATTTATTTATTTAATATATCTTAAATTATTTTCCCCCCTTTTCTCTCTCTTTTTTTCTTCCTCTGTCCCTCTCACTACTTGCCCATCCTCTGGGCCTCCCTCCCCCTTTCTCTCTCCCTAGGCCTCCCTTCCCATGATCCTCTCCCTTCTCCAGCCTCATATCCCTTTTGCCAATCACCTGTCCAGCTCTTGGCTGCATCCCTCCCCCTCCTGTCTTCTCCCACCATTTCGGATCTCCCCCTCCCCCTCCCACTTTCACACTTTTTTAATATATAGTATTTCTGTTTTTGCACATTTTTTAATGATCTATTCAATATACGTAATTGATTTAGTTGTTTATTTATTATTATGTTCTTTTTCCCTTTCTGCTAGATTATGTATTACTTTGAACTGCTGCTGCTAAGTTAACAAATATCACGTCACATGTCGGTGATAATAAACCTGATTCTGATTCTGGAAAGGATCACGGTCATTGTAGGGATGACTTGCAGCAGACTGAAAAGCTTGAGCATGTGGATATTATGGAACAGGATGTGCTGGAGCTTTTGGAAAGCATCAAGTTGGATTAAGTCACCGAGACTAGACGAGATGTACCCCAAGCTGCTGAGGGAGGCGAGGGAGAAGATTGCTGAGCCTCTGGCGATGATCTTTATGTCATCAATGTGGACGGGAGAGGTTCCAGAGGATTGGTGGGTTAAACATAGAAAATAGGTGCAGGAGTAGGCCATTCGGCCCTTCGAGCCTGCACCGCCATCTATTATGATCATGGCTGATCATCCAACTCAGAACCCCGCCCCAGCCTTCCCTCCATACCCCCTGACCCCTGTAGCCACAAGATAGCACAGGAAATTATAGACTAGTGAGTCTTACTTCAGTGGTTGGTAAGTTCATGGAGAAGATCCTGAAAGGCAGGATTTATGAACATTTGGAGAGGCATAGTATGATTAGGAATAGTCAGCATGGCTTTGTGAAAGGCAGGTCGAGCCTTACAAGCCTGATTGAATTTTTTGAGGATGTGACTAAATACATTGATAAGGGTAGAGCGGTAGATTGATTTCAGCAAGGTGTTTGACAAGGTACTCCATGCAAAGGGACATTGCTTTATGGATCCAGAACTGGCTTTCCCATAGAAGGCAAAGTGTGGTTGTACACGGGTCATATTCTGCATGGAGGTCGGTCACCAGTGATGGGATCTGCTCTGGGACCCCTGCTCTTTATGATTTTTAATAAATGATCTGGATGAAGAAGTGGAGGGATGGTTGAGTAAGTTTTCAGGTGACACAAAGATTTGGGGTGTTGTGGATAGTGTGGGGGTATGTAAGAGGTTACAACGGGACATTGATAGGATGCAAAACTGGGCTGAGAAGTGGCAGATAGATTTCAACCCAGGTAAGTGTGAGGTGGTTCATTTTGGTAGGTCAAATATGATGGCAGAATATAGAATTAATGGTAAGACTCTTGGCAGTGTGGAAGATCAGTGGGATCTTAAGATTCAAGTCCATAGGACACGCAAAGCAGCTGCACAGGTTGACTCTGTGGTTAAGAAGGCATACGGTGTATTGGCCTTCATCATTCGCGGAATAGGGTTTAGGAGCTGAGAGGTAATGTTGCAGCTATATAGGACCCACTTGGAGTATTGTGCTCAATTCTGGTCACTTCACTATAGGAAGGATGTGGAAACCATTGAAAGGGTGCAGAAGAGATTTACAAGGACGTTGTCTGGATTGGGGAGCATGCCTTATGAAAACAAATTGAGTGAACTTGGCCTTTTCTCCTTGGAGCAACGGAGGTTGAGAGGTAACCTGATAGAGGTGTATAAGATGACGAGAGGCAATGATCATGTGGATAGTCAGAGGCTTTTCCCCAGGGCAAAATTGGCTAGCATGAGAGGGCATAGTTTTAAGGTGCTTGGAAGTAGGTACAGAGGAGATGGCAGGGGTAGGCTTTTCTACGCAGAGAGTGGTGAGTGCATGGAATGCATGGTCTTTTAGGAGACTCCTGGATAGGTACATAGAGCTTAGAAAAATAGAGGACTATGGATAACCCTAGGTAATTTCTAAGGTAAGTACATGTTTGGCACAGCTTTGTGGGCCAAAGGGTCTATATTGTGCTGTAGGTTTGCTATGCTCTATGTTCTAAACCTTAAACATGCTTTCTTTTAGTTTTTTGACTAAATTTGCATAATATGATCTTCCAGGATTCCCAAACCATCCATGCCATTCTTCCTCACAGGAACACATTGATTCAAAATTCTGAGCAGCTAGCCTTTAAAATTCTCAATATCTTCAAAAAGCCATGGCTCTGATAGGTGACATCCATAATTAAGGACGCTCTCCAGCCAGGACATGCTTTCTCATTTCTTCATCAAGGAGGAGGCACAGGAGCCAAAGACACACACTCAACATTTCAGAAACAGCATCTTTCTCTTCACCATTAGATTAATGAAGGTAAAATGAACCAATTTATGACCACTGTCTTACTATTTCTGCACTACTTACTTAACAAGTGTAAACAACAAATTTCACAATCTTGTATAAATGAATGATGGGTGTCCAGGTGATGCAAGTCTTACTTGCAGACACTTGTCAATTCAGACTGGCAACATCTTCTCCACAATCACCATCACAATAAATGTACCACAGGGCTGTGAACTTAGTTTCTTGCTTTATTCACTTTACAATTATATCTGTGTAGCTAAGTACAGATTCAAGTTTGCTGACAACACCACAGTTGTGGGGCTGAATCAAGGATGGTGATGAATCAGCATACAGGAGGAACGCTGAAGGTTTGACTGAATGGTGCCCTAACAAACACTTCTTACTCAATGTCAGCAAGACCAAAGAGCTGTTTATTGACTTCAGGAGGAAGCCGGAGGTCCATGAGCAACATACTCTATAAAATAAAGTACACGGACTGGCTGCATCACAACACCATTGCCCTTGAATGGAAAGGCCTACAAAAATTAGTGAATAGGGCCCAGTCCATCACAGTCCTTCTTCACCATTGAACACATCTGCCTGAAACACTGTTGCAAGCAAGCATCATCCATCACCTAAAACATGCCCCCTTCTTACTGCCATCAACAGAAAGATAGTACTGGAACAGTTATTACTCTTCAACCATCAGGCTCTTGAACCAAAGGTGATGACTTCACTCAACTTCACAAGAACCATCGCTCAAATGTTCCCACAAACTTCGGACTCACTTTCAGGGGCAGGTTCTTGATATTTTCATTATTTATTTATTTTTATTTCCTTTTTTTTGTTTTTGCACAGTTTGTTGCCTTCTGCACACTGGTTGAATGCCCCAATTGGTGGGGTCTTTCATTGATATTAGGTATTTAAAGGACAAAATTGTAGCGATATCACAGACTGTTGCAAGAAACATAAGGTTGTTAAAATACATTAGGACAGATAAGTCCCCGGAGCCTGACGGAAAATACATTAGGACGGATAGGTCCTTGGGGCCAGATGGAATATTCCCCAGGCTACTCCACAAGGCAAGGGAAGAGATTACTGAGCCTCTGACTAGGATCTTTATGTCCTCGTTGTCCACAGGAAAGGTACCGGAGGATTGGAGGGAGGCGAATGTTGTCCCCTTGTTCAAAAAAGGTAGTAGGGATAGTCCAGGTAATTATAGACCAGTGAGCCTTACGTCTGTCGTGGGAAAACTGTTGGAAAAGATTCTTAGAGATAGGATCTATGGGTATCTAGAGAATCATGGTCTGATCAGGGACAGTCAGCATTGCTTTGTGAAGGGCAGATCATGTCTAACAAGCCTGATAGAGTTCTTTGAGGAGGTGACCAGGCATATAGATGAGGGTAGTGCAGTGGATGTGATCTACATGGATTTTAGTAAGGCATTTGACAAGGTTCCACACTGTAGGCTTATTCAGAAAGTCGGAAGGCATGGGATCCAGGGGTGTTTGGCCAGGTGGATTCAGAATTGGCTTGCCTGCAGAAGGCAGAGGGTGGTGGTGGAGGGAGTACATTCAGATTGGAGGGTTGTGACTAGTGGTGTCCCACAAGGATCTGTTCTGGGACCTCTACTTTTCTTGATTTTTATTAACGACCTGGATGTGGGGGTAGAAGGGTGGGCTGGCAGATTTGCAGATGACACAATATTTGGTGGTGTTGTAGATAGTGCAGAGGATTGTCGAAGATTGCAGAGAGACATTGATAGGATGCAGAAGTGGGCTGAGAAGTGGCAGATGGAGTTCAACCAGGAGAAGTGTGAGGTGGTACACTTTGGAAGGACAAACTCCAAGGCAGAGTACAAAGTAAATGGCAGGATACTTGGTAGTGTGGAGGAGCAGAGGGATCTGGGGGTACATGTCCACAGATCCCTGAAAGTTGCCTCACAGGTAGATAGGGTAGTTAAGAAAGCCTATGTGGTGTTAGCTTTCATAAGTCGAGGGATAGAGTTTAAGAGTCGCGATGTAATGATGCAGCTCTATAAAACTCTGGTTAGGGGGGACTTCCGGTAGCGCTCATGGAGTGAAGTCGCGTTCTTGACTCGCTCCATTACCTCTGAGTTTTTTTTCTCTATGGTCAGCTATACTTTAATTAACCATTAAGGCATCAATCTTTACAATACTTTGAATTAAACTGAATTCTCTGACAATTGGATGATACTTAGATCTGCTATGTCTAAGAACGGGAAAGACGGCAAGGATGGTAAACCTCCGGTTAAACCGAAAGCTACGGATCTCCCTCCGACTGAATCACCGGTGACTTTGAAAGCGATATCGGAGTTAATTCAGAGGGAAATTTCAACCTCTGTTAGGGAGATGATTCGTACGGAAATTGCAGGCTTTGTTAAAGACCTGATTCATACGGAAATCTCAACTAATTTCCAGAAAATTGCCGATTTAATTGATAAGATGCAAACATGTATTGCGGAACATCAGTCGGCTATATCTGATCTTCAAAAATTCGCGCAACAAAGTGAGCTTAAGATGGGGAAAATCGAAGAAACAATTAATGTAATGAAGAAGAAACTTGACTTTTTGACTTTTAAAAACTCTGACTTGGAATCTAGAATGCGACGGCAGAATTTACGAATGATTGGCGTGAGGGAAGCCGTTGAAGCTAACAACCCCATGAAATATTTCTCCCAACTTTTAAAAGATGCATTCCCTACTGTATTTCCTGACCAACCACCGCTACTGGATCGTGTTCACAGAATCCCATCATACTCGTCTAGGTCAGATAGACCTAGGCATGTTATCTTACGTTTTCATTACTTTCAAGACAAGGAGAGACTGTTTCGATTCGCTCGATCTAAAGGTTTCATTGATTTTTCGGATCTTAAGTTCCGATTCGTGGAAGATTTCAGTAAACCAATCTGGGACCAACGGGTCCGTTACAGATCCGTGATGTCGGAATTCTATAAGATGGATTTAAGACCAGCGCTGCTGTACCCTGCACGTCTAAGGATTCGCATGTTAGATGGAGCCCTTCGTTTTTTTGATTCTCCATCGGATGCCCAGAGTTATCTGGATCAACTTTCATCTTCAACATCTTAATTGCCTTTTTTTAATTTTCTCCGTTGATCGGAGGCTGTGAATTGGTTGGTTTTAACTTTTCTGTGCCCTATTTGGGCAGAAAAGTTTACTTTCGATTTCTTAATATGGCTGCTAAACTTTCTTTTTAACTGCGTCATTTCTTTCTTTTCCCAGGGGATTCTGGGTGGTTACTTCCCTTTTGTCATCTTACGTATTTCCTGTGCGGCCTTAAATTTTGTAGTTTTTGTTTAAATTTTATTCTGTTTTGCTTTTTATAATCACTTTATGTTAATAATCCTATTTTTTTTTTGTTGCTGTGTCTATTCATGAGTTTGAGGTTTATTGTGGTTTTTTTTTAATATATATTTTCCGGCTTTTGTTCTGTTCTGTGTGTATTCTAATTGAGCTAACTTTTTTTTACTTATTTTTTTACTGTTTTACAATTAGCTGATCCTTTTCATATTTATACCTTTTTTTTAGGGAGCGTATACCGGAAGTCATGGGGGTAGTTTTAGCGCTTGCTTCTTTCTGGCGGGTCTGCTTTAGATTTTGCCTTGGGGTCTTGGGCTGGGGGGTGGCGGGAGGGGCTTCACGTTTTAGTTTGTTTTTCTTTGGGCTATATACATTATTGAAGTACTGGTTGCGTCCTTTTCCCCGGTATCTTTTGTATGTTCTGTTTCCTCTCCGGGTTTGTGGGTCGTGCCTATTGTCAATCCTCCTTGTTGTGGGTTGACTTTAGGATTTATGGAGTCTATTATTAATTTTGTCTCCTGGAATACTAATGGTCTTAATCATCCTATTAAAAGAAAAAAAGTTTTTAAAGTGTTCCGGAGACTTAAAGCACAAATTTTATTTTTACAAGAGACCCATGTACGGAGGGGGGACAGACTACGTTTTTTCAAATTCTGGAAGGGACAACAATTTCATTCGAACTCCAATGCTAAGATTCGAGGCGTCTCTATTTTTATAGATTCCTCAGTTACTTTTATACAACAGGATATTATCTCTGATCCGAATGGTAGATTTTTATTGGTTAGTGGTTTACTATTTAATAAAAAAGTAGTTTTGGTTAATGTTTATGCTCCTAATATGGATTGTCCGGAATTTTATAAATCATTGTTTGATCAGTTTCCGAATTTGAACGAGTTTTCATTGATTTGGGGCGGAGATCTTAATACCTGTTTATCTCCAGCTTTGGACCGTTCGGCTCCTTTACGGACTTTACCTAATAAATCTGCAAATTTGATTAATTTTTTCCTTTCTGATTCTGGGTCGACGGACATTTGGCGTTTTCTGCATCCTCAGGAAAAAGATTTTTCCTTTTTTTCACATGTTCATCATTCCTATTCAAGAATTGATTATTTTTTTATTGATTCTCGTCTCATTCCTTCAGTGATTAAATGTGATTATGATTCTATAACCATTTCGGATCATGCTCCACTTAAGCTTTCTATTAAAATTATGGCCAATATACCAAACAATAGACAATGGCGTTTTAATTCGCTGTTGCTTCAGGACTCGGACTTTGTTAATTTTATGAATGAACAGATTGAGCTTTTTTTTACAATTAACCATACAGAAGATATTTCGGTTAACACTCTTTGGGACACTTTTAAAGCCTATATTCGGGGTCAGATTATTTCGTATTCCGTTGCTTTGAGGAAGAAACAGAAGCAGGAGGAGATGGCAATTGTGGACAAGATTAAAGAAATTGATAAGAAATATGTTATGGCTCCTTCTGAGGAGCTATACAAACAAAGAACTGAACTTCAAATGGAACACAGTTTACTACTCTCGTCCTCGATTGTAAACCAATTAAAGAAAACAAGAAGTGATTTTTATGTTCACAGTGATAAAATTGGCAAGCTGCTGGCTAATCAATTGAAATCTAATTATGTTAAATCTCAAATCAATCAGATTTATAACCAAAATGATCGATTGATATTGGATCATGTGGGGATTAATCAAACCTTTTGTGATTTTTATTCTTCTTTATATCAATCAGAGTCTCCTCGAGATTCTAAATATATGAATGATTTTTTAGATAAGTTAGACTTTCCTCAGATTTCACAGGATATGTCTTCTTTATTAGATACTTCCATTACAATGGATGAGATTAAGAATGTTATTTTTTCTATGAATCTGGGGAAAGCTCCTGGCCCTGATGGGTTTACCGTTGAATTTTATAAATGTTTTGCTTCTTTATTGATTCCTTGGCTCTATAAGGTTTTTGAGGCTTCTTTGAAACTTGGTAAACTTCCGGAATCTTTTAATAGAGCATCAATTTCTTTAATACTAAAGAAGGATAAAGACCCTGCTCAATGTGCATCTTATAGACCAATATCTTTATTAAATGTTGATTCTAAAGTTTTTTCTAAGTTATTAGCAAATAGACTAGAAAAAGTACTTCCTTCTATTATTTTGGAAGACCAAACGGGTTTTATTAAAGGTCGTTACTCTTTTTATAATATTCGTACATTGTTAAATATCGTTTATACTCCCTCACAAAATGTTCCTGAGTGTGTTATTTCTTTAGATGCCGAGAAAGCTTTTGATAAAGTAGAATGGCCTTATTTATTTAAGGTGCTTGAAATGTTTAATTTTAGCTTGAAATTTATATCCTGGATTAAACTGTTATATCACTCCCCTGTAGCCTCGGTTTGTACTAACTCTTTAAACTCACCTTTTTTTCCTCTCTTTCGTGGTACTCGACAAGGCTGTCCTCTTAGTCCCCTATTATTTGATATTGCATTAGAACCTCTTGCAATTGCTATTCGAGAATCTTCAAATATTACTGGGATAACTCGGGGATTAAAGTCCCATAAATTATCACTCTATGCTGATGATTTACTTTTATATATTTCTAATCCTGAGAGATCTATTCCTGCTGTTTTAGAGTTATTAGCACAATTTGGTCTTTTCTCAGGTTATAAATTAAATCTTAGTAAGAGTGAACTTTTTCCGATTAATAAACATCTTCCCTTATATTATAAATTTCCATTTAAATTGATTAATAATTACCTTTCATATCTTGGGATTAAAATTACTTGTAAACATAAAGATTTATTTAAGACTAACTTTTTACCATTAATAGACCATATTACTCAACTTTCATCTAAATGGTTTCCCTTATATTTAACTTTGATTGGTCGTATTAATGCAGTTAAGATGTTTTTTTTGCCAAAATTTTTATATGTGTTTCAGGCATTACCAATTTTCGTTCCTAAATCTTTTTTTGATAAAGTCGACTCTAAAATTTCTTCATTTATTTGGCAGAATAAGAATCCGAGACTGGGTAAAATACATTTACAGAAAGCTAAGAGAGATGGAGGTTTAGCATTACCTAACTTTAGATTTTATTATTGGGCTATTAATATTCGACATATGAAATTTTGGTTACTTGACCGGGATATACTATCTATTCCTAAATGGGTAGCATTGGAATTACAATCTGTTCAGGGTTATACACTTGGTTCTATTTTAGGTTCATCTCTTCCTTTTGATTTGAAACGCCTTAAGCAGGTCTCTAACCCGATTGTTAAATATGCTTTGCGTATTTGGTTTCAATTCAGAAAATTTTTTGATCTTAATCAATTCGGGTTAGCGATTCCTATTTTAGGTAACATATTTTTTCCTCCCTCTTTTACGGATCGCGCTTTTCAAACTTGGAAGACTAAGGGTATTTTACGGTTTTTGGATTTATTTTTAGATGGTTCCCTTATGTCTTTTGAACAATTATCTAATAAATATAACTTATCAAGAATACATTTTTTTAGATATTTACAAGTTAGAAATTTCCTAAGTACTATACTTTCTTCCTTTCCAATGCTTCCTCCTATATATATTTTAGATTCGATAATTAACCTTAATCCATGTCAGAAAGGTGCATCGGCTATGATTTATAATATTATTATGAAACTTAGGAAAGCTCCATTTGATAAGATTAGGGTAGATTGGGAACAGGAATTGGGGCTTACCATTTCTGTGGATGATTGGGGGCAGATTTTACAATTAGTTAATACTTCCTCTATTTGTGCTAAACATTCCCTAATTCAATTTAAAGTGGTGCATAGAGCACATATGTCCAAAGATAAGTTAGCGCGTTTTTACTCGCATATTAATCCTTTCTGTGATAGATGTTCGGGGCAGATAGCCTCTTTAACTCATATGTTTTGGTCTTGCCCTACTTTGGAAACTTTTTGGAGAGATATTTTCAATATTATTTCTAAGGTATTAAATATAGATATCTCTCCTCACCCTATTACTGCTATCTTTGGACTACCTAAAATTTCTAGTAATCTTTCCCCTTCAGCCCGTAGAATGATTGCATTTCTTACTTTAATGGCGAAAAGATGTATTTTACAACATTGGAAAGAGCTTAATGCTCCAACTACCTTTTTTTGGTTTTCTCAGACGATTTTATGTTTGAATCTGGAGAAAATTAGAAGTAACCTTTATGATTCTTCATTTAAATTTGAACAGATTTGGGGACCTTTTATTCGATATTTTCATTTAATGTAATATTTACCCTTCTTGTTTTTTTTTCACTGTTTTAATGGAGGTCGGGATTGAGGACGTGATTTTAAGTTTAACTCTGTTTGGTTTCAAGTTAGCCCATTGCTTTGCTTTGCTTTTAGTTAGTTGCACGGTGGGTTTTTTTTTGGGGGTTTTTTTTTCTTTTTTTTCCATTGATATATATAAAATCTAGTATACTATTATGTTATCTTGGTTTCTTATGCTTAAATTACATTGTTTGTAGTATTATCTTTTTGGTATTGTTATCTTTTGGAATTTTATTATACTTTAACATTGTATTAATGTTTATATGGCTTACCTTTTTTGTATACTTACTCAATAAAAAGATTTAAAAAGAAAGAAAACTCTGGTTAGGCCACACTTGGAGTATTGTGTCCATTTCTGGTCACCTCACTATAGGAAGGATGTGGAAGCATTGGAAAGGGTACAGAGGAGGTTTACCAGGATGCTGCCTGGTTTAGAGAGTATGGATTATGATCAGTGATTACGGGAGCTAGGGCTTTACTCTTTGGAGAGAAGGAGGATGAGAGGAGACATGATAGAGGTGTACAAGATATTAAGAGGAGTAGATAGAGTGGATAGCCAGCATCTCTTCCCCAGGGCACCACTGCTCAATACAAGAGGACATGGCTTTAAGGTAAGGGGTGGGAAGTTCAAGGGGGATATTAGAGGAAGATTTTTTACTCAGAGAGTAGTTGGTGCGTAGAATGCACTGCCTGAGTCAGTGGTGGAGGCAGATACACCTGTGAAGTTTAAAACACTACTAGACAGGTATATGGAGGAATTTAAGGTGGGGCTTATATGGGAGGCAGGGTTTGAGGGTCAGCACAACATTGTGGGCTGAAGGGCCTGTACTGTGCTGTACTATTCTATGTTCTATGTTATAGTAGCTGATTATTAACTTTCCACATATTAACTGGGTAAAAGGACTAGATGGGATAGAGTTTGTCAAACTTAGGAAAGTTTTCTTCATCAGTACGTAGAAGTCCTAATGAGATATTTTGTGACACTGGATCTGCTATTAGGGAATGAGCAGGGCAGATGTCAGAAATTTGTATAGGGGAATGCTTTGCATCCAGTGACTGCAATGCCATTAGTTTCAAAGTAAATATGCAAAATATAGGTCTGGTCTGTGGGTTGAGATCTATATCAGAGAAAGGCCAATTTTGATGTAATCAGAAATGATCTGATAATGAGTCAAGGCAAGGTAGGTTATCTGTGTAGCATACAGAGAGGAAGTATGTGTGCGCGGCTGGTTTTCTGGGCTTGGTGTCAAATGTGGGGGGTCCTGGAGACTCCCAGACTCCCAGACAGCCACATCTACACGAGGTTTGTTGAGCTGCAGCTCCTTAGGGACAGTGTTAGGGAACTGGAGATGCAGCTCGAGGATCTGTTCTGGGACCTCTACATTTCGTGATTTTTATTAACGACCTGGATGTGGGGGTAGAAGGGTGGACTGGCAAATTTGCAGATGACACAAAAGTTGTTGGTGTTGTAGATAGTGCAGAGGATTGTCAAAGATTGCAGAGAGACATTGATAGGATGCAGAAGAGGGCTGAGAAGTGGCAGATGGAGTTCAACCCGGAGAAGTGTGAGGTGGTACACTTTGGAAGGACAAACTCCAAGGCAGAGTACAAAGTAAATGGCAGGATACTTGGTAGTGTGGAGGAGCAGAGGGATCTCGGGGTACATGTCCAACGATCCCTGAAAGTTGCCTCACAGGTGGATAGGGTAGTTAAGAAAGCTTATGGGGTGTTAGCTTTCATAAGTCGAGGGATAGAGTTTAAGAGTCGCGATGTAATGATGCAGCTCTATAAAACTCTGGTTAGGTCACACTTGGAGTACTGTTGGCTTCACAATAGGAAGGATGTGGTAGCATTGGAAAGGGTACAGAAGAGATTTACCAGGATGCTGCCTGGTTTAGAGAGTACGCATTATGATCAGAGATTAAGGCTTTACGCTTTGGAGAGAAGGAGGATGAGAGGAGACATGATAGAGGTGTACAAGATAATAAAAGGAATAGATAGAGTGGATAGCCAGCGCCTCTTCCTCAGGGCACCACAGCCCAATACAAGAGGACATGGCTTTAAGGTAAGGGGTGGGAAGTTCAAGGGGGATATTAGAGGAAGGTTTTTTACTCAGAGAGTAGTTGGTGCGTAGAATGCACTGCCTGAGTCAGTGGTGGAGGCAGATACACCTGTGAAGTTTAAAACACTACTAGACAGGTATATGGAGGAATTTAAGGTGGGGGCTTATATGGGAGGCAGGGTTTGAGGGTCAGCACAACATTGTGGGCTGAAAGGCCTGTACTGTGCTGTACTATTCTATGTTCTATGTTATAGTAGATGATTATTAACTTTCCACATATTAACTGGGTAAAAGGACTAGATGGGATAGAGTTTGTCAAACTTAGGAAAGTTTTCTTCATCAGTACGTAGAAGTCCTAATGAGATATTTTGTGACACTGGATCTGCTATTAGGGAATGAGCAGGGCAGATGTCAGAAATTTGTATAGGGGAATGCTTTGCATCCAGTGACTGCAATGCCATTAGTTTCAAAGTAAATATGCAAAATATAGGTCTGGTCTGTGGGTTGAGATCTATATCAGAGAAAGGCCAATTTTGATGTAATCAGAAATGATCTGATAATGAGTCAAGGCAAGGTAGGTTATCTGTGTAGCATACAGAGAGGAAGTATGTGTGCGCGGCTGGTTTTCTGGGCTTGGTGTCAAATGTGGGGGGTCCTGGAGACTCCCAGACTCCCAGACAGCCACATCTACACGAGGTTTGTTGAGCTGCAGCTCCTTAGGGACAGTGTTAGGGAACTGGAGATGCAGCTCGAGGATCTGTTCTGGGACCTCTACATTTCGTGATTTTTATTAACGACCTGGATGTGGGGGTAGAAGGGTGGACTGGCAAATTTGCAGATGACACAAAAGTTGTTGGTGTTGTAGATAGTGCAGAGGATTGTCAAAGATTGCAGAGAGACATTGATAGGATGCAGAAGAGGGCTGAGAAGTGGCAGATGGAGTTCAACCCGGAGAAGTGTGAGGTGGTACACTTTGGAAGGACAAACTCCAAGGCAGAGTACAAAGTAAATGGCAGGATACTTGGTAGTGTGGAGGAGCAGAGGGATCTCGGGGTACATGTCCAACGATCCCTGAAAGTTGCCTCACAGGTGGATAGGGTAGTTAAGAAAGCTTATGGGGTGTTAGCTTTCATAAGTCGAGGGATAGAGTTTAAGAGTCGCGATGTAATGATGCAGCTCTATAAAACTCTGGTTAGGTCACACTTGGAGTACTGTTGGCTTCACAATAGGAAGGATGTGGTAGCATTGGAAAGGGTACAGAAGAGATTTACCAGGATGCTGCCTGGTTTAGAGAGTACGCATTATGATCAGAGATTAAGGCTTTACGCTTTGGAGAGAAGGAGGATGAGAGGAGACATGATAGAGGTGTACAAGATAATAAAAGGAATAGATAGAGTGGATAGCCAGCGCCTCTTCCTCAGGGCACCACAGCCCAATACAAGAGGACATGGCTTTAAGGTAAGGGGTGGGAAGTTCAAGGGGGATATTAGAGGAAGGTTTTTTACTCAGAGAGTAGTTGGTGCGTAGAATGCACTGCCTGAGTCAGTGGTGGAGGCAGATACACCTGTGAAGTTTAAAACACTACTAGACAGGTATATGGAGGAATTTAAGGTGGGGGCTTATATGGGAGGCAGGGTTTGAGGGTCAGCACAACATTGTGGGCTGAAAGGCCTGTACTGTGCTGTACTATTCTATGTTCTATGTTATAGTAGATGATTATTAACTTTCCACATATTAACTGGGTAAAAGGACTAGATGGGATAGAGTTTGTCAAACTTAGGAAAGTTTTCTTCATCAGTACGTAGAAGTCCTAATGAGATATTTTGTGACACTGGATCTGCTATTAGGGAATGAGCAGGGCAGATGTCAGAAATTTGTATAGGGGAATGCTTTGCATCCAGTGACTGCAATGCCATTAGTTTCAAAGTAAATATGCAAAATATAGGTCTGGTCTGTGGGTTGAGATCTATATCAGAGAAAGGCCAATTTTGATGTAATCAGAAATGATCTGATAATGAGTCAAGGCAAGGTAGGTTATCTGTGTAGCATACAGAGAGGAAGTATGTGTGCGCGGCTGGTTTTCTGGGCTTGGTGTCAAATGTGGGGGGTCCTGGAGACTCCCAGACTCCCGGACAGCCACATCTACACGAGGTTTGTTGAGCTGCAGCTCCTTAGGGACAGTGTTAGGGAACTGGAGATGCAGCTCGATGACCTTTGTGTGGTCAGGGAGAGCGAGGAGGTGATAGAGAGCAGCTATAGGCAGGTGGTCACACCAGGGCCACAGGAGGCAGACAAGTGGGTAACAGTCAGGAGGGGGAAGGGCAAGAAGCAGGTGATAGGGAGTACCTCCTAACAATAAGTAATCCTGTTTGAGTACTGTTGGGGGAGAAAACCTACCTGGGGGAAGCAACAGTGGCCGTGCCTCTGGCATAGAGCCTGGCCTTGTGGCTCGGGAGTGGGTGGTGGGGTTCAGACAGGCGATTCTGTGGATGCAGGGAAGAAACTCGGATGGCAGTTTCCCTTCCCAGGTGCCAGGGTCTGGGATGTTTCTGATCGCGTCCACGACATCCTAAAGTGGGAAGAAGAGACAAAGGTTGTGATACATATTGGTACCAACAACATAGGTAGGAAAAGGGAGGAGGTCCTGAAAACAGACTACAGGGAGTTAAGAGGGAAGTTGAGAAGCAGGATCTCAAAGGTAGTAATCTTGGGATTACTGCCCGTGCCATGTGACAGTGAGTATAGGAATAAAGTGAGGTGCAGGATAAATGCGTGGCTGAAGGATTGGAGCAGGGGGCATGGATTCAGATTTCTGGATCATTGAGACCTCTTTTGGGGCAGGAGTGACCTGTACAAAAAGGACGGGTTGCACTTGAATCCCGGGGGACCAATATCCTGGCGGGAGGTTTGCTAAGGCTATTGGGGAGACTTTAAACTAGAATTGTTGGGGGGTGGGAACCGAACTGAAGAGAATGGGGAGGAGGAAGTTGGTTCACAAATAGAGAAAGCTTGGAGACAGTGCGAGAGGGAGGATAGGCGGGTGATTGAGAAGCGGCTTGCTCAGACTGATGGTTTGAAATGTGTCTATTTTAATGCAAGAGTGTTGTAAACAAAGTGGATAAGCTGACAAGAGGAGAGGCTGTACTGATCTGGTATTGGGAAATGAACCTGGTCATGTGTCAGGTCTCTCAGTGGGAGAGCATTTCGGAGATAGTGATCACAATTCTATCTCCTTTACCATAGCATTAGAGAGGGGTAGGAACAGATGTTAGGAAAGCATTTAATTGGAGTAAGTGGAAATATAAGGCTATCAGGCAGGAACTTAAAGCATAAATTGCAAACGAATGTTTCAAGGAAATGCCCCCACCTCTTTTGCCTCCCTCCCTGTCCTTTCTGAAACATCTAAATCCTGGCACTTGAAGTAGCCGTCCTGCCCCTGAGCCATCCAAATCTCTGTAATGGCCACAACATCGTAGCTCCAAGTACTGATCCACGATCTAAGCTCATCCGCTTTGTTCATAATACTCCTTGCATTAAAACAGCCGCATTTGAGGCTGTTGTAAATCTAGCCTTGAAGAAAAGAAGAGCTTACAAAAGGTTCAAAAAACTAGGTAACGATAGAGATCTAGAAGATTATAAGGCTAGCAGGAAGGAGATTAAGAATGAAGTCAGGAGAGTTAGAAGGGACTATGAGAAGGCTTTGGCGGACAGGATTAAGGAAAATCCCAAGGCATTCTACAAGTGTGTGAAGGGCAAGAGGATAAGATGTGAGAGAATAGGGCCAATCAAGTGTGACAGTGTGTGTGTGGAACCAGAGGAGATAGTAGAGGTTGTTATAAATGATTTGAATAAGGAAGTGGAGGAATGGGTTAGTAAATTTGATGATGATGATGATACCATGTTTGGGGGTGTCGTGGATAGTGTGGAGGGCTGTCAGAGGTTACAACGTGACATCAATAGGACGCAAAACTAGGTTGAGAAGTGGCAGATGGAGTTCAACACAGATAAGTGTGACGTGTTTCATTTTGGTAGGTCAAATATGATGGCAGAATATAGTATTAATTGAAAGACTCTTGGAAGTGTGGAGGATCAGAGGGATCTTGGGGTCCGAGTCCATAGGACACGCAAAGCTGCTGCACAAGTTGACTCTGTGGTTAAGAAGGCATACAGTGCATTGGCCTTCATCAATTGTGGGACTGAGTTTAAGAGCCGAGAGGTACTGTTGCAGCTATATAGGACCCTGGTCAGACCCCACTTGGCGTACTGTGCTCAATTCTGGTCGCTTCACTACAGGAAGGGTATGGAAACCATAGAAAGAATGCAGAGGAGATTGACAAGGATGTTGCCTGGTTGGGGAGCATGTCCCATAAGAATAGGTTGAGTGAACTCGGCCTTTTCTCCTTGGAGCGACAGAGGATGAGAAATGACTTGATAGAGGTGTACAAGATAATGAGAGGCATTGATCGTTTGGATAGTCACAGGCTTTTCTCTCAGGGCTGAAATAGCTAGCATGAGAGGGCATAGTTTTAAGGTGCTTGGAAGTAGGTACAGAGGTGTTATCGGGGCTAAATGTTTTACGCTGAGAGTGGTGAGTGTGTGGAATGATCTGTCCGTGACGGTGGTAGAGGCGGATACGATAGGGTTTTTTAAGAGACTCCTGGATAGGTACATAGAGCTACATGCTCCAGCTTTTCAGTCTGCTGCAAGTCATCCCGACAATCACCAGGATCCTATTCTATAGTGAATACTAAAGCAAAGTATTCATTAAGTACCACTGCTGTCTCATCTGGTTCCATGCACACTTTTCCATTGTCACATTTGATTTGTCCTATTCTCTGAAGTCTTATCCCCTTGCTTGTCACATACTTGTAGAATGCTTTGGGGTTTTTCCTTAATCCTGATCACCAAGGCCTTCTGTCTCCTTCTGTCTCTCCTAATTTCATTCTTAAGCTCCTTCCTGCTAACCATATAATCTTCTAGATCTCTATCATTACCTAGTTTTTCAAACCTTTTGTAAGCTCTTCTATTCTTCAAGACTAGATTTACCACAGCCTTTGTACACCACATTTCCTGTACTCTACCATCCTTTCCCTGTCTCATTGGAATAAAACTATGCAGAACACCACACAAATATCCTCTGAACATTTGCCACATTTTTCCACACATTTCCTTGAAGCATCTGTTTCCAATTTATGCTTTAAGTTCCTGCCTGATAGCCTCGTATTTCCCCTTACTCCAAATAAATGTTTCCCTAACTTGTCTGTTCCTACCCCTCTCCAATGCTGTGGTAAAGGAGATAGAATTGTGATCACTATCTCCAAGATGCTCTCCCACTGAGAGATCTGACACATGACCAGGTTCTTTTCCCAATACCAGATCAAGTACAGCCTCCCTTCTTTTAGGCTTATCTACATATTGTGTCAAGAAACCTTCCTGAACACACCTAACAAACTCTACCACATCTAAACCCCTCACTCTAGGGAGATGCCAATCAATATTTGGGAATTTAAAAACTCCCACCACAACAACCCTGTTATTATTATATCTTTCCAGAATCTGTCTCCCTATCTGCTCTTCAATGTCCCTGTTACTATTGGGTGGTCTATAAAAAACACCCAGTAGAGTTATTGACCTCTTCCTGTTCCTAACCTGCACCGATGCAGACTCTGTAGACAATCCCTCCATGACTTCGTCCTTTTCTGTAGCCTGGCACTTGAAGTAGCCATTCTTGCCCCTGCAACATCCAAGTCTCTGTAATGGCCACAACATCGTAGCTCCAAGTATTGATCCACGCTCGAAGCTCATCCGCTTTGTTCACAATACTCCTTGCATTAAAATAGACACATCTCAAACCATCAGACAGAGCGCGTCCCTATAAATTGGTCTGAGGTTCAATGTGGTAACCCATTTGGGACCACAGTTTGCGCTCTCCTTCAGGGGCACCCCCCTGCAATTTACGTAATTTCCCCCATATCTGGCATACCTGTCCTTAGGTTTTGTCTAATAGGAACTTGTTGGGCTCCCAAGGGGACTAAAAGAGTGGGATCCAAGGCTGAGCATTACCCTTAAATATCTCATCAGGTTCCCCAGTATGGGCTGCACATCTAATAATAGCCAAAACTTGAGGTAGCTATAGAGCGGTGAGTAAGTTGTTTACAAAGGTAGCATTACTAATGGGGTGGGGGGGGGCAGAGGAAGTCAGCAATCCCCAGAGTTCAATAGTCAGGGCATAACTGGAGTCTACGTAAAAGTCCACACGTTAACCTGTTTGAGATTTCTTTTCCACAGGCTTTTTCCATTTTAAAATTCGAAACGTTAATCAAAGAGGATTCCAGCTTAGGCTTGTACTTTTGGCTCCTCCACTGAAGCCCTCGTTCAGGCCCTTTTTATTTTGTTCCAAATAGTTGTGGACTCCCTCTTCAAAGTCATCTTCATTTATGACTTTGTCTGTGTTTTTTAAGATCTTCTACAAAGAATTGGTTCTGTAGTGGATTCTTCAAAATCAGAACTGAGTAGTCTGCTGCTGGGATACAGGCATGAGTCAGAGCAAGTAGCTCAGCTTTCTGGGTGGAGACAGCTGCTGCAAAGGAGGCTTGCTCAATTACTTCACTGTTGTCACTTATCGCGTAGCCAGAACATCGTTTACCTGCTGGATCCACAAAAGAGCTTCCATCCTCATAAAATGTTGCCTCGGGCTTGAGGGGGTATTGCAGAAGGGATGAGAGAGTCTGTCCTTCTTTCACGGTTATCCGGACGGAGGGGTGGTGGGGGGGTGCAGTTGGTGCGACCGACTTCATGGCCTGAAATTGCCCAGAGATGGGGTACAACCTCTTGGGTTCAGTCTTATAAAATATTAAAAGAGTGTCTTACCAGATGTCCTGTCTTCACCTTTGACTCCTTCCTGTATCGGAATTGGCCTGCAGCCAAATCTTGCCAGTCTCTCTCGGTGCTGTAGGTTTGTTTTGTCAGGGTGTAGGCAAGGAACCCTAGGCTTTTTGGCTTAAACCCAGGGCAAAGCCTAACGGTGGTATGGGGAACCACCAGTCCTGTCTGTCGCCAAAGGGAATCCGGAACTTCGGCCAGTAATGCACTGCCCTCTTTTCCTTTAACCTCTCCAAACACTGCGACTGGGAACTTCTGTCCCTCGAGGGGTGCATAATATTGGCTTTCCTCAGTGGCTCACCCCGTAGGGTCATAGTACAGGGTCACATGGGGGTCGACCGCTGGCAGTGGGAGCTCAAATGAAGAGGAGTTCAGATTAAATGCCCCCCACTGGGGGGTCGGTAACTGATGAAGCTGTCGGTTGTTCACTAGTCCCAGGGTGATACCCTTGTCTGTGCTTAGAATCTCGATTTCCAACAGACAGAGCAAGTCTCACTCTGCTAGATTACACCCCATACTGGTGGTGGCTGCAAATGAAGCCTCGCACTGGGTCCCCCTGGAATTCCACGTGTGTTCCGTGCTTCGGTTCTTCTTCTTCTTCGACTTCTATTTCCGGCTGTTTAGACGCATCTCGGCGTATTACCGCCCTCCACAGGATGTACAATTAACCAGCCAGCCACCACACCAGCCATATTCCAACCCATGCTTCGGTTCCCATTTCTGATCCCCAGATATGGCCCGCTGGTGTCCTTCTTCCCGCTGAACATATTCACATTTAATATTAGTTCCCTTCTGGGTTGATCAGGATTCGAAAGCCAGGTCCCAGTTATATGTCAAAGCTCGTCACATTGGATTTCGGTCATTGCCAGGCCAATCCGTATTAATAGTTTTAATCATGTTGGCTAACTTAATTGGTAAGCATTGAAGCAGTAAGGCACTAAACTGGGGGGACGGATTCCCACTATTTAAAGGCTTGGTCTCCTGCGAAAGTGCCGTAGCAGGCCACAAATCGCTCCCGATTTCTCGGGCTTAGGTTTGCATTAAAGTAACCATATATGTATAAGTACTTCAGTGATATTTACAGGTTGTTGGAGAGCCCTCTCCTAGGCTTGAATAATCTGGTCTGTCTGTCCATTCTCATTATGGATTCCCACCTATAACTCCTGATAGGTTTCATATCTTAATTCTGCCTTCATTTCCGCCCCTCATCAGCTGAAAGAATCATGCTGCGGAGACCGAATAAATCTTGCGGGGTCGCATTATACACATTATACATGCATTATACTGCGGACATATTGAGCAAACTGTGCTGGTTGTTCTTTTCTGTCTGGGGCCTGATTTATGATCATTATCAGTTCTTGAGGCTTCCAAGATGCATACACAGGAATTACTGAGAGCTGTCGCTCCTCGGCTGCTCGTGGACTGGGCAGCATTCGGGTGGGCAATTGTCTTTGTGGAGCCGTTAACTCTGGGGTTTTTATTGGATTCTTCCCTCCCTGTCTCAGAATAATCCTCTGTATTCCCTTCCTGAATCTCAGGGTACAAAGAGTCTCCCCTTCCCTGCCGCCGCTGTTTTACCCGAGCGGCCACTGTATCTAAGTACTGGGAGAATTAGGGTTTGGGAGCACTGGGTGCACTTGGCCTCTGGTAAGGTGGGGGATACGGTGGGTGCCCAATCCTCATCGCGGTCACTGTCCTCAAATAGGGTCGGTATGCCAGACATGCGTTCGGGATCCCATATTGGCCCTAGATCTCACGTGCGGCACTGCTGATCTTAAACCTTCCTGTCTGTCCATATCTGCTCTGCCTTTGCCTGTTTTCTTTGTTTCTCATTCTCTCTTTCTTCTCCCTTCTACCCATTCGCACTGCGCCTTTAATGTTTCCCGACTCTTGGGATTTCCTTTTGATATACGTACCGCTACATCCTTTTATCACAGGCATTGTTCCTCCAACTGGCCAGTAAAGTTCCATTCCATTTGGTATCAGCTTTATCTTTTCATTCTTAGATCAATAATTTCCACTTTTTACCGCAATTCTTTTTCAAATTAAATTTACTGCTTGTTCACAAGAGGTTATGTCCTAAGTTCCCCCTAATGGCCACACGGCCTTTCCTAGTTTCTTAGTCAGTGCTGCACTTAACATCCAGAGATCCTTTTCCTCATCTGGCTTTTGTTCACACACAGACTGCGAGGAAGTTCCCTTGCCTGCTGTATCCAAAGTCTGCCCCATCCTGTGCTGATTATACAGCTTAATCGACCAGGCCAGAGACCCATTGCCCAATTAATTAAGTCGACTCAATCGACCAGGCCAAGGACCTGTTGCCCAATTATACAAATAGACTGGGCCCTTTCCCTGCCCGTTACCCAATTAGTTAAGTCGACTCAATTATACAGTTCAATTGACCAGGTCAGAGACCTGTTGCCCAATTCTTCAGCACCTCAGACCTTAACACTTAAAAAACAACTGCTTACCTTATTCTCCTGGTCCGGGTGGTTCGCTGGATCCCGTCAAGGTACAGGTTCCTCGGGGCGAGGGGCAATAGTTTTTCGAATGAGTGGAAGGGACGGTCAGAGGTAAAACACCTCGGGGCGCCCTACTGCCCGTTTACACTCACCTGGAATACCCCGTCACTTATTCAGCCCGTAGGGGCTTTCCCTATGTTGGGATCCGAGTCACGGCACCAAATGTAAACTTAAATTTTGCCGGGCCAATAACCACATCACACGATTATTACTTTAACCTCTTCACCAGTTTATGTGCTCAGTTTAGCCGGCGAGAAAGGCTTGGAACCAGGGACTGTCTCTTAGAGGCTCAGACGAGCCTTTCTGCTTGTAGAACAGAAATGCTACAATATATAGAATGAGCAGACAAAGAACACTCAGTTACAATGGTATGTCAAGGTCAGTTAGAGTGAAACCCAATTACTTTGATAAGAGAATCCACTAAATCACGGGTTTTAATTACAGACCAATTCTTGCTTAGCAGTAAAACTTGAATGGGCAAAGGTGGGAACATAGATCCGTATGTGAACATGATGTATGCAGCATGTGTGAATACAGCTCACAGACCATTCTCAAAGGGACAGCTGTGAGTTGTTTAAAAAAACACTGAAGGCAGTTTTTTCAGTCAAGAACAGTCTCTCCAACTTTTCACAAAAGAGAGCAAACACAAGCTGGCACCTAATTTTAACCCGCTATTTACCAGAATCAGAGAATCATTTCTTACCTCTCCAACACCCTTAAACTCCATCAAACACCCTTAAACTTCATCAGACGCTGCGCAACTCTCCTCACTTAAATGCAAATCACGCGCTAGTCTCGTGTCGAGTTCCTCATCGGCGTCAACGATGGACAAACACAGATAGATAGATAGATAGATAGATAGTAGGTGGGTAGGTAGGTAGGCAGGCAGATGGGTAGTTAGATAGATTGATAGATCGATCTATCTATCTACTATCTAACCATCTATCTCCTATCTATCCGTCTATCTATCCACCTATATATAGACATAAATTCGCCAGTCGATCGGTAGAGACCATGTCTTTATAGTATATGCATTGGACTGAGTGGGTGGAAGTGGCTTGTTTTGCTGCTAGTATCATGTTTTGTTCTTTTTTGTACTCGTGCTAGGTTGGTGTCAAATGTATGGCCCCAGCACAACCTTGGTATGCTGAATGTTAAACGGCACATTTTACTGCGTTTGCATGCACACATTAAACAACAGCGATTCTGAACAGTAGCGTAACTGCTGATTGCCCCCACCGGGCTACATGTAATGACGCATAGCAGCATAACGAGCAGGCAAGAAAAGAAATACGATAGGGAAAGAAAATTTTGGCGTGTGGGTGTTTAGGGAGGTAGGAGCGAGAGTTGGGTATCGCCTAAAGCTGAAATGAATGACTGAATAATAAAACATACAAAACAATTGCGTCGCAGCGCGGGGTGGGGGAGGTGCGGAGCGGGTGTGTCTTCGCCCCGACACAACGATCAATCAACAGCGCCGCCGCCCGCAAGTGCCGGCAGAATAGGTTGGCTTCGAGAGGAGTGTCTGCTGCCCACAGATCATGACAATGAAGCCTGGCCTGTTAAAGCAGCAGGGCGGAGTGACGGGGTCCGAGAGGCAGGCAGCGACGGTAAACGAGTATGATGGTGTAGAGAACCCGACCAAAGACGGTCAGAAGACGAACGGCAAAGCGGCAAAAGGTGTGCGGACGGCCTGGGCTCGAGCAGTGGCCATGCCCTGTCTAGAAGGTGGCGACGGCGGAGCCGGACGGGGACCAGGCGAAATAATGGTTCCGGTCTTAAGCTTGAAAGCCTTGCACTGGGGTAAAGTGAAAAAGCAGCAACAGCCGCCATCTTCGCTGCAGTGCCCGAGACAGAGCGCCCGACTCAAGCAGATCGTCCTGCTGCAGCTTGACCTTATCGAACAGCAGCAGCAACAACTCCATCTCAGGGAACGGGAGATCGATGGTCTGAAGGCGGAAAAAGAGACGGTGAGAAATCTAAAAAGGAGCGGCCGCGTTAAGCGTGCATGCTTAGGACAGTGTACGAGTTGTCGGCGACCATCTTAGTATTTGGTAAAATGGTGGAAACAATCGAGACACTTTTTGCTGCGAGGCACGCCTCGACCTGTCTATCTGCCTTTCCGCTGCCTTCTTTCAAGGTGATATATAAACTAGGCCACTTCTGAACTACTACTCCCACACTGCACTGATATCGGGTAAGCGTCAGGCTGTCCGATTACGCGGCGCGAGGCATTGACGTCATTGCCCTCCAGCTACTCCATGTCTGGCCTGTAATTCAAAGTATGTGGAAGGAAGAGCCGTACTTTCTTTCTCAAATCAGCTAAAGGGCGCCTTCAGATGTTGATTCCTTCTCATAAGCCTTATGATGCTCCAACAGTTTGGCTTTTACAGAGATGCCAGTATGTTTAACAGTAAATATACTAAATGGTTTGTGCTCCAATCACCAATAAATACGAGGACCGTTATTGGTTATAGTACCAATTGTGCCGTGAATTGTTTAATAGAATTGTAAAAATAACCATCAAACTTGACCGATTTGCATCTAACAAATAAAAAGCATAGGAATTAATGTGCAGATAACCCGTGTGATTTGCTGCCATGCTTAATTTTTCAAGGTCGGTTTAAATCAAATTACCATTTTTAGTAAGATAATTGAAAATTATAACCTTTAGATTTGCAGTGACATCCTCCAGTAAAAGTATTTTAGCATAATTTCTGTGTTAGATCCTAGGCTTCTATTGCAAGCAGTGCATTTGAAATCTGAAATAGCAATTGTAGATGCTGGTTACCAAGTTATTAATTGCATTTCCCCAATTATTTTATTTGAACTCAATGGCTAAAATTATTTTGCTGATCTAAAGCTTTGGTGCAGTTTAATCTTTATGTTCTAGATATATTGTGGTGGAATCATATTAGCAATGCTACAAGACTTCAGCATATTTTTATTTATATTCTATCAATGACAGTTAAGATGTATTTGAAGAAAGGAGGATCAATGCAAGAAATATTGTCACAAGAATTGCCAATCAGGGAGGTCAGGTAAAATTTCCATGGGTTCCAGCACATGTAGGGGTAAGGGGAATGAGAGGGTGGATGGTTGACAAAGAGGGCGTTAAAGAAAGAAAATATGGAAATGCACATTAGTATCAGTAAAGCAGAGGTAAGTGTGTAATTTGGGAAAAAAATCAAACAAATGGGGCAAGAAAGATGGGACAGGGAGGGGAAATGGAGACATTTATATCAAATACAAAAAAGTGTTGCAGGTACTAGGGTAGGTAGTGGATACAGAAGAGAGGAAACTAAGTGGACAAGGTTAAGGCTGGGGCACTGTGCATTAAACAAAACATTGAAAATGATAGGGAAACACCAGACAGGATTCTGTGAGGAATGTCAGGAAGAGGAGTCAGTAGAACATGTAGTTCAGAGCTGCAGAAAGTATGGGATACAGAGAGAGATGATGAGAATTAAAATAAGGGAACTGGGAGTACAGGAATTCACATTAAAAGGGTTGCTGGGCATGGGTGAGAGAGCACAGGTTAAGGGGTACAGTGTTTTTTTATAGGCTATGGTGGATAAGCAGGAATAGGGTACTAGGATAGCCAAAGATGGGAGGATGAAGTGTAGGTTAGGGTATGTGTGTGTGTGTGTGTGTGATTGTGTGAAGGGGTTTAGAATCTACGTCTATTGCACATCCGGAGCAGAAGGTGGCGGTAATGTACCATTAAGCTGGGTGCCAACCGCCGTAAAACAAGACGAAAAAGAAGTAAAAGATTGTATTAAAGATACATGTTTTACAAAGATGTTTGTCTTTGCAACTTGAAGGGGTGAATATGCTCTTTTAAATTTAACAGGAGATAAAATGAAAGGAAGCAAGGAATGGCATGGGTAAACAATTATCTTGTTTTCATTAATAAGACAAATACTTTCTATTGTCATTGGTTCTAAATGAAAACTTCTACAATAGTCCCAATGCTGTTTTAGTAATCACAACTACCTTCTGGAAAGATCGGTAAATTTATAACTTTGAGTTGATGTATTGGTAAGTAGATAAGTAACAATTCCTGTAGAAACTTATTAGAACTATTATTTAATCCTGTAGGGTGGCTGGGGGGATTAAATACTTTTTCCCAAAATTTGCTGGGCAGTTGTTCAGTTTCAGGCTCAACAGCAATGTTACAGTGAGTTCATCTTGTTATATGATCTTGGCTTGCACTTTCCTCAAGGAAGGTATACTGAGTCAATGTAACTCACAATTTGTGGTGCTGCTAACAATATCGACTCAGCTATTTACGAAATATGAAGACATTGACTTTTTAAATTGGGGAGTAAATTACATTTCGCGCTGTATAGTGTTTTTCCACTTGAATGAGTTTGTTTTAAAAGATAAAATATCAAATGATTCTACTTGAAGTAGTAAGTGAAAATGGGATACTTAAAGTTTTTAATTTCCTTTATAGCTTTTGGCTCGTCTTGAACGCATGAAAAGGAGAATGCAACTGGTGAAAAAAGAGAATGAGAAAGACAAATGTAGACTCATTCCAACTGTGGAAGGAACTGAGGAGAAGAATGTAACAGAATCAGAGAAAGTTCATCAACAGATGACCCTTGAACAACCCCTGGCAGAGACACACACGGATCAGACAGCAATGTATTCTGGGAAGGGTTACAAAAGGTACTCAGTTCTTTTTAAGCAGAATCACAAATTTAATGTGATACTTTTTTTTGAGGTAGTGTAATAGATTGCTAATTTGGGGAAATGTAAGAAATGTACCTACTCTTTCTTCTTGCCCCAACAAATTTAATGAACTACAGGTTGAGAATTGCAAAGATATGCATAAGTCTTTTTAATTAAAAAATATTAAGGGTAAAACTAACTGAAATAGTAAAACTTGATACATTGCAGTTGATGTTTCATTATTATAAAAATAAAGCATTTATTAATATGACTGCTATAGTCATGGGCAAGTAGGAAAATTTATAGTCAGCTTTTTCTGAGGTAATATGTTATACGCTAATTGGGCCATTTATATCTCTGTACTTATCCCCATAGATTATTTTCAATATAATTTTTATTTTAGTGTGATGGATGGGATGTGAATATGTCTTAACAATTAAAATATAATAGTATGCTAATTTGGTTAATAGAAAGACAACACATTTTAGCAATCTTGCTTTAGTAACCTTGGTTGTCTACAACTCAGCAGGTTGTGGATGGTTTTCATGAAATTTTCTGTTGTATTTCCAGTCTTGTGTAACATGATTTTCTTCTTCAGTGTGTTCTGTCTTTTTAACTTTTTCTCCTTTCTTATTAATGCCAGTCATTGTTCCTGGTGAAAAGCAAAAGGATGGAGAATCTTACTGCTTGCCACAAACCAAAACACAGCATATTTATTCCCTCTTTTATTTATTTAGTAATTCACAGGCATTCCATCACCCCAAGCTCTAACCACTACACTACTGTGGCACCTACTTTTAGGCAGAGTATTAATCAAAAGGAAAGCTAAGGACTACCACAAAATAACAGTAAGGGCCTGATCAGCCATTTTGACTTCACTACTTCTCTCCCCCCCTCAAAGCTGCGAAATGCAGTGCCCTCCACTCGCCACAAACCCATAGTCAAAGTTGGGTGCTGTTGTGGTGTTGTGTATTGACCTCTATCTTGCTAAGGCCAGGTGACAACTCTCAGACACCTCTTCATAACTGAAGAAAACCCCACTCCACACAATGAGAAAGCTGTCTCCGACAGTATCACCGATCTTATCCACTCAGGAGAACTCCCAACCACTGTCATCAAATTCAGTTCCCTTATCCTAAAACTGGTCATTTCTACTTCTTACCCAAGATCCATAAACTGGACTGTTCGGGTATCTATCTGTTCCTACCCTTCTGAATACTTGTCCATGTATATTGATTCTATCTATCCCCCTTGGTTCAGTCCTTTGTCACCTACATCTGCAACATTTCACTTGCTCTCAATCTCCTTAGTAATTTTCAATTCCCTGGCCCTGACTGTCGCATCTTCACCGTGGAAGTCCAATCCCCATACAATTCAACCACCCCATCAGGAAGATCTCAGAGCTTTCCACTTCTTTCTGGATAAATGAACCAATCAGTCCCCTTCCACCTTTTGTCTGGCTGTACTGGTCCTTACGTGAACAGTTTTTACTTCAGCTCTTACTTTCTCCAAACTTGAGGGGTAGCCATGGGCACATGCATGGGACCCAGCTCCGCCTGCATTTTCATCGGTTGTGTAGAATAGTCCATATTTAAAGTCTTTCCTGGTTATACTTCCCAACTCTTCCTCCTGTAGATTAACCCATGCTCAACTCATCAATTTCATCATCTTCCCTTTTCCTTCTCAGTGTTGAAGAAGGATCTCGGCCCAGAACATGGACTGATAATTCTTTTTTATAGATGCTGCTGACCTGATGAGTTCCTCAAGCATTTTGTGTTGTGTAGCTTTGGGTTTCCACCATCTGCAGATTTTCTTGTGTTTGTGTTTGACTACTGTCACAAGTAGCTGTGTGGAGTTATGCATCAGTGATTTTTATAAAAACTCTTTCCTGATACATGGCATGTATTGTTAACATGTTCATTGTTACTGCACTTTGCAGAAAGGAAGCTTTAAGGATGACTATTTTCATAGGAACATAAGAAATAGGAGCAGGAGTAGGCCATCTGGCCCATTGAGCCTGCCCCACCATTCAATAAGATCATGGCTGATCTGTCCATAAACTCAGCTTGCATCTTCCTGCCTTTTCACCATAATCCTTAATTCCCTTACTATGCAAAAATCTATCTAACTGTATCTTAAGTATATTTAGCGAATAAGCCTCAACTGCTTCCCTGGGCAGAGAATTCCACAGATTCACCACTCTCGGGAAAAACAGTTGCTCCTCATCTCCGTCCTAAAACTTCTCCCCTGAATCTTGAGGCAATGTCCCCTAGTTCTAGTCTCACCTACCATTGGAAACAACTTTCCTACTTTTATCTATCCCTTTCAAAATTTTGTATGTTTCTATAAGATCCCCTCTCATTCTTCTGAACTCCAGAGAGTATAGTCCCAGGCGACTCAATCGTTCCTCATAGGTTAACCCCTTCATCTCTGGAATCAATCTGGTGAACCACCACTGCACTGCCTCCAAAGCCAGTATATCCTTCCCCAAGTGTGGAGACCAGAAATGCACACAGTACTCCAGGTGCGGCCTCACCAGTACCCTGTATAGTTGCAGCATGACCTCCCTGCTCTTGAATTCAATCCCTTTAGCAAAGGAGGCCAACATTCAACCCGTTGTACCTGTAAGTCAACTTTTTGCAATTCATGCGCAAGCACTCCCAAGTCCCTCTGCACAGCAGCATGCTGCAATCTTACACCATTTAAATAATAATCTTCTTCTATTATTCCTTCCAAAGTGAATGAACTCACATTTACCAACATTGTATTCCATCTTCCAGACCTTGCCCACTCGCTTAAACTATCTGTATCCCCCTGCAGACTCTCCACATCCTCTGTACAATTTGCTTTTCCACTCAGTTTAGTGTCATCAGCAAATTTTGCTAAGCTACACTCAGTCCCCTCTTCCAAATCATCAATGTAAATGGTAAACAGCTGCAGGCCCAGCACCGACCCCTGCGGCACCCCACTCACCACTGACTGCCAACCGGAGAAACACCCATTTATACCAACTCTCTGCCTTCTATTGGTTAACCAATCCACTGTCCATGCCAATACACTTCCTCCAACTCTATGCATCCGTATCTTATTTATAAGTCTCTTGTGAGGCACCTTAACGAATGCCTTCTGGAAATCCAAGTATATGACATCCACCTGTTCCCCTCTATCCACTTCACTCATTATGTCCTCAAAGAACTCCAGTAAGTTTGTCAAACAGGACCTGCAATTTCTGAATCCATGCTGCATCTGTCTAATGGAACCACGCTTTTCTAAATGTTTCGCTATTTCTTCCTTAATGTCAGCTTCAAACGTTTTCCTGACTACAGATGTTAAGCTAACTAGCCTTTTTAAAAAGTGGTGTGACATTTGTTGTCTTCCATTCTGGCGGGACCTGCCCAGAGTCTAGAGAATTTTGATAAATGATTACCAACGCATCTACTATAACCTCCGCTAATTCCTTCAGCACCCTGGGATGCATCCCATCAGGACCAGGCGACTTGTCTACCTTCAGGCCCTCCAGTTTGCTCATCACTATCTCTTTAGTGACAGTGATTTTATCAAGGTCTTCACCTCCCATTTCATCCATAACATCCTTCTTTGGCATATTAGACGAGTCCCTCACCGTGAAGACAGACACAAAATAGTCGTTCAATGCCTCAGCCATTTCCTTATCACCCAATATCAATTTCCGCTTATTGTATTCCAAGGGACCTACGTTGACTTTAGCCACCCTCTTTTGCGTTATATATTTATAGAAACTTTTGCTATCTGTTTTTATATTTTGTGCTAATTTACTTTCATACTTTGTATTCCGTTTTCTTTATTTCTTGTTTAGTTGCTCTCTGTTGCTTTGCAAAGTTTTCCCAATCCTCCAGTCTCCCACTACTCTTTGCAACTTTGTACTCATGAGTTTTTAATTTGATACTATCTTTTATTTCTTTAGTTATCCAAGGCTGGCTCTCCCCATACTTACTGTCCTTACTTTTGACTGGAATATACTTTTGTTAAGCACTGTGAAAAATCTCTTTGAAAGTATTCCACTGTTCGAGGAACCGACTAGAGAGCATGCCATTCTAGACTGGGTTTTGAGCAATGAGGAAGGGTTAATTAGCGATCTTGTCGTGAGAGGCCCCTTGGGTAAGAATGACCATAATATGGTGGAATTCTTCATTAAGATGGAGAGTGACATAGTTAATTCAGAAACAAAGGTTCTGAACTTAAAGAGGAGTAACTTTGAAGGTATGAGACGTGAATTAGCTACGATAGACTGGCAAATGATACTTAAAGGGTTGATGGTTGATATGCAATGGCAAGCATTTAAAGATCGCATGGATGAACTACAACAATTGTTCATCCCAGTTTGGCAAAAGAATAAACCAGGGAAGGTAGTGCACCCATGGCTGACAAGGGAAATTAGGGATAGTATCAATTCCAAAGAAGAAACATACAAATTAGCCAGAAAAAGCGGCTCACCTGAGGACTGGGAGAAACTCACAGTCCAGCAGAGGAGGACAAAGGGCTTAATTAGGAAAGGAAAAAAAGATTATGAGAGAAAACTGGTAGGGAACATAAAAACTGACTGTAAAAGCTTTTATAGATGTAAGATTGGTTAAGACAAATGTAGGTCCCTTACAGACAGAAACAGGTGAATTGGTTATGGGGAACAAGGACATGGCAGACCAGTTGAATAACCACTTTGGTTCTGTCTTCACTAAGGAGGACATAAATAATCTTCTGGATATAGTAGGGAACAGAGGGTCTAGTGAGATGGAGGAACTGAGAGAAATACATGTTAGTAGGGAAGTGGTGTTAGGTAAATTGAAGGGATTGAAGGCAGATAAATCCCCAGGGCTAGATGGTCTGCATCCCAGAGTGCTTAAGGAAGTAGCCCAAGAAATAGTAGATGCATTAGTGATAATTTTTCAAAACTCTTTAGATTCTGGACTAGTTCCTGAGGATTAGAGGGTGGCTAATGTAACCCCGCTTTTTAAAAACGGAGGGAGAGAGAAACCAGGGAATTATAGACCGATTAGCCTGACATCGGTGGTGGGGAAACTGCTGGAGTCAGTTATCAAGGATGTGATAACAGCACATTTGAAAAGCGGTGAAATCATCGGACAAAGTCAGCATGGATTTGTGAAAGGAAAATCATGTCTGACGAATCTCTTAGAATTTTTTGAGGATGTATCTAGTAGAGTGGATAGGGGAGAACCAATGGATGTGGTATATTTGGATTTTCAAAAGGCTTTTGACAAGGTCCCACACAAGAGATTAGTGTGCAAACTTAAAGCACACGGTATTGGGGGTAAGGTGTTGATGTGGATAGAGAATTGGTTGGCAGACAGAAAACAAAGAGTGGGAATAAACGGGACCTTTTCAGGATGGCAGGCAGTAACTAGTGGGGTACCGCAAGGCTCAGTGCTGGGACCCCAGTTGATTACAATATATATTAATGACTTAGATGAGGGAATTAAATGCAGCATCTCCAAGTTTGCGGATGACACGAAGCTGGGCGGCAGTGTTAGCTGTGAGGAGGATGCTAAAAAGATGCAGGGTGACTTGGATAGGTTGGGTGAGTGGGCAAACTCATGGCAGATGCAATTTAATGTGGATAAATGTGAAGTTATCCACTTTGGTGGCAAAAATAGGAAAACAGATTATTATCTGAATGGTGGCCGAAGGCGGTGAAAAAGGCGAATGGTATGCTGGCATTTATAGCGAGAGGATTCAAGTACAGGAGCAGGGAGGTACTACTGCAGTTGTACAAGGCCTTGGTGAGACCACACCTGGAGTATTGTGTGCGGTTTTGGTCCCGTAATCTGAGGAAAGACATTCTTGCCATACAGGGAGTACAAAGAAGGTTCACCAGATTGATTCCTGGGATGGCAGGACTTTCATATGATGAAAGACTGGATCGACTAGGCTTATACTTGTTGGAATTCAGAAAATTGAGGGGGGGATCTTATTGAAACATATAAAATCCTAAAGGGATTGGACAGGCTAGATGCAGGAAGATTGTTCCCGATGTTGGGGAAGTCCAGAACGAGGGGTCACAGTTTAAGGATAAAGGGGAAGCCTTTTAGGACCGAGATTAGGAAAAACTTCTTCACACAGAGAGTGGTGAATCTGTGGAATTCTCTGCCACAGGAAACAGTTGAGGCCCATTCATTGGCTATATTTAAGAGGGAGTTAGATATGGCCCTTGTGGCTAAAGGGATCAGGGGGTACGGAGAGAAGGCTGGTACAGGGTTCTGAGTTGGATAATCAGCCATGATCATACTGAATGGCAGTGCAGGCTCGAAGGGCCGAATAGCCTACTCCTGCATCTATTTTCTATGTTTCTATGTTTCTTCAACTGTCCTCCCAAAAGCCTATGTTCCCAGTCTACATTAGCCAACTCCTCCCTCATCCCATTTTAGTCTCGCTTGTTCAAGCGTAATACACTAGTTTTAGATTTAACTATTTCATCTTCCATCTGAATGCGAAATTCAATCATAATATTATCACTCTTTCCAAGAGGATTCCTTACTACAAGATTGTTAATCTTACTTGCCTCATTGCACAAGACAAGATCTAAGATAGTATTTTCCCTTGTAGGTTCACTAACATGCTACTCAAGAAAACGGAAGCATTCTATGAAGTCCGTCTCAAGACTTCCTTGACCAACCTGATTCACCCAATCTATGTGGAAGTTAAAATCCCCCATGACAACTGCTGTTCCATTCTTACAAGCCTCAGTTATTTCTTGGTTAATCGCCTCTGCCACTGCAATGTTTTTATTAGGTGGCCTATAGACAACACCCACCAGTGATTTTTTTCCCTTTACTATTATTAATCTCTACCCAGATGGACTCAACATTCTGCTCCGTAGATCTTATATCATCTCTCACAATCGCCCTGATCTCATCCCTAATCAAGAGCGCCACCCCACCTCCTCTGCTTTCCTGCCTATCTTTCCATATTACCTGATACCCTTGGATATTTAATTCCCAGTCATCTCCACCTTGCAACCAGGTTTCTGTAATGGTCACTAAATCATATGTCTTGGTACTGATCTGTGCCACAAGTTCACCAACCTTGTTTCTAATACTCTGGGCGTTTAGATAAAGTGCTCTTATACTTATTGTCCTTTTAGAATCTAGTGACCTATGCGATTTTTGCTTTTTACTTTTATGCACTCTTAACTTTTCTCTTCACTAACTTTCATACTTTTTGAAAGTGATTCTTATTCTGATATTGCTTTTCTCATTTTTGACCTATTTGCTTTTTCTCTCTGCCCAAACCCCAAACCAAAGGATATGCCCTTTGCTTTCTGTGATGATCATTCTTAAATGCTGGGTCAGAATTCTTCAATAGTAGTGCCGTAGGAATGTTCCATGACAAAGTAGCAACAGCTCTGAAAAGCAGTCTTCGTTATCTTATCAAGAATATAGAAGGGTGGGATTAAGTGCTCACCTTGCTAGTAACAGCTACGTTCTGTAAATAACTGAACAAGTATCTAGATTGATATAAAATTGACAACTCTTAAAAGAAAAATCGTTTCACATAATAAGCAGTTGTTTTTTTATCACCTTTGCGGCCTTCAGAATGTAAAACATGAATCTTAGTAACCAATGATTTACTTGGTAAATAGTTGCATTTGATATCTGAGCTTGTGTTCTGGTATGTACTATTGGTAAAGACTAAATGGCATGTGTTCACTTCAGGAAATCTGTGCTAGGAACAACAGAAAGGAAACCACCAGTGAAAAAGCTTGTGGCTGAATTCTCAAGAGTGCAGACAAAGTTGGCTAAATCCCCTCAGTTTCGACAGGCTGCAAGTGGCCCCTTACCTGACAAAGTTTCAAAACGAGAATTGAGAAGTAAAGAAATTCCAGAAAAATACAAATCTCAGACTTGGGAGGGCCATAAATCTTCAATGAGTCCAGGTCTTCCCATCGGTAAAGACCAGTCTGGATTAAATGACATAGAAGAGGAACCATACCTATGTACCACTGAGATGTACCTATGTCAGTGGCACCAGCGACCACACTCTTTTCTTCGAGAAGCTTCACCCAAGAAAGAAGAAACTGTAGCAAGTTAGTATAAAGAGTTTGAAAAATTTGGAAGCACTGATATCTACAGTCATGGTAATGAGGGGATAAATCACAGTCTTAGATATGTGCTGTTATTATTCCAATATTGTCAGTATGATTCCAGACAGAAAGACGAGAAATGATTTTGGTTTGTTTTCTGATGCATTTCAATGTAATTGGCACCTTTGTGATATTTACAGAAGAAACAAAAGGGTGCAGTTAGAGAAATATGACAAATAAAATATTCAACAAATCAGATGGCATCTGTAATGAGAGAAATAGAGCAAATTAATAATCTTTGTCAGAAAAAACTTTTTCTACTTGTGATGTAAGATCAATGACTGAAACATTCATGAACCTTTGCTCCTCAGGCAGAGAATTTTGGAGTATCATGTGAATGAGGCTTTTGCAGAAGCCACCATGAAGGTAAATGTTTATATGTAAGGCATCTACCTTACTAGGGAATGACAACAGAAAGGCATACCAGGCAATGATTTCCACAGCCAGGAAGATGGGCTAGTGTGTTTGTTTGTACTTCTGTACTGCACTGAGAAATGTAGGATTGGTCAAGTTTATAAACAAGAAACCAAGTTATTTCAAGCGTTTGGGAAAGGCAAGAGTATGCAGAATGTTTATGTAGCTGTGTAAATTTATACATAAAGCACCACAGTAGAAGTGTTAGGTTATTTAAATAATTGAGCTGTTATTAGGAACAGCCATTGTTTATTGCAGAACAAGCTCCTGTATAACCTATACTAAAATGACTAGATCAGTGATCTCTTTCAGTGATGTTGATTGAGGTACAAATAATAGCTAAGAATTTTAAAGAAACTTTAAAAAATTACCTTTATTTGTCAGATGTACATTGAAACATATAGTGACATGCATTGTTTTGCTTCAGTGACCAATATAGTTCAATGATATGCTAGAGGAAGCCTGCAACTGTTGTCTTGCTTCCAACGTTAATATAGCAAGCTCACAATTTACTAACTGCAATCTGCAGGCACTCTTTGGAATGTGGGAAGAAATTGGAGCAGCAGTTTTAACATCAAGTAAGCTTCACCTGCACACTTCAAAACAGCATCAAGAGATCTTATGCAGCCACTTGAAAGGAAGGGTGGGGTTTCATCAGAACGACAAAAGGCAAGAATACCAGTAGTCCTGTTTTTCACGGGCTACGTCCTGTATTTTGTGGCTCAGAAGTGCAAACAAAGGCAGGAAATATTGTGCTCTGAAATAGATTAGGAGCCCTATTCAATTTTAATAGCAGTGCTGAATGAATAAACGTCACTAACCGTGTAGTATCTTTTAAAGGGAATACGTAATCTTGCTTTCTTCTAAAAATTTTTTTTTCGCTTTTAGTACCATCATGGAAAGAGCATTCAGTGGAGCCTCTCATAGACCTGCAACACAATGAAATATTTGAGGTAAATGATTTACATGATTACATGACTTATCTTTCATCCAATTGTCCCATCATGGGCACATAATGCATTGTAAGACAATTTCACACCCTATCTTTTGTCTCAGACTCATGTAAGCTGTGCCTTGCTTTGTAACTAGTTGCTTCCGTAGTACTGCCTACTTATTATAAAGCTCAGGTACTTAACCTTAGAAAAGGAGAAATGTAAAATTAGTATAATTATTTGTTAAGTAATGGTTGGCTTATAAAATTAATATTTATCAAATATTAAGATGGACGTGCCTGGCTTTCATAGTTTGGCAATGTTTGTAGATGTACAGGCATAGCAACAGTCATTGATATCTTTTAAAATTTTGTATGATTTGCAATATGCTATTTTAATCTTTTTAGTTGTGGAAACATTGAAAATTCTAACAATAGTTTCTTGTATAATGTACTGAGAAATACTTTTATGATTGCCTTGCCGCCTAACAACCCAAATTCTAAGTCTCCTGGTAACTCCGTCTGTAGATGTGGTCATTTCCAATAATTATTTATTAGATGAAAACTTTAGGACTCTTATGTTCATAATGGTTCTGGTAAGTTTGGTGCTTGCATTAGTTAACAGTGTGATACTTTGAACACTGTTCATTGTTGTATGTGTTTTATTCAATACAAAATATCTATGTGTCTACATCATAAGATGCACCAAGTCACCATACAAAGTTTGATGGGACCTGCCCGGCTTTATCCATAACATTTGTGTATATCTTTTGCTATTTATACTCTGCTGGTTTGATTGTAAACTTTATTGATGAACAATATTTAGACCCATGATGGTGGTTTAATGTTGCAATGTGCTTCGTCAATTAGCTGTAAAAGAATTCCGTGTCTGCAAAGGACTGTCGGCCTCCAGTGGCAGAAATATGTTGCTAGACCATTGCACCATTTGCATTAAGACCATAAGTCGCAGGAGCAGTAATAGGCCATTTGGCTCATCAAGTCTACTCCACCATTCCATTCTGGCTGACTTATTATTATACTCAACCCCACTTTCCTGCCTTCTCCCTGTCGTCTTGACACCCTGCCTAATCAAGAACCTCTCAAACTCTGTTTTAAATGCAGGTGTCCCCCGCTTTTCGAACGTTCGCTTTACAAAACCTCACTGTTAGGAAAGACCTACATTAGTACTGTGTTTTCGCTAACAGAAGGTGTTTTCACTGTTAAGAAAAAAGGCAGCGCACGATAAAAAGCAGCGCGTGCCCCGAGCAGCCGCTCTCCCCAGATTTGGAATGGCATCCTCACCGGCATTGCTTAAACACGTGCCTGTGAGCAGCTGTTAGCAAGATGAGTTCTATGGTATCGGAAAAGCCTAAAAGAGTTTGTAAGGGTCTTACATTTAGCGTAAAACTAGACATAATTAAGCGTTTTGATTGTGGTGAATGAAGTAAGGACAAAGTGAGCTTCGTTTGTGGAAACTGACAAAGATGATGTTGAAGAGGTTTTGGCATCCCATGACCAAGAACTGATAGATGAAGAGCTGATGCAATTGGAAGAAAAAAGGATAACAATCGAAACTGAATGAGTAATGATAAAGTACAACTTTAATTTTGAAAGGGTATGTCGGTTTAGGGTATATTTTCAAGATGGTTTGAGTGCTTACAAAGAACTGTATGATAGAAAAATGCGCGAGGCTCAGCAGTCAAGCAAGCCTTCCGCATCAGCCACAGCAGACGACGAACCTCGACCTTTGACGTCGAGGTGGGCAGAGATAGGAGAAGATGAGCTACCTGCTGTAATGGAAACAGACAACGAGATGACACCCCAGTGTCCCACCACCCCAACACCCGGCCCGCAGACAGATACCGATTCGCGGAGAATGCATCAGTAGCCGGGAGGCACACAGCACATCTTTAAGAAAAAAGCTGAAATAAACGTGCTAATTAATTACGTGCTGCCTGGCAGGTAATTGTTGGCCCAGATCAGAGACGATGCATTCAACAATTGTCTCTGATCTGAGCCGACGTTTATGTGCCGGGCAGCACCTAATTAATTAGCATGTTTATTTCGGCTTTTTTCTTAAAGATGTGCTGTGTGCCTCCCGGCTACTGCTGGACCCCTGAATGCTTCGCGGATCGGTACTGGTTGGCTGCCCGGAGGGTGGGGACCACTGCACCACCCAAACTCCAACGACTCAGTCTAACACACCATCAGTGTGCTCGGTGCTGTCCCGATTCTGGTAAGTGATACTACACTGTACATACATTATTTCTACTTTATATCGGCTGTGTATTTTTACGTGTTATTTGGTATGATTTGCCAGCTTCATAGTTTAAAGGTTACTGGAGAGCGCTTGCCCCGTGTTTTTGCTGACGGCGCTTGCGTGAGATTTTTGCTACGGAGAACAGTGCGGGCAATGATTGTGGAAAAGTATTTCTACTTTATATAAGCTGTGTATTTATCATATCATTCCTACTTTTACTATATGTTACTGTTATTTTAAGTTTTATGTGTTATTTGGTATGATTTGGTAGGTTATTTTTGGGTTTGCGAACGCTCACAAAATTTTCCCATTAAATAAATGGTAATTGCTTCTTCACTTTACGACATCATGTCTTACGAACCATTTCATAGGAACGCTGTACCTTCGGATGGCAGGGGAAACCTGTATAATCAACGACTTGGCCTCTACAGTGCTCTGTGGCAATGAATTCCAAGAATTCACTAACTTGTGGTTAAAGATATGCTCTGTTTGAAAGGGATATCCTTCTATTCTGAGATTGTATCATCTATTCCCAGACTCCCCCACTGTTCTCTTACCACCCATTCCTATCTAGGCCTTTCGGTATTCGATAGGTTTTAATGAAATTGTTCCTCATCCTTCTAAACTCTAGTGAGTACAGGCCCAGAACCATTAACTGTCTCATTCCTAGTGTTACAAGGATCTATCCCTTAATTATAATGATCAGAGCCTGTAATTATCAACAAGTGTCTTTATTTGCAGAGCATGTGAATTCATACAACTGAATACATGTGTACACACCAACTAAGTTTCCTGACCCTTCAGGAACAAAGAATACAAAAAGGTAATACCAGTAAAAGGAATCTTTATTGACCATGTATTGTTCGTGGTCCTGCTCCAATCTCCACACATCTATGAAGTACTCCACATCTGGCTTTTTTGCATTCAAAGCATCTACTTTTATATTTTTTCCTTACCAGTTCGGTGTATTTGGCTATGCATCTTCTGACTTATCTTTAACACCTTCTTATTGGCTCTGCTCCATTTCTTGACCTTCTTTCTTAAGAGGAAAACTGGTATTTTAGGCTGTTTGTTCTAAATCAGTTACCAAACCAGAAACCAACAAGAATCACTCGGGCCAGACACCATTCACAAACCTGCATGTTATTTCTAACCAAAGAACCCACAAGTATCTGCACTTTGTACTTATTTGGAAGTGATCTCTAGTTCAGCAGATTACCTGGAACATCTTCCACTTCAAAGAGATTTAATTCAGCTAAGCAACTCCAGTTTACAAAATAGAGGATGCAGAGCAGCTTCAGAAAGTGGCAGTCTCTGTTCCTTCGATTTCATGGCAAGAACAAAGACAATTGGTCTATCTGCTTCCACTGTCATGCACTGTGAATTCATTTGAATTCACTGATTTGTAGTTCTTTGGCCAAAACTATGATAATTCTCATGCAGCTCCTTTAGACCCTCTTCAATGTCAGCACATCTTTTCTTAGATAACGGGGTCAAAAGCTTGAGTATATAGACATTAAGAAAGAGGATGTGCTGGAGCTTCTGGCAAGCATCAAGTTGGATAAGTCATCGGGACCAGATGGGATGTACCCCAGGCTACTGTGGGAGATGAGGGAGGAGATTGCTGAGCCTCTGGCGATGATCTTTGCATTATCAGTGGGGACGGGAGAAGTTCCAGAAGTAGGCAGGTTATTCAAGAAAGGGAGTAGCGATAGTCCAGGAAATAACAGACGAGTCCTACTTTAGTTGTTGGTAAGTTGATGGAGAAGATCCCTAGAGGCAGGTTTTATGAACATTTGGAGAGGCATAATATGATTTGGAATAGTCAGCATGGTTTTGTCAGAGGCAGGTTGTGCCTATGAGCCTGATTGAATTTTTTGAGGACGTGACTAAACACACCTATGGAGGAAGAGCAGTAGATGTAGTGTATATGGATTTCAGCAAGGCATTTGATAAGGTATCCCATGCAAGGCTTATTGAGAAAGTAAGGAGGCATGGGGTCCAAAGGGACATTGCTTTGTGGATCCAGAACTGGCTTGCCCACAGAAGGCAAAGAGTGGTTGTAGACAAGTCATATTCTGCATGGAGGTCGGTCACCAGTGGTGTACCTCAGGGATCTGTTCTCTTTATGATTTTTTAAATAAATGATCTTGATGATGAAGTGGAGGGGTGGGTTAGTAAATTTGCTGACAACACAGAGGTTGGAGGTGTTGTGGATAGTGTGAAGGGCTGTCAGACGTTACAGTGGGACATTGATAGGATGCAAAACTGGGCTGAGAAGTGGCAGATAGTGTACAACCCAGATAAGTGTGAGGTGGTTCATTTTGGTAGGTCAAATATGATGGCAGAATATAGTATTAATGGTAAGACTCTTGGCAGTGTGGAGGATCAGAGGGATCTTGAGGTCCAAGTCCACAGGACACTCAAAGCAGCTGCGCATATGAAGGCATATGCTGCACTGACCTTCATCAACTGTGGTATTGAGTTTAAGAGCAAAATAGCGATGTTACAGCTATATAGGACCCTGGTCAGACCCCACTTTGAGTACTGTGCTCAGTAATGGTCATCTCACTACAGGAAGGATGTGGAAACCATAGAATGGGTGAAGAGGAGATTTATAGAACATAGTACAACACAGTACAGGCCCTTCAGCCCACAATGTTGTGCCAACCCTCAAACCCTGCCTCCAATATAAGCCCCCACCTTAAATTCCTCCATATACCTGTCTAGTAGTCTCTTAAACTTCACTAGTGTATCTGCCTCCATCACTGACTCAGGCAGTGCATTCCACGCACCAACCACTCTCTGAGTAAAAAACGTTCCTCTAATATCCCCCTTGAACTTCCCACCCCTTACCTTAAAGCCATGTCCTCTTGTATTGAGCAGTGGTGCCCTGGGGAAGAGGCGCTGGCTATCAACTCTATCTATTCCTCTTATTATCTTGTACACCTCTATCATGTCTCCTCTCGTCCTCCTTCTCTCCAAAGAGTAAAGCCCTAGCTCCCTTAATCTCTGATCATAATGCATACTCTCTAAACCGAGCAGCATCCTGGTAAATCTCCTCTGTACCCTTTCCAATGCTTCCACATCCTTCCTATAGTGAGGCGACCAGAACTAGACAGACATAAACACAAACGCACAGACACAAACACATACGCTCAGACACACACACACACACACACACACACACACGGCACAAACACGAGCAAATACACATGCACAGATAAACTAACATACACAAGCATGGACACATAGGGACACACACTGACACAAACATTGTAAGACAGATACATACATAGACATACACAGTCACACACACACACACACACACACACACACACACACACACACACACATCACACTGCACTACCTTTCTCTCAAAAGATGCCCCAACGGGTCACCCGGTTGTCTAGTACTCTCTAAACCAGGCAGCATCCTGGTAAACCTCCTCTGTACCCTTTCCAATGCTTCCACATCCTTCCTATAGTGAGGTGACCAGAACTGGACACAGTACTCCAAGTGTGGCCTAACCAGAGTTTTATAGAGCTGCATCATTACATCGCGACTCTTAAACTCTATCCTTCGACTTATGAAAGCCAACACCCCATAAGCTTTCTAAACTACCCTATCCACCTGTGAGGCAACTTTCAGGGATCTGTGGACATGTACCCCCAGATCCCTCTGCTCCTCCACACTACCAAGTATCTTGCCGTTTACTTTGTACTCTGCCTTGGAGTTTGTCCTTCCAAAGTGTACCACCTCACACTTCTCCGGGTAGAACTCCATCTGCCACTTCTCAGCCCACTTCTGCATCCTATCGATGTCTCTCTGCAATCTTTGACAATCCTCTACACTACCTTCAACACCACCAACCTTTGTGTCATCTGCAAACTTGCCAACCCATCCTTCTACCCCCACATCCAGGTCGTTAATAAAAATCACGAAAAGTAGAGGTCCCAGAACAGATCCTCGAGCTGCATCTCCAGTTCCCTAACACTGTCCCTAAGGAGCTGCAGCTCAACAAACCTCGTGTAGATGTGGCTGTCCGGGAGTCTGGGAGTCTCCAGGACCCCCCACATTTGACACCAAGCCCAGAAAACCAGCCGCGCACACATACTTCCTCTCTGTATGCTACACAGATAACCTACCTTGCCTTGACTCATTATCAGATCATTTCTGATACATCAAAATTGGCCTTTCTCTGATATAGATCTCAACCCACAGACCAGACCTATATTTTGCATATTTACTTTGAAACTAATGGCATTGCAGTCACTGGATGCAAAGCATTCCCCTATACAAATTTCTGACATCTGCCCTGCTCATTCCCTAATAGCAGATCCAGTGTCACAAAATATCTCATTAGGACTTCTACGTACTGATGAAGAAAACTTTCCTAAGTTTGACAAACTCTATCCCATCTAGTCCTTTTACCCAGTTAATATGTGGAAAGTTAATAATCATCTACTATAACATAGAACATAGAATAGTACAGCACAGTACAGGCCCTTCAGCCCACAATGTTGTGCTGACCCTCAAACCCTGCCTCCCATATAAGCCCCCACCTTAAATTCCTCCATATACCTGTCTAGTAGTGTTTTAAACTTCACAGGTGTATCTGCCTCCACCACTGACTCAGGCAGTGCATTCTACGCACCAACTACTCTCTGAGTAAAAAATCTTCCTCTAATATCCCCCTTGAACTTCCCACCCCTTACCTTAAAGCCATGTCCTCTTGTATTGAGCAGTGGTGCCCTGGGGAAGAGATGCTGGCTATCCACTCTATCTACTCCTCTTAATATCTTGTACACCTCTATCATGTCTCCTCTCATCCTCCTTCTCTCCAAAGAGTAAAGCCCTAGCTCCCGTAATCACTGATCATAATCCATACTCTCTAAACCAGGCAGCATCCTGGTAAACCTCCTCTGTACCCTTTCCAATGCTTCCACATCCTTCCTACAGTGACGTGACCAGAACTGGACGCAGTACTCCAAGTGTGGCCTAACCAGAGTTTTATAGAGCAGCATCATTACATCGCGACTCTTAAACTCTATCCCTCGACTTATGAAAGCTAACACCCCATAAGCTTTCTTAACTACCCTATCCACCTGTGAGGCAACTTTCAGGGATCTGTGGACATGTACCCCCAGATCACTCTGCTCCTCCACAATACCAAGTATCCTGCCATTTACTTTGTACCCTGCCTTGGAGTTTGTCCTTCCAAAGTGTACCACCTCACACTTCTCTGGGTTGAACTCCATCTGCCACTTCTCAGCCCACTTCTGCATACTATCAATGTCTCTGTGCAGTCTTCGACAATCCTCTACACTATCTTCAACACCACCAACCTTTGTGTTGTCTGCAAACTTGCCAACCCATCCTTTTACCCCCATATCCAGGTCGTTAATAAAAATCACAAAAAGTAGAGGTCCCAGAACAGATCCTTGTGGGACACCACTAGTCACAATCCTCTGAATGTACTCCCTCCACCACTACCTTCTGCTTTCTGCAGGCAAGCCAATTCTGAATCCACCTGGCCAAACTTCACTGGATCCCATGCCTTCTGACTTTCTGAATAAGCCTACCGTGTGGAACCTTGTCAAATGCCTTACTAAAATCCATGTAGATCACATCCACTGCACTACCCTCATTTATATGCCTGGTCACCTCTTCAAAGAACTCTATCAGGCTTGTTAGACACAATCTGCCTTTCACAAAGCAATGCTGACTGTCCCTGATCAGACCATGATTCTCTAAATGCCCATAGGTCCTATCTCTAAGAATCTTTTCCAACAGCTTTCCCACCACAGACGCAAGGCTCACTGGTCTATAATTACCCGGACTATCCCTACTACCTTTTTTGAACAAGGGGACAACATTTGCCTCCATCCAATCCTCTGGTACCATTCCCGTGGACAACAAGGACATAAAGATCCTAGACAGAGGCTCAGCAATCTCTTCCCTCACCCCATTGAGCAGCCTGGGGAATATTCCATCAGGTCCCGGGGACTTATCTGTCCTAATGTATTTTAACAACTCCAACACTTCCTTTCCCTTAATATCAACATGCTCCAGAACATCAACCTCACTCATATTGTCCTCACCATCATCAAGTTCCCTCTCATTGGTGAATACCGAAGAGAAGTATTCATTGAGGACCTCGCTCACTTCCACAGCCTCCAGGCACATCTTCCCGCCTTTATCTCTAATCGGTCCTACCTTCACTCCTGTCATCCTTTTTTCTTCACATAATTGAAGAATGACTTGGGGTTTTCCTTTACCCTACTCACCAAGGCCTTCTCATGCCCCCTTCTTGCTCTTCTCAGCCCCTTCTTAAGCTCCTTTCCTGCTTCCCTATATTCCTCAATAGACCCATCTGATCCTTGCTTCCTAAACCTCATGTATGCTGCCTTCTTCCACCTGACTAGATTTTCCACCTCACTTGTCACCCACGGTTCCTTCACCCTACCATTCTTTATCTTCCTCACTGGTACAAATTTATCCCTAACATCCTGGAAGAGATCTCTAAACATTGACCACATGTCCATAGTACATTTTCCTGCAAAAACATCATCCCAATTCACACCTGCAAGTTCTAGCCTTATAGCGTCATAATTTGCCTTTCCCCAATTAAAAATTTTCCTGTCCTCTCTGATTCTGTCCTTTTCCATGATAATGCTGAAGGCCAGAGAGCAGTGGTCACTGTCCCCCAGATGCTCACCCACTGAGAGATCTGTGACCTGACCCGGTTCATTACCTAGTACTAGATATAGTATGGCATTCCCCCTGGTTGGCCTGTCCACATACTGTGACAGGAATCCATCCTGGACACACTTAACAAACTCTGCCCCATCTAAACCCTTGGAACTAATCAGGTGCCAATCAATATTAGGGAAGTTAAAGTCACCCATGATAAAACCCTGTTATTTTTGCACCTTTCCAAAATCTGCCTCCCAGTCTGCTCCTCTGTATCCCTTCTGCTACCAGGGGGCCTATAGAATACCCCCAGTAGAGTAACTGCTCCCTTCCTGTTCCTGACTTCCACCCATACTGACTCAAAAGAGGATCCTGCTACATTACCCACCCTTTCTATAGCTGTAATAATATCCCTGACCAGTAATGCTACCCCTCCTCCCCCTTTTCCCCCCTCTCTCTCCCTTTTAAAGCACTGAAATCCAGGAATATTGAGAATCCATTCCTGCTCTGGTGCCAGCCAAATCTCTGTAATGGCCACTACATCATAATTCCATGTATGTATTCAAGCTCTCAGTTCATCACCTTTGTTCCTGATGCTTCTTGCATTGAGGTACACACATTTCAGCCCTTCTACCTTACTATCTTTACACCATTTATTCTGCTTCTCTTTCCTCAAAGCCTCTCTGTATGTTAGATCTGGCTTTACTCCATGCACTTCTTTCACTGCTCTATCGCTCCAGGTCCCATCCCCCTCGCAAATTAGTTTAAACCCTCCCGAACCATGCTAGCAAACCTACCTGCAAGGATATTGCTCCCCCTCGAGTTCAATAGTGGGAATTGAACCCTGATCTTCCAGTTGGCACATGGTAAACTGATATGCTAACCCTTAGTTAATTAGTTTTTCTTCACACTAATATGTATTTTGTCGTAATAATCTTCAAATTTATCAGTTATTTTTAAGATATGCATTGCTTGCATAGGCAACTCCCAATAAAATTACTGTACATCAGCAGAGTGCTTCACTTATGAGTAACTATTCTGTTGGAGTTATTGTCAAGCACAGTGTGTACACTTGCAGTTCTTGTCAGTGAAGTTCTTCAGATGTATACTCATTTAGCCATATTGTTCGCAGCAGATTCTACAGATGGCCACTGATACAAATCAAAAGTGAATTAGTTGTCCACATAAGTAATTTAAATGTGGCTTATAAGAGAACATCATATCTCCCTGAGAAGCCTAGATTCCTGTTTCCTTATTTGTTTTACCTTACCAAGATATACAAAATATAACAAAACTGGCTTGAATTTGGCTCCCCTGTTTGTAAATGATTCAATTGTAAATCTTTGCAGAATTCTATGAATATTAATTGTAGTACCTTAAACCAAAGGTTGCTCACTAATGAACTTTGCTTATTTTAGAATTTAGATGACTGTGTTTTCGCAAAGCGACATGCAAAGCTTGAACTTGATGAGAAGAGAAGGAAAAGGTAAGTATGGTCTTATTTTATCTCAGCATGTCGTATTTTATAAACCATTCCCATCATATTGTTGATCTTGCTACACGCATCACCAATTTACCCATCAAGTCTTAAGCCGGCTCTTGAGCATTTCCAACATTCCGTTTCCTCACTTATGTAAACTGTCTCACATTAATTTCCCACTCAGTGCTCTTGCTACCAATTTACACTGTGGGTGATCACCAACAAGACTAAATAGGCTGACAAATGATTCTGTGATTTAGCATTTTCAATATTCTCTGTGAGAAACTTCGCCAGCAAAGCTTCATTTGTTGCTGTGTGCTCTGCTGCCGGAGTACAGTTGAGACAGAATGGGATTGGCAATTCTATTCACTTTAATGGTTGAACTTAACCTTTGGTGTTGGAAGTAATTTAAAATTTATCTTTTTTTCATTTGAATTTCCTTTTAGTTAGTTTCATTTTAATTGGTATTAAACATCTAAATTGTGATATCTAAGCATTTTTAAATCAAGGAATCAAAGCTCCATTTCCAGGTTTTGCATTTCATGAAAGGTATTTTTGTGCACTATTCCTTGGCAGTGGATATCACAATAGTGCAGTTAATAGAACTACTTCTTCACTGCTCCAGCAGCCCAGGTTTAATACTGACCTCTAGTACTGTATTTGTGGAGGTTGCACATTCTTCCCGTGACCATCTGAGTTCCTTAGAAGTGAGATTAGAGTTGGATTACAATAAAAGGACATTAGAACTTCAGACTTGGAGCCTGAAAGGCTTGTTTTATATCCTATGATTTCTGACTCTGCCTTCTGTCATCAAGACACCCAGATTTTACACAAGTGGTTCACAAAATCAGCCCATGTGTAGCTGGACAAACTTGGCATCAAGAAATCTTGTGGCTGAATTCCATTGCATTTTAAGTGTGTGATTTCTGTTTGTTAATGGGATGTCATCTATTTATTTTTTTTGGAAGGATGAATCTTAAGATTTTCCCTCTTTTTTTCACTTTTCCTCAATCAATTTGAGTTTTCACGGACAGAAATGGGGTCCGCAGATATTTAACATCAAGTCTTATACTCTTGCAGGTTTGCTTTAAGAGTAGTAGTGTAATCTGTTACATGTATTCGATTAATAGAGAATACTTGGTCTGAAGGCTAGGCTGAGAACTAGTACACTTGACCAGTTGGTATTGGGGAAAGTTGTATCTCTTTAGTCTTCTATTTTGACAAATGCAAAAGGCATTTTCATTTTATAGGAGAGGTTATTTCCATACATTTTAAAACCAATTTTTCATCATACACAAGCTGTTTTCAATTTCATGGAAAATATTGATGATAATTCAGATAAGGTTACACATTTTAAATCATGAATTTGTATTCAGTTGTATACAGCCACTGATTGGAGTCAAATAGGTTTTGAAGTTTGCAAGGAAAATTGTGGTTTACCAGCTAGAAAATGCTGTTGATAAGGAGTTTATATTACTCATTTAGCTCTTAGAACTGTTTCAGGTATTTTAATAATCTCAACAATATTCTGATGTGAAATACATTGTTGTGAATACATTGGTAAAAGTAATCTCCTTTTTACTTTTGAAGTATGCTGCTTTCTAGCTTATATTAAATGTAAAAGTAATGTTCTGCTATATTGGTTATAAACATTTCTTCATGTGTATACTAAAAAAAGTCTAAAGATAATTATGCAATTATTTTTTATGCCTGGTGCTAATTGACTGTTGTTTCCTATTTGTGGGAATTAATCACACAAGTTCAGGGCAACTTCAAGTGCAATATGCATTTTGCTGTTTATGTCATAGCTATTGTGCACTTTCTCTTTAGGTGGGATATTCAGCGGATCAGAGAGCAAAGGCTGTTGCAACGATTGCAACTGAGAATGTACAAAAAGAAAGGAATTCAGGAATCAGAGTCAGAAATCCTATCATTTTTCCCTGAAACAGATGACGGTGGGTTAAATATTTAATTTACAGCTATCAAAGGTGATACTAACTTACAAGTTAGTCCTGATGAAGGGTCTCGGCTTGAAACGTCGACTGTACCTCTTCCTAGAGATGCTGCCTGGCCTGCTGCGTTCACCAGCAACTTTGATGTGTGTTGCACCAACTTACAAGTCTTTTTTAAAATTCATTATGACCACTGTGGAGGAGGTATAGGAGCCTGAAAACCCTCATTCATTGCTTTAGAAATGCCTAAACAGTGGTGTTCACTGTGTAGCTAACAATGATGAGACGGCCAACAGATAGGAGCGGGAAGAGCTTAAGGCCTGATGCCAGGCAAATAACCTCTTCTTCAGTGTCAGTAAGACAAAAGAGATGGGAGAATGTACCTTTAGGAGAATGTACCACTCACACCGCTCTGCACATTGGCTTCATCGTTCCAGAACATACCCTACAGAGTAAGAAAATGTTTGCTGATGCCTGAGAAGGCTGAAGGGTGGTGTACTTTGCGCATCTATACTCACGTCCTTCTACAGATACGCAATATTGAGCGTTCTATCAAGCTGTATCACTTAGTATGAAAACTACCCAATATACCATAGGCAATAGTGTACCCACAATTTACAAGTGCCGGAAAAGAGCCACTAACACCATGAAGGATCCCGTACATCCTGCTTATGGATTATCCCAGACCCATCAGGGAGGAATCTACATAGATACCACCCCAGGACCACCAGCAGGAACAGTGTCTTTCCCAAGCAGTAAAGCCAATCAACACCCCCGCCTCACTAACCCAAACCTCCACACTCCCCAGTCACTTTATTATCTATTAATCACCCCGTTTGTGGGCACTTTTGTGCCTAACATCACCTTATGGACAGTCAATTTATGTGTATCTGCTATCTTAATGTATTTATGTTTATTGTGTTTATTATTCTGTTCATTTTCTTTTTTTTGTGCTGCATCAGATCTGGAGTAACAATTTTTTCGTTCTCCTTTACACTGGTGTAATGGAAATGACATTAAACAATCTAGAATATCTTCCTCCCTGCCATCATATTTCTGAAGGGTTCATTAACACTGCTTCACTATTTCTCTTTTTCTCTGTTTATTTATTGTAACTTAAATTTTTATGTCTTCCACTGTACAGCTTGCATAAACCAAAAATCACATATATGTTAGTGATGATAAACCTAACTTGTACCGAATCCTACTAGAGTCACCTTCATCTTAAACAATTTTTTATTTTGAAAGTAGATGCTACATTCTTTTGCACAGAGAAATACATCTTTTTTTCCTATTTTCTAGTGGAATCCCTGGTGATTACCCCGTTTTTACCTGTGGTGGCTTTTGGGAGGCCTCTTCCAAAATTATCACAACAGTAAGTTTCAACTGATGGGCAATAAAGTTATATGACATTGATGCTAGTTGTAGTATAATTTAATATATTGGATGTGTTTCAGGAAAATTAAAATTCTGAAGAATGTGTAATTTCCTTCGCTATCGCCATTTTAATTGCTATGAAATACTGTTGCTCTTTAACTCAACAATTATATATTTTACAGTACTTGCATCATCCATCATATGAATGAATTAGTATGGCAATTAAATGGATTTTCACTTGATTACTTTTCACCTAATTTGTGTAAACGTATGGACAAGAGGAGAAGAATAGTGCCTGGTATTATGGAGTCAAAATAATGGAATAGATAAATACCATTATTGAAATTAAAACTGTATTGGGTATAAAGGTGAGAATTTACTATGTAAATAGAGTGCACTGCAAGCACGTATTAGCATCCCATATATAGTAAGTTATGTGAAACTGAGCATTTTTAATGAGTTTAAAATAAGACTGGTGAAATCCCACTGCAAAACTTTCTGCAATTTTCCTCTCTTCCTCCCTGCAGGAACTTTGGATTACCCTGGTTGGATGAGCGTAGCAGGTGCAGGATAGAAATACAGAAAAGACAGACACCACATCAAACATGCCGCAAATAGATGCTTTGTGCAGAAATCTGACTTGCATAATGCCCAAGTTATAAACTGTACTGCAAGTCAGTATTTTGACTGTTTCTGGCATTCATTTAGAGAACTGTTGGTACTCTAGAGGACCATCTGCCTTAGGACCTTATTTGATGTTAATAACTGATAGTAAAATTGTCAATAGTTTACCAGACTTGTTTCTTGCCTTTCTACTCTGTTTCTCTTAGTGATGTGAAGAATTATTTTCGTGCTTTGTGTGTTGAATTTGGATAGTGAATTCTCGTGTTTTATTTTGCTGATTTTACATTGTAAGAAGAAATTTGAAATCTTGTACATAATCTTGACCTTTTAAAAGGTTACAAATAGCCCTGATTTTATGGAAACAGTTGCTATTTTTCAAGTAATACCTGCCTTGATATGTTGACCGGAACTGTGAGGTGGTTTCTAGCATTAGTTTATTGAACCGTTATTTCAAACCTGGTAATCTGGGGCAGTGTTAACTAATTCAAAATGTTGGATTTCTGTTCTTGCTAAACTCGACATGGGGTTAGAAAAAAAGTGGAAGATGTAATTATATTCCTTATCTTCGGTTAGATACAGTCCTTTCTACATAGATCAGCAGAGGCCGTTAAAAGCAGTGTCTTGATACTGGTGAAAGAAGAATAGAAACTAAGGAAATCATCCCCTTTCAGCAACCAAGAGAGCAGATTTTGGGTTGCTCAAAATCCAGGCACAGGTTTAGAAGTCAACAGTGGGAGGCTACGTTGGGCAGAGGAAGGAAAGGAGCATGGTGAAATACAGTAGATCCATCATAGTAGTACAACGAAGAATGAAAAATCTTGCAGTTTTTGGATTGACTTCACAGAGTCCAGTAAATAAAGCAATCCTATTGGGTGCTTTGATTCATGCCATGCCAAATATATGCTTAATTATGGACCTACCTCTCAGACTGTTATTTCAAAACAACTAATTTAGGAAAATCTAGAAGTAAGCCATGAAGAATCCTGAATAGTTGAAGTTTTGATTACATGTTATAACATATTTTGGTGAATACAGAAAATAAAAATGGCAGGTAACTTGTACACATCTTTGACTTTGCTTCAGTGAAGTTTGTTCAGAACTGTTTCTTATATTGGGAATAGGCATTTGATGTGAGTAGATCAAAACATATGTGGCAACAAGTTAAAGTCATAGGAGCAGCTTAGTTTTTTGATTCTTTTCATTGCCTCATATTCTGAGTTTTCTAAAAGTTATTCAGAAGTCTGGAGCACCCCACAATACTTAACCCATAGTGAATTACGTCAAAAATCAATATTTAGAGCAGTCTGATTAGCTTATCACAGGACATGTCGTTTGGTCCACAATATTTTCCTGAATCAATTAAATTAGTAATTAATGTCCAACTAATCACTTCTACAGTGTCCATATCCTTCCATTTTCTCACATTCATGTTTCTATGTAAACATCTTAAAAGTGCCTAGTTTGGGTTCTGGTGACATTATCGTCCAGAATGGCAGCTTAAGTCAACAGCTCCTCCGGAAAAATGCATGTATTGCCCCGTTAATCCATCAAATATAACATCTTCTGAAAATATCTGAATTGATAAGGGGGGCAAGAATGGGGAAAAAGAATGGAGATTTAAAAAAGCATCACTGTGGAGCCTACGGAAGAGAGAGGTACCACGCGTGGCTCTCCTACACGTGCGTGTGGTGGCGAGACTGACGATGGGCCTCGTGCAGGCGAAGTAGCAGATATGAAGAAGATTTTGGAAGAGGTAAGGGAAGTCCAAAAAGATAAAAAACAGCAAGTCAATAATATAAAGTCAGAGCTCGCCAACGTCAATCAGAAAATAGCAGTGACAGAGACGCCACTTGAGAAGGTGGAAGATGGCGTGGAAAACATGGAACAGACACTAAGTGAGATGATAAAAATATTAAATCAACAGAAAAGTAAATTGCTTGACTAGGAGAGAAGATCGCGATGGAAAAATACGGGATTTATAATGTTCCCGAAGGAGAGGAGGGATGGTCGATCATGGAGTTTGTAAAAAAAGTTACTGTGGGAAGTGCTGGAGATTCCTCAGACTATGGAGATTTGAAATTGAAAGGGCGCATCTTCGCTGGTCCGGCGGCCTCCCGGAGACAGAGAGTAAGCCGCGCTCAATAGTATTTAAATTCCTTCGATTTAACAGCAAGGTGGAGATTCTACAAAGGGCCCGGGGTAAGAAGAGGGTGTTTTGGAAAGTGAAGTTAATATACTTCGATCATGATTACCCCCCGGCGGTCCTACAGAAACGGAAGGAAAATTGTGAAGCGAAACGAATATTAAAGCAAGAAACGATTAAATTTCAAACCCCGTACCCTGCTAAAGTGAGAGTGTTTTACGAAGGAGGGATACAGCTGTATCAGATGGTGGAAGAGGTCAGTCATAGTCATACTTTATCGATCCCGGGGGAAATTGGTTTTCGTTACAATTGCACCATAAATAATTAAATAGTAATAAAACCATAAATAGTTAAATAGTAATATCTAGATTATGCCAGGAAATAAGTCCAGGACCAGCCTATCGGCTCAGGATGTCTGACCCTCCAAGGGAGGAGTTGTAAAGTTTGATGGCCACAGGCAGGAATGACTTCCTATGACGCTCTGTGCTGCATCTCGGTGGAATGAGTCTCTGGCTGAATGTACTCCTGTGCCCACCCAGTACATTATGTAGTGGATGGGAGATATTGACCAAGATGGCATGCAACTTGGACAGCATCCTCTTTTCAGACACCACCGTGAGAGAGTCCAGTTCCATCCCCACAACATCACTGGCCTTACGAATGAGTTTGTTGATTCTGTTGGTGTCTGCTACCCTCAGCCTGCTGCCCCACCACACAACAGCAAACACGATAGCACTGGCCACCACAGACTCATAGAACATCCTCAGCATCGTCCGACAGATGTTAAAGGACCTCAGCCTCTTCAGGAAATAGAGACACTCTGACCCTTCTTGTAGACAGCCTCAGTGTTCTTTGACCAGTCCAGTTTATTGTCAATTTGTATCCCCAGGTATTTGTAATCCTCCACCATGTCCACACTGACCCGCTGGTTGGAAACAGGGATCTCCGGTACCTTAGCTCTCCTCAGGTCTACCACCAGCTCCTTAGCCTTTTTCACATTAAGCTGCAGATAAATCTGCTCACACCATGTGACAAAGTTTCCTACCGTAGCCCTGTACTCAGCCTCATCTCCCCTGCTGATGCATCCACTATGGCAGTCATCCGAAAACTTCTGAAGATGACAAGACTCTGTGCAGTAGTTGAAGTCCGAGGTGTAAATGGTGAAGAGAAAGGGAGACAAGACAGTCCCCTGTGGAGCCCCAGTGCTGCTGATCACTCTGTCGGACACAGTGTTGCAAGCACACGTACTGTGGTCTGCCAGTCAGGTAATCAAGAATCCATGACACCAGGAAAGCATCCACCTGCATCGCTGTCTGTTTCTCCCCCAGCAGAGCAGGGCAGATGGTGTTGAACTGACTGCAGAGATGAACAACAGAGGGTTGCCCGTTAGTGTGGTCAAACCAAGGGAAAATCTGGCTGAGCAGTTACCCTGATCTGCTTGGGAAATAGTAATAGAACTGAGAAAGCAGGGAACAGGATGAGGACGAGAGAAGGATAATAGGAAGAGACTGTGAGTTCTCCGAAGACAGCCCTCACCTCCTCCAGAAGAGCCATAAGGTTTGGCTAACTTTAAAAGTGCTGATAAACTAAATGGAAGCAAAGATAGGTGATATACCTGTCTTGAGAAAATATGTATTATAATATGGATTTTATATTACTCAATTTTTTTTTATTCGTTCATTCTCCTTTTTCCTCACCTAAATGAGAATATATACATGGAAGGAATACATAAGGAAATCATTTCTGTGTAATGGACATAAAATTTTTCTACTTACTTTTATAGGTACTTCAGTGGGGGCCCTCAATTTACATGTAGGAGGGGTTATCCCCCACAGCTAGACTTTTCTTCAGTCCAACCCAGGGTCATCTAGAGACCCCAGCCTTGGAATCACACCTTCGTTACCTTTTTTTTATTATTTGCATTTCTTGGCTCTTATTTGTTCAGAGAGTAGATCGATTAAAGTTATATTCCGCAAATTTCAACGATATACTAACAGATAAGTACACACGACTAAGGACAAATTAAAATTCATTTCTGTTAATGTCAATGGGCTGTCGAACCCAGTCAAACACAGTAAAATTCTATCAAAAATGAAAAAAGAACAAGCCCATATTTACAGGATACTCACTGTGATAATGAGCATGGAAAATTAAAGAGAATGGGCTTCACTAATTTGTTTTTCTCCTCATATAAATCAGGACATAGAAGAGGAGTAGCTATTCTATCTCAAGCAAGCTAAATTTTAAAAAAGTATTCAAAATGGGAGATAAGGAGGGCAGATATATTCTCGTACAGAGGAATATAGACGTAAATCCAGTTACTTTATTGAATATATACGAATCCCCAGGAAGAGATACTACTTTCTTCCAGAAAATAATTATGGTAATGGAAACAAAAGGTCTCTTGATATGTGGGGGAGACTTAAATTTACAATTACAACCAAAATTAGGCTCTTCCAATAGAAAAACTTGTAAAACAAAGTCCTTACATAAGAAAGTTAACAATCGTTTTGGGGATGTAGGTCTAATTGATATATGGAGGGAGCTTTTCCCCGACAGAAGAGATTACTCTCATTATTCTGCCCCCCATTCTGTATATACAAGAATAGACATAACATTTGGAAAAGATAAAGACAAAATAATCACCTGTGGAATTGGGACAATAGATGTAAGTGACCATGCACCTATATATTTATCTGTTCATTTTGACCTATATCCAAAGAATACTATTTGAAACTAAATTCAAGTCTACTCAATGATCCCTATTTTAAGGAATATATTAAAAAAGAAATTGGTCTTTACTTAGAATTCAATGATAATGCAGAGGTTTCACCTCCCATTCTATGGGATACTCTGAAGACCGTCTTAAGAGGGAAAGTTATAGCGATATCTTCATATAAGAAAAAAATAAGGAACAGAACATTAGAGGAATTACAAAATATGCTGAAGGAACTAGAAAAAAACACAAATTGAGTTATGGCACAGGATACACTAGGGGAAATTTTAAAAATGAGGAATGAAATTAATAGTTCGGCTACACAAGAAATTAGAAAAAAAAAATTAATGTTTCTGAAACAGAGACACTATGAAAGTAGATCCAAATCTATGAAAATACTGGCGTGGAAACTGAAAAAAAAAAATAGCAGAAAATACAATTCATAGAATTAGGGATCCAATAACAAAAGTGATAAGAAGTAAGCTAAGTGAAATTCAAGAAGCTTTTGAAATGTTTTACAAAACTCTGTATTTCAAAGTTCCAGTGGGAAGCATAACCCAAATTGACACCTTCCTGAATTTTTAGAGTTACCCACATTAGGCAAAGAACAAAATAGAACGATGACTACTGACATAACTGAAGCTGAACTAAAAATTTCAATTAGTAGGCTTAAATTAAGCAAGTCACCAGAATCAGATGGATTTACGGCAGAGTGATATAAAGAGTTTAGAAGTGAGTTAATTACTGTTTTACTCCCCACACTGAACTGGGCTCTAAGAAACATGCAAATGTCACCCAGCTGGAAGGAGGCGATAATCTCAGCTGTACCAAAAGAAGGCAAGGATAAAATGGAATGTGGGTCATTTAGACCAATATCTGTTCTTAATGTGGATTATAGAATATTTACCTCCATCATGGCCAAACAATTAGAAGAGTTTCTACCCACACTGATACATAATGATCAGACAGGTTTTATACAACAATGCCAAACACAAGACAATATACGAAGGACACTTCACATTATGGATCATATTAAAAAAATGAAATTGAAGCAATAGTGATAACGTGGATGCTGAATAGGCATTTGATTCTGTTAACTGGAATTTTGTTTACAGAGTTTTACATAGATTTGATCTACATGACACAATTACTAAAACTATACAGACACTATACAACAATCCTACTGCTAGGATTAAGATCAATGGATATTTATCTAATAGTTTTACCCTAGAAAGGGGCACGAGACAGGGTTGTGCATGATCACCACTACTATTCGCATCATATCTGGAACCATTAGCTCAATATATCAGACAAAATAAAGTATTGGGAATTACTATTAAAGGGACAGAGCATAAATCGGCCTATTACGCAGACGACGTTTTGATCTATCTAGGGCAACCAACATACTCTTTAACTAAACTGATGCAATCCTTTGAACAATATGGCCAATTATCAGGATACAAGATCAATACAACTACTTACATATAACTATAGCCCACCAAGAGAAATTGAAAGTAGATATCCTTGGGCATGGCAAACAGAGTCTGTCATATATTTGGGTATCATTATGCCAAAAGATTTGGCAAAATTATCAGAATGCAATTATCAGCCAATATATACTATGCACCATTATTCCTAGATCCTCTGTTCTCCTGCATTCTTCAATGCCCTACCATTTACCATGTATGACCTATTTTGATTAGTCCTACCAAAATGTAGCACCTCACATTTGTTAGCATTAAACTCCATCTGCCATCTTTCAGCCCACTCTTCTAAGTGGTCTAAATCTCTGCTGGCTTTGAAAACCTACTTCATTATCCACAACCCCACCTATCATAGTATCATCTGTATACTTACTCATTCAAATTACCACCCCATCATCCAGATCATTAATATATATGACAATATTGGACCCAGTACAGATCCCTGAGGCACACCATCAGACACCGTCCGCCAATCTGACACACAGTTACCCACCACTACTCTCTGGCATCTCCCATCCAGCCACTGCAAAATCCATTTCACTAGTTTGATATTAATACCCAATGATTGAACCTTCCTAACTAACCTTCAGTGTGGAACCTTGTCAAAGGTCTTACTGAAGTCCATATAGACAACATCCACCACTTTACCCTCAACTTTCCTTGTAACCTCATCAACAAAATTCAATAAGATTTGTCAAACATGACCTTCCATGCACAAATCCATGATAACTGTTCCTAATCAGAACTTGTCTATCCAGATAATTATACATGCCATCTCTAAGAATACTTTCCATCAATTTACCCACCATTGACGTCAACCTCACAGACCGATAATTGCTAGGTTTTCTCTTAGAACCCTTTTTAAACAATGGAACCACATGAGCAATACACCAATCCTCCGGCACCATCCCCGTTTCTAATGACATTTGAAATATTTCTGTCACAGAATATTTCTGCTATTTCCACACTAACTTCCCTCAAGGTCCTAGAGAATATCCTGTCCAGACCTGGAGACTTATCCACTTATCCACTTCTATATTCCCTAAAAGCGCCAGTATTTCTTCTTTAATCGTCATACTTTCCATAACTACCCTTCTTGTTTCCTTTACCTTACACAATTCAATATCCTTCTCCATAGTGAATACAGAAGAAAAGAAATTGTTCAAAATCTCCCCCATCTCTTTTGGCTCTGCACATAGCCGTCCACTCTGATTCTCTTAGAGAGACCAATTTTATTCCTCACTATCCTTTTGCTATTAATATAACTGTAGAAATCCTTTGGATTTATTTTCACCTTACTTGCCAAAGCAGCCTCATATCTTTTTAGCTTTTCTAATTTCTTTCTTAACATTCTTTTTACATTCTTTAAATTCCTCGAGCACCTCATTAACTCCAAGCTGCCTATATTTATTGTAGATCTCTCTCTTTTTCCAAACCAAGTTTCCTATATCCCTCCAAAACCATGGCTCTCTCAATATCCTTTCAACCTAACAGTAACATAAAAATCCTGTACCCTCAAAATTTGACCTTTAAATGACCTCAATTTCGATATTACATCCTTCCCATAAAACAAATTGTCCCAATCCAGTCCTAAATCCTTTTACAGCTCCTCAAAGTTAGCCTTTCTCCAATCAAAAACCTCAACTCTGGGTCCAGACCTATCCTTTTCCATAATTATATTGTGAAGAAAGCTTTTGGTATGCTGGCCTTTGTTAATCAGAGCATTGAGTATAGGAGTTGGGATGTAATGTTGAAATTGTATAAGGCATTGGTAAGGCCAAATTTGGAGTATTGTGTACAGTTCTGGTCACCGAATTATAGGAAAGATGTCAATAAAATTGAGAGAGTACAGAGGAGGTTTACTAAAATGTTGCCTGGGTTTCATCTCCTAAGTTACAGAGAAAGGTTGAACAAGTTGGGTCTTTATTACTTGGAATGTAGAAGATTGAGGTGGGGGGGGGGGGACCTGATAGAGGTATTTAAAATTATGAGGGGGATAGATAGAGCTGACGTGGATAGGCTTTTTCCATTGAGAGTGGGGGACATTCACACAAGAGGACATGGAGTTGAGAGTTAAAGGGAAAAAGTTTAGAGGTAACATGAGGGGGAACTTCTTTACTCAGAGAGTGGTAGCCTCCAGCAGAAGTGGTTGAGGCAGGTTCGATGTTGTCATTTAAAGTTAAATTGCATAGATATATGGACAGGAAAGGAATGGAGGGTTAAGGACTGAGTGCAGGTCAGTGGGACTAGGTGAGAGTAAGAGTTCGGCACAGTCTAGAAGGGCTGCGATGGCCTGTTTCTGTGCTGTAATTGTTATATGGTTACAAAAAATTAAGGAAGATATAACAAGATGGAACCTAATTCCTTTTCTTGGTCTCAATTCAAGGATTGAATCTATTAAAATGAATATACTGCCCAGACTACTGAATCTCTTTCAGACCCTACCAAAAGAAATTAACCAAAAGCAATTCAATGAATGGAACAAGATGCTATCAAGTTATATATGATATACGCAGAGCAGACTCGATGGGCCAAATGACCGACTTCTGTTCCTTTGTCTTATGGTCTAAGGTAAAAGGCCTAGGGTTCGTCTCAAAACTTTGCAATTAGCCACGGAAAAGGGGGGAATGGGGCCTACCTTCTCTTAGAGATTATTATTCTGCAGCACAGTTGAGAGCTGTGATATGTTGGTGCAACCCATCATATGACACTCAATGGAAAAACATTGAGGAGAGGATACTTTCCATCCCCATACACGCAATTTTGGCTGATAACAACCTACAAATTTACATAAATACTATTGATAACCCGTGGGTGAAATGGACTCTTAAAATATGGAAAACTATTATAAAATATAAACTAGAGAGTGACATAGCAATTCTTAAATGGTGTGCATATGACTTGGATTTTACACCAAATAAACTGGATGCTAGATTTAAGGACTGGACAGCTAAGGGAATAACAGCTATTTGTAATATAATGAAAGAAGGAACACTGTTCAGTTTTGAAATGCTCAAAGAGACACACTTACTAGAAAAACAAGACTTTTATCGGTATTTACAGATGTGACAGTATGTTAATAGGACGGTCAAAAATGTAACTAAGACAATTACACGTCTAATAGAGCTATTTAGAAAAGCATATAATTTAGACAATGGTAATAGAATCATTTCAAGTATGTATAAGGGTTTGTCAAATATTAAAACACATTCGACTTCATACATTAAAACAAAATGGGAGAAGGAAAAAGAGATAACAATATCTGAGGAAGAATGAACAATAATATGGAGGTATCAATGGAAATGTACCAGTTCACAGAAATGGAGGGTGTTCGGGTGGAAAAACTTGATAAGATATTTTATTACATTCTCTCAGAAATCCCATTATAATAGTAACTCCCCTGTTTGCTGGAGAAATTGTGGAAATCAAAATGCAAACCATTATCATATTTTATGGGAATGCCCTGTTATCAAAGACTACTGGACTGGGATACCCTTAGAGAGTAAGACCATATATTTTGGGTATATACGTCTAGAATGGTTGAAAAGAGATAAATATTTAATGAATGTACTGCTGGTGGCTGGTAAAAAGACCCTTACCAGGAAATGGTTATCACAGGAGAGCCCAACTTTAAATGTATGGATGGAAATTACAATAGACATTTACAAAATGGAGAAGATAACAGCATCCGTTAATCATAAGTTGGAACAATTTTATTCCTACTGGGAAAAATCGTTTAACTACATAACACCTCATAGGCCTGATTTTATTCTCACAAGTCAATGAATATGTTGTAAAAAAAATCATTCCCTACTCTGTACATAGTTTTCTTCTTTCAGTTGTTCTTTCTTTCCTCTTTGTAAGTGTGTATACCTCAGATAAATATTATGTGGAGATTTGTGACAAATGATTATATGATATATATGTAGAGTATCTGAAATACATCTTATGGTAATGTTTGTTTGATGATGAACTTCAATAAAAAATAAATTACAAAAAAGCCTAGTGTATCTGCCTCTACCACCAACCCCAGACACCCACTGCTCACTGTGTAACAAAACCTTGCCTCTCACATGAAAAATAGAGATATTAAAGCTGGAAATAGAGCTGTTTCCGAAGATGCAAGCAAAGGAGTTGCCGTTTGGCACCATCATCACTCCGCTCCACCCCCAAGACGACGTTAAAAATAAAAGAGAAATGAGTGGATGTAAGACTCCTAGAAAATGAGGCAGGAGAAATAATAATGGGAGACAAGGAGATGACTGATGAACTAAATGAGTGTTTTGCATGTCTTTACTGTGGAAGACACCAGCAATATCCCTGATATTGTAATGTGTGAACGAAGAAAAGTGGATTCAGTTCCTATTATAAGAGAGAAGATGCTGAAAAAGTTGAAAGATTAGAGGTACATAAGTCACCTAGACCAGAGAAACTGCATCGTAGGGTTCTGAAATGATCTTTCAGAAATCATTGGACTCTTGCATGGTGCCGAAGGACTGGAAAATTGTAAATTTCACTCCACTCAATGAAAGGAGGAAAGTAACAGAAAGGAAGTTATAGACCAGTTAGCCTGAACTCAGTGGCTGGGAAAATGTTACAGTTAATTGTTAAGGATGAGCTGTTGGAGTACTTCATGACACAGGACAAGGTAGTGCAAAGTCAGCACAGTTTCCTTCAGGAAAAATCATGCCTGATAAACCTGTTGGATTTCTTTGAAGAGGTTACAAGTATAGATAAAAGGGATGCTGTGGATATTGTATACTCTTAGAAGGCTTTTGACAAGGTACAACACAAAGCTGCTTACCAAGTTAAGAACCCATGGTATTACAGGAAAGTTACTAATGTTGTTGAGCATTGGCTGATTAGTAGGAGGCAGTGTGTGGGAACAAGAGGATTCTCTCCCGGCTGGCTGCAGTGTCTAGTTGTTTTCTATCTTGATAGCTAGATAGAAAGACAGTTAGAAAGAGGGATAGATATATGGATATATGACTAAATAAACAGATAGATTGAATGATAGATCAATAGATACATACATAGAAAGGTAGACTGATTGACTTAAAGATTGATAGGAAGGTAGATAGTTGGTTAGATCGACCAATCCATAAATATGTAAATAGATGAACAGATAGAAAGAGAAGTTAAATAGAATGATAGGATAGGTAGGTAGATGGAAAGATAGGGACATAGATAGGCAGTAAAACAGATAGATGGATGGATAGTTAGATAAATAGATAGGTAGATAGACGCATGTATAGATACAGTAAGCTAAGGTACGATAAATACATGGTTAGATTGACAGATCGATAGAAAGAGAAAAATTATATATAGCTAGATAAATGGTAAGAGATATAGTTGGGTGGATAGATAAATATGGAAATAGGAAACTATATAGATAGGTACATTGGTGGATATTTAGATAGATAGATAGTAGATAGATAATAGTCAGAAAGATAGATGGATAGATAAATAGTTGTCTAGATACATAGGTAGCGATATGGTGACTGATTGAAAGACAGATTTGGCTATATAGATAGAAGGATAAGATACATAGATAGGCAGGTAACTTGGTAGATGGATAGAAAAGACAGAATGATAAATAGATATGTAGGTTGACAGATAGATTGAATGATACATTGTTTGATTTAAAGACTGATAGGAAGATAGTTTATTAGATTGATCAATCAATAAATATGTAAATAGATGGATAGATAGTAAGAGATAAACACAGATAGAATAATAGGACAGATAGGTGGATAGTTAGATCAAGAGATAGAGAATGGTATGTACATAGATTGACAGATATCTTGATGAAAGATAGTTGGTTAGATTGATCAATCAATAAATATGCAAATAGATAACAGAAAGAAATACATAGATAAATAGAGTCAGACAGCTAGATAGATGGAAGGATAGTTTGACTGACAGATAGTTACCTACATACATGGATGGAAGGATAGGTGGATAGATAGCTAGTTATCTAGATACATAAACAGATATAGGTAAGTAAATAGATTGATGGAAAGATATTTATTTGATTGAAAAATAGATGAGAGAGATAGTTGGTTATATCGATTGATCGATAAATATAGAGATAGGTAGGTTGAAAGATAGGTAGATGTGTATATATATATATATATATATATATACACATATACACACACACATATACAGACAGACATACAGACATATGAATACACAAATCAAGGAAAGATAAAAAGCTCGATAGATGGGATGAAAATTAAATGAAAGGGACAGGTAAATTGATAAAAATAAATACTGCTAGATAAGTAGATTGTCTGATAGATAAATGGATGGATAACAAGATAGGTAGATACATACATAAGTAGATACTTAGGTATATGGATAGATAGATAGATAGATACCGACAGGTATATGGACAGATCCGACAGATATATAGATACTGATCACTAAATCACTAAATCTATTTATAGGTAGTCAGATATGAAGATGGATTGATATCTAGCTGGATACAGATAGATACATACATATGGAGGAGATATACAAATAAATAAATCGAAGATGCAGAGAATAATAGATTGATAGGTAGACAGCTACTTAGCCTTACAATGCATGCTAGCATTTTCCTGTAGTACCATGGTCTCTTATTATGTTTAGGAAACTCATCTGCATGTATTTATCAGGGGACTTCTGAAAATCCAAGTGAACGTTCTTTATCTATCTTTGACTCCCCTTTGTCTATTCTTTCTTCAAAGAATCAACAGATTTATCAGGTAAGTTTTCCTCTAACCACATGCCTGCTACTACTCTGAAACCTCATCTTAATAGTGGACTCCCAAAATCACCCCCATTACCTTTCATTTAGTAATAGCATCTGAACTCACCTCTGCTTTTGCTCTCAGACTTGTTAAATTTCTGCTGTATTATGTCTTATATAGTACAGGCTGACACAGAACACGTATTGAGTTTGTCCACCATATCCTAGTCCCCCATACTAATGTCTAATGTACATTCTCACTTCTTCTTTACTCTTCATATAACTGAAATATCTCCTTGAATCCTTCTGTATTATAGACTGGCTTCCATATTTCATCTTTTCTCACCACATTGTTTCTCTAGCGGCCTTCTTTCATCTTTTAGTTTCCAAATCCTCTCTCACAAGTTTATATGCTCTCTTTTCCTTTTATGCTGTCTTTGATTTCCTTTGTGCACCACAATTGCCCCACCCTCTCTTTAAACACTCCTTCTTCAAAGGGATATATCTATATTGTGACCTCCAAATTGCTCCCAGAAATTCCAGACATTGCTGTTCTACTTTCTAGTGGCTTTCTCCAATTAATTTTAGCCAGTTGCTCTCTCATGGATATAGTTATTTTTAAGCTTCTCCCTCTCAATGTACAGGGTGAATTGCAACATATTATGATCACTTCCTCCTTATGAATGGAGCTATCTGGGTCAGAGTTTCTCAGTAGGTTCAACCTCCTGTAGGAAACTCTCACATCAGCCTCATAGACTAAAATCATATGATGGGCTTTTCTGTAGAAGTTCATGAACTGTGGAATTTCACAGCTGAAGTTTCAGTTCTAGTAAAACAACTTATTAATCATTCAAGGGAGTTCATCATAATACTTTTATTTAACCCCATATGAACCAAAAGTCAACTAAATTAGAACTTGTTATATCATGGGAACATAAAGCAGTTGATTCATATAAGTAGTACAAACTTTTGGCTCCTGTGTCATACTTATGTACTTCCACTTTTCCATGTTCAAATTCCATTAATAAGTTATTTAAAAATTTATAACAGTATAATCATTGTTGGACAAATTTTGAGCAAGCGACAGAAAAATTCACTGAATTTGAAAATCATCTTCAAATTAGGATTAAAAGATTTTAAAAAAACATTATTACTTCAAGGAACACAATAAACACCAAAGGACTTTAGAATAATGGATGTTGCTTTTCTAACTTTAGTTTGGCCTTTCTTAAATACAAAAAAATAGCAAAATTAGATCTAGTTAAAGAAATTCGATTTTACTTCTGGAAGCAGAAACTCCTCTAAGAATATGTATAAGTGATCTCATTTTGTAAGAACTTAACAAATTAGAACTGTCTTCTAAAAATACTATCTGAAAGTATTAACTAGTAAAATTCTGCAAGCCCTGAGATAATGTATAATATAAAAGCTTCATGAATGGAATTAGCAAATATATGAAATTAACAGATATCTTGAAATTAACTAACAATCTACTTCTTAATGGCCTGTATCTCAAAATAGACTTAAAATATAAACCATAGACGCAGTAAATGTTTCATATTTTTATTATTTTGAAGTAGTCTGAAGTCATTACTGTGAATACTTGTATCTTCTCTGCAATGAAACAGAATTGTATTAAAAATTGCTGGGAAGTGATCTTGTCATCAGATACATGAATCATGTCAAACGTATAGTCGTTTGGGCTAATTATTAGATAGGTCAGTTTCCAGCCTCATTTTTCATGTTCATATCATCTGTATTACAATTGACTTCCGATCTGAAATTCTGGAGATAAAAAGATGTTTTAAATTTCTGAATATGATTAACACATTCTATAAAAAATTTAATTTTGGAATATAAAATAATTGAAGAAATCAAATCCATATTCAACTGTCAGCAGTAAATAAGGACCTCAGTGGACTATAACAATGTATGACATTTTCTCAGAACAATAAAAATCTCTATTTACATAGGGTTGCATGTTACTTAACATCTTAACAGTATGCATCATACAATGGAAACAATATACTTATTCAGCCAAGGACTTTGATTGGATCGTTCAAACCCATCAAAGTATATCATTGGATACAAAGCCAATGAAATCATTCCCAGAACATTTTTTTGGTACTCCTGGGTTATCAAGTGAAATTCTATTACATAACTGACTTGTTAATAATGAAGCATTTGAATAGCTCTTCTTGAGAGGAAGAATGGATCAGCCAAAATGAAATGGCAGACCAGACCTGATGAGCCGTATGACCTAATTCTGTTCCTAAGAATTATGATATTATAATTATGTTATTTGTCCATTAAAAAAACAGAATAGTTGTAGCCTATATGAAAACTTACTCATTTTTTCTGCCTAAATTTATTATCTAAAACAGGAGTTTCTCAACCTTTTTTTTGCCATAGTCCAATACCATTGAGCAAAGTGTCCAAGGGCTCCAGGCTGGGAAACCCTGATCTAAATCATTAATGCAGCTAACAAACAACAGACCCAGTATTGTACCCAGCGTCACATTGCTGCTCACAGGCACCAATCTAAGTATAATTACTCCACTACTGCTGTCAAACTACAAACCCTACAAATTCTACATTTATGTATATTTACAAAATACAATTAAGTTGGTCAGTAAGACTATTAAAATTTCTTTGTACTTTTGTCAGTTAAATAAAGGTTCACGTGAATTAACATCTCACAGATTTTTGTTTTTATTGCATTTTGGAAAATATCCCAACTTTTCTGGAAATGGAGTTTGTAGTTTTATATCCCATTAACTAGCTCATTTCATATCCCATGTCATCTAATCTTCCAGATCAGCCTATGATGAAGGACCTTATTTCATTATTCGCCATAATGTATATTAGCTATCTCTATCCTTCTGCATTTGACCTTTTAATCACCTCTTCTTAAAGATTGACAAGGGTGGGATAAGTAGACTTTGATGTACAAAATGCACTTTGATGCAGTTTACAGAACAGACAGGCTGGTAAAGAGGCCTACATTTCCTGAGAAGCACATGCAAGATGCAAGAGGAACTCATCATCATCAACACAAAATACTCTGCAGATGCTGGGGTCAAAGCAACACTAACACACTGGAGGAACTGAGCAGGTCGGGCAGCATCCGTGGAAAAGATCAGTTGACGTTTCGGGCCGGAACCCTTCATCGGTGCTCGACGAAGTGGTCCCCTAATCTGCGTCGGGTTTCACCGATGTAGAGGAGGCCGCACCGGGAGCAGAGGGGTGGAGAGGGAAAGATGTGTTTAGTGGTGGGTCTTGTTGAAGGTGGCGGAAGTTGCGGAGGATAATGTGCTGGATCTGGAGGCTGGTGGGGTGGTAGGTGAGGACAACAGGAATTCTGTCCCTGTTGTGGTGGCGGGAGGATGGTGTGAGGGCCAAAGTGTGGGAAATGGAGGAGATGAAGGTGAGGGCATCATCATTAATCCTGCCCTAAAATGTCAACTGTTTTCATTGCTGCATGACCTGCCGAATTCCTCCAGTATTTTGTATGTGTTACTCCGGATTTCCAGCATCTGCTGAATATCTTGTATTTACAGTATTTCCTATCTTGCTTGAGTATTGTTGTCAAGAAGTTAGCTATATTGGAAATGTATAAAAGTTGAATATTGGAATGGTATAAATCTTTGGCTAGGTTCCAGGCACACATGTACAGTTCTGGTGGGCATCACAGAAATTCTGTAACAATTTTGCAAAGGTGCAGAAGAGGATTCTCCCTGGATTATGAGCTTTAAGGAGAGGTTGGACAAACTTGCATGATTTTCTCAGGAGCGGCAATTAGAGGAGAAGTTTCCAAGATTATAAGAGGGAAGAAATACGAAATACAAGAGTCATACAGAATACAGTATGGAAACAGGTTCTTTGATCTAACACGAGGACTGTGTTGCTCAGTGAACAAGTTTCAATGGCTCACATTAGCTCCAAGTTTCTCCAAGCCTCTCCTAAAAATCTACTTAGAAACATAGAAAACCGGCAGCATAATACAGGCCCTTTGGCCCACAAAGGTGTGCTGAACATGTCCTTACCTTACAAATTACCTAGCGTTACCCATAGCACTCTATTTTTCTGAGTTCCATGTACCTGTCCAGCAGTCTCTTAAAAGACCCTATCGTATCCACCACCACCACTGTCGCTGGCAGCCCATTCCATGCACTCACCATCCTCTGCATAAAAAACTTACCATATAACCATATAACAATTACAGCATGGAAACAGGCCATCTCGAACCTTCTAGTCCAGTTCTGGTCACCTCACTATGGGAAGGATGTGGAAGCACTCGAAAGGCTTCAATGCCTCTCATCATCTTATACACCTCTATCAGGTCACCTCTCATCCTCCGTCGCTCCAAAGAGAAAAGGCCGAGTTCACTCAACGTATTCTCATAAGGCATGCTCCCCAATCCAGGCAACATCCTTGTAAATCTCCTCTGCACACTTTCTATGGTTTCCACATCCTTCCTGAGGCAAACAGAACTGAGCACAGTACTCCAAGTGGTGTCTGACCAGGGTCCTATGTAGCTGCAACATTACCTCTCGGCACCAGAACTCAATCCCACGGTTGATGAAGGCCAATACACCATATACCTTCCTAACCACAGAGTCAACCTGCGCAGCAGCTTTGAGTGTCCAATGGACTCAGATCCCAAGATCCTTCTGATCCTCCACACTGCCAAGAGTCTTACCATTAATACTATATTCTGCCATCATATGTGACCTACCAATATGAACCACTTCACACTAATCTGGGTTGAACTCCATCTGCCACTTCTCAGCCCAGTTTTGCATCCTATCAATGTCCCACTGTAACCTCTGACAGCCCTCCACACTATCCACAACACCCCCAACCTTTGTGTCGTCAGCAAATTTACTAACCCATCCCTCCACTTCCTCATCCAGGTCATTTATAAAAATAACGAAGAGTAAGGGTCCCAGAACAGATCCCTGAGGCACTCCACTGGTGACTGACCTCCATGTAGAATATGACCTGTCTACAAACACTCTTTGCCTTCTGTGGGCAAGCCATTTCTGGATCCACAAAGCAATGTCCCCTTGGATCCAATGCCTCCTTACTTTCTCAATAAGCTTTGCACTGGGTACCTTAATCAAATGCTTTGTTGAAATCCATATACACTACTTCCATTTACTGCTCTACTTTCACCAATTTGTTTAGTCACATCCTCAAAAAATTCAATCAGTCTTGTAAGGCACGATCTGCCCTTGACAAAGCCACGCTGACTATTCCTAATCATATTATGCCTCTCCAAATGTTCATAAGTCCTGCCTCTCAGGATCTTCTCCATCAACTTACCAACCAGTGAAGTAAGACTCACCAGTCCATAAATTCCTGGGCTATCTCTATTCCCTTTCTTGAATAAGGGAACAATATCTGCAACCCGCCAATCCTCCGGAACCTCTCATTGATGATTCAAAGATAATTGTCAGAAGCTCAACAATCTCCTCCCTTGCCTCCCACAGTAGCCTGGAGTACATTTCGTCTGGTCCTGGTGACTTATCCAAATTGATGCTTTCCAAAAGCTCCAGCACATCCTTTCTTAATATCTACATGCTCAAGCTCTTCAGTCTGAAGGATCAGTTCTTGTGCTGTGATGTAGTTTAAATCAAAATCTTGGATAGCGACATGTAAATCAAGTTTATATAGTCTTCTTGATTTATCTTTGGATAAAAACATGGATAGTAGGGGATATGGAGGGTATGGTTGTAGGTCAAGGGGAATAGACAATTTAAATGGTCCAGCACTTGGATTGCAACATGTAAATCAAGTTTATATAGTCTTCTTGAAATATCTTTGTCTATTTTTCCACACATCTGAATTCCACATCATATCCTTGAGTTAGCGCTAAGTTACCCTCTCTTAAGTGTCATAGAGAAAACTCAAACACGTGTGTTTGTGTGTGTGTGTGTGTGTGTGTGTAGATGCTGCACATTCTCCCTGTGACCCTGAGAGTATCGACAGGACATTCCACTTTCCTTCTTCCTACTGATGTGCAGGATAGCGGGTTAACGGACTATTGCATGTCCTTTGCAAGTGTAAGTTCTTGGAGCACAGTGGTATCAGTAGGAATGGAATGTCATTACTGTAGATGGTCAGGATGACCTCAATTGGCAGAAGGACACATTTCTTCTAACATCATAAGACCATAAGACATAGGAGCAGAATTTAGCCATTTGGCCCATCGTCTGCTCTACCATTTCTTCATGGCTGATCCATTTTCCTCTTCATTCTTCCACAGGGTCATAAGACATAGGAACAAAATTATGCAAATTGGCCTATTTAAGACACTAAAGCCAATTTTTTTTTGAAAATGGAAGAAAATAAGGTACTTGCCTTTTTTTTCTTCTTTTTATGGGACTTTCTACTAATAGAGCTTTGGAGTAGGACCTAAAAATATTTTACAAAACAGACAGAAACAGAAGTTTTATCATTAATGCAACCAATTTATTTTTTATGCCTTTCTGACATTTTTAAAATCAAAATAGAATTTCAATATATTTCAACATGAATTCATTATGAAAAAGTTGATTAATATTAGGTGTATTAATTACATAAGAAATAGAATAAAATAATGAAGGTAAAAAACAATAAACTCCTAAACAACCTCACTGTACCTATGTGAGAAAGACTAAGAAGAATTCTTTCACAAAAAGATATACAAGTTGATATTGCTGAGAAATTCTCTCTCAGTTTTAAGGAGAAGAGCTCCTGTTCATGAAATAGAGAATTTAAAAAAAGACTGCAAATTATAATCATATAACCATATAACAATTACAACACAGAAACAGGCCATCTCGGCCCTTCTACACCGTGCCGAACTCTCACTCTAACCTAGTCCCACCGACCTGCCCTCAGCCCATAACCCTCCATTCCTTGCCTGTCCATATATCCATCCAATTTAACTTCAAACAACAACATCAAACCTGCCTCAACCACTTCTGCTGGAAGCTCGTTCCACACAGCTACCACTCTCTGAGTGAAGTTCCCCCTCATGTTACCCCTAAACTTTCGCCCTTTAACTCTCAACTCATGTCCTCTTGTTTGAATCTCTCCCATTCTCAATGGAAAAAGCCTATCCACATCAACTCTATCTATCCCCCTCATAATTTTAAACACCTCTGTCAAGACCCCCCTCAACCTTCTATGGTCCAAAGAATAAAGACCTAACGTTCAATTTTTCTCTATAATCTAGGAGGTGAAACCCAGGCAACATTTTAGTAAATCTCCTCTGTACTCTCTCAACTTAATTGACATCTTTCCTATAATTCACTGTACACAATACTCCAAATTTGGCCTTACCAATGCCTTATACAATTTCAACATTACATCCCAACTCCTATACTCAATGCTCTGATTAATAAAGGCTAGCATACCAAAAGCTTTCTTCACCACCCTATCCACATGAGATTCCACCTTCAGGGAACTATGCACCATTATTCCTAGATCCCTCTGTTCTACAGCATTCTTCAATGCCCTACCATTTACCATATATGTCCTATTTTGATTAGTCCTACTAAAACGTAGCACCTCACATTTTTCAGCATTAAACTCCATCTGCCATCCTTCAGCCCACTCTTCTAATGGCCTAAATCTCTCTGCAAGCTTTGAAAACCTACTTCATTATCAACAATGTCACCTATCTTAGTATCATCTGCATATTTACTAATCCAATTTACCACCCCATCATCCAGATCATTAATATATATGACAAACAACACTGGACCCAGTACAGATCCCTGAGGCACACCGCTACACACTGTCCTCCAATCTGACATACAGTTATCCACCACTACTCTCTGGCGTCTCCCATCCAGCCACTGCTGAATCCATTTAACTACTTCGATATTAATGCCTAACGATTGAACCTTCCTAACTAACCTTCCATGTGGAACCTTGTCAAAGGCCTTACTGAAGTCCATATAGACAACATCCATTGCTTTACCCTCATCAACCTTTTTAGTAACCTCATCAAAAAATTCAATAGGATTTATCAAACTTGCCCTTCCATGCACAAATCCATGTTGGCTGTTCCTAATCAGACCCTGTCTATCCAGATAATTATATATACCATCTCTAAGAATATTTTCCATCAATTTACCCACCACTGACGTCAAACTCACAGGCCGATAATTGTTAGGTTTACTCTTAGAACCCTTTTTAAACAACGGAACCACATGAGAAATACGCCAATCCTCCGGCACCATCCCCGTTTCTAATGACATTTGAAATATTTCTGTCACAGCCCCTGCTATTTCCACACTAACTTCCCTCAAGGTCCTAGGGAATATCTTGTCCGAACCCAGAGACTTATCCACTTTTATATAAAGCCCCAGTACTTCCTCTTCTTTAATTGTCATACTTTCCATAACTTCCCTTCTTGTTTCCTTTACCTTACACTATTCAATATCCTTCTCCTTAGTGAATACCGAAGAAATTGTTCAAAATCTCCCCCATTTCTTTTCGCTCCGCACATAGTCGTCCACTCTGATTCTCTAAGGGACCAATTTTATCTCTTACTATCCTTTTGCTATTAACATAACTGTAGAAACCCTTCGGATTTATTTTCACCTTACTTGTCAAAGCAGCCTCGTATCCTCTTTTAGCTTTTCTAATTTCTTTCTTATGATTCTTTATATTCCTTGAGCAACTCATTAACTCCAAGCTGCCTATATTTATTGAAGATCCCTGTCTTCTTCTGAACCAAGTTTCCAATATCCCTTGAAAACCATGGCTCCCTCAAACTTTCAACATTTCCTTTCAACCTAACAGGCACATAAAGATCCTGCACCCTCAAAATTTCACCTTTAAATGACCTCCATTTCTCTATTACATCCTTCCCATGAAACAGATTATCCCAATCCAATCCTTCTAAATCCTTTCGCATCTCCTCAAAGTTAGCCTTTCTCCAATCAAAAATCTCAACCCTAGGTCCAGTCCTATCCTTCTCCATAATTATACTGAAACTACTGGTATTGTGATCACTGGACCCGAAGTGCTCCCCAACGCATACCTCCGTCACCTGCCCTATCTCATTCCCTAACAGGAGATCCAATATTGCCCCTTCTTTAGTTGGCACCTCTATGTATTGCTGCAAAAAACTATCTTGCACACATTTGACGAACTCCAAACCATCCAGCCCTTTTACAGAATGGGTTGAAGTATACGTTTTAAAGCTAAGAGCATCAAATCTTAGGATGATGACACAGAGATGTAGCAGAATAAGACTAAGTCATTGTGGCCATTTCAGAGACCTGATAGACACTGTCCACGTATTTCAGCATGAGGACATGGTATAGGTTAATAATCTGATTTTCTCGTTAAAGAATTAATCACAACACTTTGTTTAAATGACAACAGATAGTATAAGTTGGAGTGAAATAAACTATGACAGGAATTAGGGAGTGTTAATTGGGAATTCCTTTTTCAAAGAAGACGTTTCTCTTCCTCCACCCTGCAATACTGCCCTCAACTGCATCCCTTCCATTTTATGCACCTCTGCTCTCACCTCATTCTCCCATCAGCCGACTAGGGATAGGTTTCTTCGTCCTAAGATACCACCCCACCAGCCTCTGCATCCAGAACATAATTCTCAGGAACTTCCGCGATCTCCAACAGGATCCCACCATGAAACACATTTTTTCCACCTCCCTCCCCCCCCCCACTTTCTACTTTCTGCAGGGATCGATCCCTATGCTACTTCTTTAATCATTAATCCCTCCCCACTGATTTCCCTCCTGGCACTGTTCCTTGCAAGCAGAACAAGAGCTACACCTGCCCCTACATCTCTTCCCTGACTACCATTCAAGATTCCAAACAGTCCCAGAGGAGACGACACTTCACCTGAATCTGTTGGAGTTGTATACTGTTTCCAGTGCCCCTGCTGTGGCCTCCTGTATATCAGTGAGACCTGATGTAGATTGAGAGATTGCTTCGCTGAGCACCTACGCTCTGTCCACCAGAAGGAAGAAGGATCTCCCAGTGGCGACCCACTTTAATTTCACTTCCCATTCCCATTCCAATATGTCAATCCATGGCCACATTCCAGTTGGAGGAAGAACACATATTACATCTTGAGTAGACTCCAACTTGATGGCATGAACAGTGAACATCAATTTACTGAACTTCTGGTAATTCCTCCCCCCCATTTCCCATCCCACTTTCCGTCTCTCATCGTCTTCCTACTGGCCCATCTCCTCCATCTGGTGCTCCTCCCACCTTTTCTTTCTTCCTTGGCCTTCTGCCTTCTCTTATTAGATTTACCCTCTCCGGCCCTGTATATCTCTCACCCCTCATCCCTCCTCCTCATGGTTTCAACTATTAACTTGCGTTTCTCTCTCCCCCCCCACCCCCCGCACCTTTTAAATCTCAATACTTTTTCCCCCCCATACTGGTGGGACCTGTACAAGAGAGACGGGTTACACCTGAACTACAAGGGGACCAGTATCCTTTCAGGGAGGTTTGTTAGTGCTGTTGGGGAGGCTTTAAACTAGATCTGCAGGGGAATGGGAACCAGAGTGCCAGAGCTGACAGCGTGGCTGGGGTGAAAATAAATGTTGAAAGTTTAAGCAAATCCGCTGATAGAAAGGTTGTGAGTGGTGGTAAAAATCTTCTGAAGTGTACATATTTCAATGCTAGGAGTATTGCGGGGAAGGCGGATGAGTTGAGGGCATGGATTGACACGTGGAATTATGATGTTGTAGCGGAATTATGACGTTATAGCAATTAGTGAAACTTGGCTACAGGAGGGGCAGGACTGGCAGCTTAATATTCCAGGGTTCCGATGTTTCAGTTGTGATCGAGGCAGAGGAATGAAAGGTGGGGGAGTAGCACTGCTTGTTAGGGAAAATATTACAGCAGTGCTCAGGCAGGACAGATTAGAGGGCTTGTCTACTGAGTCCTTATGGGTGGAGCTGAGAAACAGGAAAGGTATGGCCACATTAGTGGGATTGTATTATAGACCACACAATAGTCAGTGAGACTTGGAAGAGCAAATCTGCAGAGAGATAGCAGGCAACTGCAGGAAACATAAAGTTGTGGTGGTAGGGGATTTTAATTTTCCATACATTGATTGGGACTCCCATACTGTTAGGGGTCTAGATGGTTTAGAGTTTGTAAAATGTGTTCAGGGAAGTTTTCTAAATCAATATATAGAGGGACCAACTAGAGGGGATGCAATATTGGATCTCCTGTTAGGAAACGAGTTAGGACAAGTGACGGAAGTCTGTGTAGGGGAGCACTTTGGTTCCAGTGATCATAATGTCATTAGTTTCAATTTGATCATGGACAAGGATAGATCTGGTCCTAGGGTTGAGGTTCTGAACTGGAAGAAGGCCAAATTTGAAGAAATGAGAAAGGATCTAAAAAGCGTGGATTGGGACAGGTTGTTTTCTGGCAATGATGTGATTGGTAGGTGGGAAGCCTTCAAAGGGGAAATATTGAGAGTGCAGAGTTTGTATGTTCCTGTCAGGATTAAAGGCAAATTGAATAAGAATAAGGAACCTTGGTTCTCAAGGGATATTGCAACTCTGATAAAGAAGAAGAGGGAGTTGTATGAAATGTATAGGAAACAGGGAGTAAATCAGGTGCTTGAGGAGTATAAGAAGTGCAAGAAAATACTTAAGAAAGTAATCAGGAGGGCTAAAAGAAGACAATGAGGTTGCCTTGGCAGTCAAAGTGAAGGATAATCCAAAGAGCTTTTACAGGTATATTAAGAGCAAAAGGATTGTAAGGGATAAAATTGGTCCTCTTGAAGATCAGAGTGGTCGGCTATGTGCGGAACCAAAGGAAATGGGGGAGATCTTAAATAGGTTTTTTGAGTCTGTATTTACTAAGGAAACTGGCATGAAGTCTATGGAATTGAGGGAATCAAGCAGTGAGATCATGGAAACTGTACAGATTAAAAAGGAGGAGGTGCTTGCTGTCTTGAGGAAAATTAAAGTGGTTAAATCCCCGGGACCTGACAGAGTGTTCCCTCGGACCTTGAAGGAGACTAGTATTGAAATTGTGGGGGCCCTGGCAGAAATATTTAAAATGTCGCTGTCTACGGGTGAGGTGCCGGAGGATTGGAGAGTGGCTCATGTTGTTCCGTTGTTTAAAAACGGATCGAAAAGTAATACAGGAAATTATAGGCTGGTGAGTTTAACATCGGTAGTGGGTAAGTTATTGGAGGGAGTACTAAGAGACAGAATCTACAAGCATTTGGATAGACAGGGACTTATTAGGGAGAGTCAACATGGCTTTGTGCGTGGTAGGTCATGTTTGACCAATCTATTGGCGTTTTTCGAGGAGGTTACCAGGAAAGTGGATGAAGGGAAGGCAGTGGATGTTGTCTACATGGACTTCAGTAAGGCCTTTGACAAGGTCCCGCATCGGAGGTTAGTTAGGAAAATTCAGTCGCCAGGTATACATGGAGAGGTGGTAAATTGGATTAGACATTGGCTCAATGGAAGAAGCCAAAGAGTGGTGGTAGAGAATTGCTTCTCTGTGTGGAGGCCTGTGACTAGTGGTGTGCCACAGGGATCAGTGCTGGGTCCATTGTTATTTGTCATCTATATCAATGATCTGGATGATAACGTGGTAAATTGGATCAGCAAATTTGCTGATGATACAAAGATTGGAGATATAGTAGACAGTGAGGAAGGTTTTCAGAGCCTGCAGAGAGACTTGGACCAGCTGGAAAAATGGGCTGAAAAATGGCAGATGGAATTTAATACAGACAACTGTGAGGTATTGTACGTTGGAAGGACAAACCAATGTAGAACATACAGGGTTAATGGTAAGGCACTGAGGAGTGCAGTCGAACAGAGGGATCTGGCGTCACAAGTAAATGGGTCGTAAAGAGAGCTTTTGGTACATTGGCCTTTATTAATCAAAGTATTGAGTATAAGAGCTGGAATGTTATGATGAGGTTGTACAAGGCATTGGTGAGGCTGAATCTGGAGTATTGTGTTCAGTTTTGGTCACCAAATTATAGGAAGGATATAAATAAGATTGAAAGAGTCCAGGACTTGAGAAACTCAGTTACAGAGAAAGGGTGAATAAGTTAGGACTTTATTCCCTGGAGCATAGAAGAATGAGGGGAGATTTGATAGAGGTATAAAAAATTATGATGGGTATAGATAGAGTGAATGCAAGCAGGCTTTTTCCACTGAGGCAAGGGGGGGAAAAACCAGAGGACATGGGTTAAGGGTGAGGGGGGAAAGTTTAAAGGGAACATTAGGTGGGGCTTCTTCACACAGAGAGTGGTGGAGTATGGAATGAGCTGCCAGACGAGGTGGTAAATGCAGGTTCTTTTTTAACATTTAAGAATAAATTGGACAGATACATGGATGGGAGGTGTATGGAGGGATATGGTCTGTGTGCAGGTCAGTGGGACTAGGCAGAAAATGGTTCGGCACAGCCAAGAAAGCCTGTTTCTGTGCTGTAGTTTCTATGGTTTACTTTTAAAAAGTATTGGCCTGGAACATCGACCGTATGCTGCTTTCTGCTGAGTTCTTCCAGCTTTTGTGTGTGTTGCTTGGATTTGCAGTATCTGCAGATTTTCTTGTTTGTTAATTGGGAAAAGTTTTTTGAACAAGTCTATATCTAACATGTGGAAGGTGTTTAAAGACTAACTGCCTAAGTGCAAAGTAGATATGTTTCAATAAGAAGGTAGATTTGAAGCAAGAAGACTGCGAGTGGTACAGCTAAGGATTTACACAGCGAAGGCATTTTTACCACTTGGGGTAAAGAGAGGCAAGACTGCGCAGTGAGAGGGTTTAGGTGCTAACGGGACGAGGAAAGGTAAGTTTACCTGTGTTAATTGTGGAAAGGAAGTATGTGTGTGAGGCCAGTTTCTTGTGCTCGGTGTCAGATGTGGGAGGTCCTAGAATCTCCCAGCCTCCCAGCTGGCCATATCAACAACCGGTGTGTCGAGCTGCAGCTCCTAAGGGGAGCTGGGGATGCAGCTCGATGACCTTCGTCTGGTCAGGGACAGTGAGGAGGTGATAGAAAGGAGTGTTAGGCAGGTGGTCACACCAGGGGCACAGGAGACAGACAAGTAGGTCACAGTCAGAAGGGGGAAGGGGAAGTGTCAGGTACTAGAGAGTACCCCTGTGGTTGTATCCCTTGACAATAAGTACTCCTGTTTGAGTACTGTTGTGGGGGATAGCCTACCTGGGGGAAGCGACAGCGGCCGTGCCTGTGGAACAGAGTCTGGCCCTCTGGCTTAGAAGGACAGGGAAAGGAAGAGGATGGCAGTAGTAATTGGGGACTCTATAGTTAGGGGATCAGACAGGTGATTTTGTGGACACAGGAAAGAAACTCGGATGGTGGTTTACCATCCAGGTGCCAGGGTCTGGGATGTTTCTGATCGCATCCAAGATATCCTGCAATGGGAGGGAAAACAGCCAGAGGTCGTGGTACATATAGGTACCAATGACAAAGGTAGGAAAAGGGAAGAGGTCCTGAAAAAAAGACTACAGGGAGTTAGGAAGGAAGTTCAGAAGCAGGACCGCAGAGGAGAGGGAGTCATCTCGGGATTACTGCCTGTGCCACGTGACAGTGAGCATAGGAATAGAGTGAGGTGGAGGATAAATGTGTGGCTGAGGGATTGGAGCTGGGGCCAGGGATTCAGATTTCTGGATCATCGAGATCTTTTTTGGGGCAGGTGTGACCTGTACAAAAAGGACTGGTTGCACTTGAATCCCAGGGGGACCAAAATCCAGGCGGGGAGGTTTGCTAAGGTTATTGGGAAGAGTTTAAACTAGAATTTTTGGAGGGTGGGAACCGAACTGAAGAGACTGGGGAAGAGGCGGTTGGCTCACAAACAGAGAAAGCTTGGGGACAGTGCGAGAGGGAGGATAGGCAGGTGATAGAGAAGGGACGCACTCAGACCGATGATTTGAGATGTGTCTATTTTAACGCAAGGAGTATTGTGAACAAAGCAGATGAGCTCAGAGAGTGGATCAGTACTTGGAGCTATCATGTGGTAGCCATGACAGAGACTTGGATGGCTCAGGGACAGGAATGTGTTTATATGTTTCAGAAAGGACAGTGAAGGAGGCAAAAGAGCACTGTTGATCAGAGATAATGTCACGGCTGTAAAAAGGTGGACGCCATGGAGGGATTGTCTACGAAGTCTCTGCGGGTGGAGTTTAAGAACAAGAAGGGGTCAATAATTTTACTGGGTGTTTTTTATAGGCCTCCATATAGTAACAGGGATATCGAGGAGCAGATAGGGAAACAGATCCTGGAAAAGTGTAATAATAACACTTGCTGTGGTGGGAGATTTTAATTTCTCAAATAACGACTGGCATCTTTCTACAACAAGGGGTTTAGATGGGGTGGAGTTTGTTAGGTGTGTTCAAAAGGTTTCTTGACACAATAAGTAGATAAGCCTACAAGAGCAGAGACTGTACTTGATTTGGTATTGGGAAATGAACCTGGTCGGCTGTCAGATCTCTCAGTGGGAGGCATGTTCTCAGTGAAAGGTACAGAAGAAATGTGGCAAATATTCGGGGATATTTGTGTGGAATTCTGCATAGGTATGTTCCAATGAGACAGGGAAGTTACAGTTGGGTACAGGGACCGTGGTGTACAAAGGCTGTAGTAAATCTAGTGAAGAAGGAAAGGAAAGCTTGCAAAAGGTTCAGAGAGCTGGGTAATGTTAAAGATCTAGAAGATTATAAGGCTAACAGGAAGGAGTTTAAGAATTAAATTAGGTGAGCCAGAGGGGCCATGAGAAGGTCTTGGCAAGCACGATTAAGGAAAACCCCAAGGCATTCTACAAGTATGTGAAGAGCAAGAGGATAAGATGTGAAAGAATAGAACCTATCAAGTGTGACAGTGGAAAAGTGTGTATGGAACCAGAGGAAATAGCAGAGGTACTTAATGAATACTTTACTTCAGTATTCATTACAGAAAAGGATCCTGGTGATTGTAGTGATGACTTACAGTAGACTGAAAAGCTTGAGAACGTCCTCATGGCTTGGCTTTGAGAACGAAGATTTAGGAAGGGGCTGCCCCCGTCTGCTACAGGCTCGCTGGTGGCTGATTTGGCCAATACGGGACAGGCAGGTCCGGCCACAGCAGCTGCAAGGGAAACTCTGTTCTGGGTTTGGTGCTGCTGTGTCATGGTTCTTCCTCCTTCTCTTTTTGTCCTCAATGCCAGCCCTGCGTGTGTTCTTGAAGGAGGAGACAGACTGGTGAATGGTGTGTTGCCAGGCCTCACAATCAGAGTCTAGATTAGACCACTGGCAATGGTTAATGTGACAAGCACCAAGGGATTTCTTCAGTGAGTCCTTGTACCTCTTCTTCAGTGCCCCTCTGTCACGGTGGCCAGTGGGAAGTTCGCCATACAGCACAATCTTGGGCAGGCGATGATCCTCCATCCTGGAGACGTGCTCTGTCCAGCGCAGCTGTATCTTCAACAACATGGCCTTGATGCTGGTGATCTTCGCCTGTTCGAGGGCTTCGATGTTGGTGACGAAGTCACTCCAGTGGATGTTGAGGGTGGTGTGGAGACAACGCTGGTGGAAACGCTCAAGAAGTTGTAGGTGGTGACAGTAGGTGACCCACGACTCGGAGCCATACAGGAGGGTGGTCAGTACAATGGCTCTGTACACGCTGATCTTTGTGCCTTTCTTCAAATGCTTGTTGTTCCAGACTCTCTTGTACAGCCTGCCGAATGTGCTGTTTGCCTTTGTCAGTCTGTTGTCAATCTCTTTGTTGATCTTGGCATCTGACGAGATGGTGCACCCCAGGTAGCTGAACTGGTGGACTGTCTTCAGCTCTACCTCACCGATGGTGATGCAGGGAGGGTGGTAATCTTCCTGAGGTGCGGGCTGATGGAAAACTTCTGTCTTCTTCAAGCTGACTTCCAGTCCGAAGAGCTCGGCAGCCTCTGCGAAACAGGATGTTATACGCTGCAGGGCTGTCTCTGTGTGGACAACAAGGGCAGCATCGTTGGCGAAGAGTAGCTCTCGGATGAGTTGCTCCAATATCTTGGTGTGGGACTGTCGTCGCCTCAGGTTGAACAGGCTGCCATCGGTGCGGTATCGGATGTAGACACTATCCTCGTCATCAAGGTCTTCTGTGGCCCTTTCGAGCATCATGCTGAAGAAGATGGTGAAGAGAGTTGGCGCGAGGACGCAGCCTTGCTTTACTCCATTGCCTATTGGGAAGGGTTCTGAGAGGCCATTGTTGTGTCTGACTTGGCCACTCTGATCTTCATGTAGCTGGATGACCATGCTGAGGAATTCTGGGGGGCATCCCAGTCATTCCATGATTTTAAACAGACCTTCCCTGCTCGTAGTGTCAAACGCTTTGGTAAGGTCCACAAACCTCACGTACAAACCCTTGTTCTGTTCCCTACATTTCTCTTGGAGCTGCCTGAGAACAAATACCATGTCGGTGGTGCTCCTGTTGGCTCTGAAGCCACACTGGCTCTCTGGGAGGTGTTCTTCTGCAATGATGGGCACCAATCTGTTTAGGAGTACTCTTGTGAGGATTTTTCGTGCGATAGAGAGAAGAGTTATCCCCCGGTAGTTGGAGCAGTCGGACTTTTCCCCCTTGTTCTTATACAGGACGATGATGACTGCATCACGGAGGTCCTGTGGTCGTTTATCTTGTTCCCAGCAGCAGACAAAGAACTGCAGGAGTTTGGTGTGTAACGCTGGGCCCCCATGCTACCAATTCTCAGATAGGAATCTATCAACTCCCACTGCCTTGCCACTTTTCAGCTGCTCTATGGCCTTGATTGTCTCTTCTAGGGTTGGAATCTTGTCCAGTTCTGTTTTATCTGGCTGTTGTGGGATGCGATGAATTGCTGAGTCTTGGACCATGCGGTTGGCATTGAAGAGAGTCTGGAAATGTTCCGACCACTGGTTCGGGATGGACGCCTTGTCTGTGAAGAGTGCCTGACCATCTGCACTGTGCAAGGGACTCTGGACCTGGTGCCAAGGGCCGTACACCACTCTCAGGGCTTCATAAAACCCTCTGTAGTCACTGGTGTCGGTGCAAAGCTGAGTTCTCTTTGCGAGGTTGATCCACCACACTTTCTGAATCTCTCTAAACTTGCGCTGGAGGTTGCTGCATACAAGGCAGAAGGCTGCTTTCTTATCAGGACAAGATGGCTGAGCAAGGTGCACCTGGTGGGCAGATCTCGTCTTCGCCACGTTTGAGAACGTAGATATTAAGAAAGAAGATGTGCTGGAAAGCATCAACTTGGATAAGTCGTGGGGACCGGATGAGATATACCCCAGGCTATTGTGGGAGGCGAGGGAGGAGATTGCTGAGCCTCTGACAATGATCTCTGAATTATCAATGGGGACAGGAGAGGTTCTGAAGGATTGGAGGATTCAGGATGTTGCTCCCTTATTCAAGAAAGGGGGTAGAGATAGCCCAGGAAGCTACAGACCAGTGAGTCTCACTTCAGCGGTTGGTAAGTTGATGGAGAAGATCCAGAGGGGCAGGATTTATGAACATTTGGAAAGGTATAATATGATTAGTAATAGTCAGCATGGGCTTTGTCAAGCGCTGGTTGTGCCTTACGAGCCTGATTGAATTTTTTCAAGATGTGACTGAACACATTGATGAAGGAAGAGCAGTAGATGTAGTGCATATGGATTTCAACAAGGCATTTCATAAGGTATCCCATGCAAGGCCTATTGAGAAAGTAGAGGTATGGGGGACACTGCTTTGTGAATCCAGAACTAGCTTGCCCACAGAAGGCAAAGAGTGGTTGTAGACTGGTCATATTCTGCATGGAGGTCGGTGACCAGTGGTGTGCCTCAGGGATCTGTTCTGGGACCCCTACTCTTTGTGATATTTATAAATGACCTGGATGAGGAAGTGGAAGGGTGGGTTAGTAAGTTTTTTGCTGATGACACAAAGGTTGGGGGTGTTGTGGATAGTGTGCAAGGCTGTCAGAGGTTACAGCGGGACACTGATAGGATGCAAAACTGGTCTGAGAAGTAGCAGATGGAGTTCAGCCCAGATAAGTGTGAAGTGGTTCAGTTTGGTAGGTCAAGTATAATGGCAGATTATAATATTAATGGTAAGACTCTTGGCAGTGTGGAGAATCAGAGGGATCTTGGGGTTCGTCCATAGGACACTCAAAGCAGCTGCGCAGGTTGACTCTGTGGTTAAGAAGGCATACGGTGTATTGGCCTTCATCAATCGTGGAAGTGAATTTAGGACCTAAGAGGTAATGTTGAAGCTATATAGGACCCCAGTCAGACCCCACTTGGAGTCCAGGTGTCCCCTCGTTTTCGAATGTTCATTTATGAAACCTTGCTGTTACGAAAGACCTACATTAGTTACCTGTTTTTGCTAACAGAAGGTGTTTTCACTGTTACGAAAAAAGGCAGCGCACGGAAAAAGCCGCTCTCCCTCAGAACTGCATTCTCGCCGGCACTGCTTAAACATGTGCCTGTGAGCAGCTGTTAGCAAGATGAGTTCTATGGTATCAGAAAAGCCTAAAAGAGCTCTTAAGGGTGTTACACTTAGCGTAAAACTAGACGAAATTAAGCATTTCAATCATGGTGAACGAAGTAAGGACAACGTGAGTTTGGCTTGTGGAAGCTGACGAAGATGATGTTGAAGAGGTTTTGGCATCTCATGACCAAGAACTGATAGATGAAGAGCTGATGCAATTGGAACAGGAAAGGATAACAATCGAAACTGAATGCAGTAGAAAATGGACCGAAAGTGAAGTCGTCCAGGAACTGAATGTGAAAAATAGAGGGCTATCGGTAACCCTAAGGTAGGGACATACTCGGCACAACTTTGAGGGCCAAAGGGCCTGTAGTATGTTGTAGGTTTTCTATGTTTCTAACAAAAATGGTATGCTAAAGGAATTTTTGCATGTTGAGAGGTGATGAACTTGTCCTATAGGAAAGGGAAGTAAGCTTTATAAATATGAAATTAAGAAGAGCCGTCGAAGATTATAAATAAGTCAGAAAGGAATTCAAGGGAATTAGGAGAGCCAGAAAGGGCCCTGAAATGTTATTTACAAGTAGGATTAAAGAGAATCTCAAAGTATTTTACACAATGTTACAGGTAAATGGAAAACAACAGTGTCTACGATCACTTCAGGATAAAGGAGGGAGTTGATGAGACAATAAATGAATATTTTGCATGTACATTTCATGATGTTTAAGGCAAGAATGATAGGATGATCAACGCAGTGTGCACTAATATGCAAGAAGATTTTGAGATAAAGATGGAAGCAATTTTAGGTCCCTTAAAGACCATTAAATAAATCTCCTGCCCCTCAAGTTACTGTCCTCTCTAACAAAAGGTGTATTTCAGGAGGAATGGCAAGTAGCTAATGTTAATCCATTTTTCAAGAGGGAATTAGGGTTAATCTTGGAAACTATAAATTACTGATATAGAATGATCAGAAACAGAATGTTTTAACATTACTAGCATATTTTGTAAAATTTGTTTTAACCAATGATACATTTCAAAACATAATATAGAAACAATAAATTACAATAAATATTATATAAATAAGAAAATAAATTAATTAGTGCAAAAATAAATGAAAAAATATATACTTAAGTAGTGCCTCACATATTTTCTTTGAAGCAAACCTCAAAAGCAAGGTTTCTATTATTGAGTATTTCAACTCTGGATTAAAGGCATTGACTATAACTATGCCTCTGTGACTATACCTATATCTTAGAAACTTCATTCAGGTCTTTCCTCAATCTCTGCTGCTCCAGAAGAAAACAATGCAAGTATTTGCCCCTCACCTCTTAACTCCATGCCCTCTATCCAGGCAGCATATTGGTGAACCTCTTCTGCACTTTCCCTCAAGATTTAACATTCGGTTCAAATATGTTAATATCATTTTGTTAACTAATACATCTTTTACCTTTTCATCTAGCATAAATATGCAATTAATTTTGCAATGTGTCAAAACATAACAGTAAGGAAAAAATAATCAATAATTAGCACAAAATTGCAATGCATTATTGAGAATAATTTAAAAAAATTTAATTGATCAATTTTAAATCAATTTGAAATTGGAGAAATTTAGGGAGCATATAGGATACTTATCAAACAGATTATTTTCAGTGACTTGCCTTGATGTCAGGGTCCTTCACATCAAATTCTGACTTATAATTTTCACTATTGAACATTCCACTGGTAATTCGCAGAGGACCATTTGGCATGAGGAGAACTGTAAACTTAAACTGAGCAACAAACTCACCTAGAGAAGCACAAATAACAGTATAATTACTAACAGTAAACAGTTATCCTATTGCAACAACATTCAAGACTACAAACACCACCATGGCGAAATTATCTTATATAATGAGAAAATATTAATGTTGCTAGCACTTCAAATTTTGAAAGATACATTAGCTCAAAGCGAGTCATGGAACATTCTGTAGTTTGACATTGTGATATAGTTATTTGCAGAAAGAAGCAAGCAGAGATGGTGAGCTTAAGATCGTTTGGGAAATTAGATACTTTGCAAGTGGCAATAAAAAGAAGTTAAATTTAAGCAGAGCAGTCATTATAGGAGCAGTCATGGTGGGAGTGAAGTGGAGTGGGGAATTCTGGGTTTGGTTTAACGAGATATACTGAGGAGGTTACTGGTCAAGTTTCTTTCTTTCTTTATTAGTGCCTAGGTAGAGCAGTGAGAATGGATCCCCAGTTAGTGATGCGTGCTCCTCTTGCAAGATGTGGAAGATCCGAGAGATCTCCGAACTCCCTAACTGCTACATCTGTACACCTGGATACAGCATTAGGGAACTGGAGTTACAGATAGATGATCTTTGATTCACTTAGGAGATGAGGTGGTAACAAATTAAGAGAACAACACTTGGAAAGAAAATGAACTGTAACTTTCTAAAAACAGTAGGATAAGAAAGTCCTTGGTGACTTGGTTACTATGGGGAACAAGGAAGAGACAGCTTGTCCTTTGGCGATGAACTTTGTGCCATCAATGGCCACAAAAGTAGCAAAAGATTGGGGAGTGACAATTGTTAATCTTTTGTTCGAGCAAGGTAACAGATATCCTGAGAGTGACATCAGTGGTGGGCAAATTGTTGGGCAGGATTCTTAAAGACAGAATTTGTGAACATTTGAAGAAGCATAGTCTGATTGTGACTGTCAGCATGGCTTAGTCAGAAACAGGTTACACTTCATAAGCTTAAATTAATTAATTTAGGAAGTGACAAAGCAAACAGATGAAGGTAGAGCAGTGGACGTGGTGCATATGGTTTGTAATATGGTGGTTGAAAAACATTTCCCATGGTAAGCCCATTCAAAAAGTCAAAAGGAATGGGATCTACAGAAACGTGGCTGTATGCATTCAGAATTCAGTTGTCTACAGAATGCAGAGTATGGATCATATTCTGCCTGTAAGTTGATGACCACTGGTATTCTACAAGATTTGTTCTGGGACTCCTACTTTACGTGGTTTTTATAAATGACTTGGATGAGGAAGTAAAACACAGGGCTAGTATATTACAAATGGCACAAACATTGGTGATTTTGTTGTTGGTGCTGAAGTTGCAGGTGACATCTGGACTGACAATGCAGAGCTGGGCTGAGAAGTGGCAAATGAAGCTTAGAATGAAAACATATGAACAGTCTGGAAGGTCAAACTTGAAGGCAGAAAACAAGGTTAACAGAAGTATTCTTAGCAGTGTGGAGGAACAGAGGGATCTCAGGGTCTATGCCTACTGACTGCTCTGTAATTTGTTTGCATGGTTAAATAGATATATGGGGTGTTAGCCTTCATTAGTCAGGGCACGGAAATTGCAGTTCTATAAAACACTAGTTAGACCACACTTTGACCATTGTGTTCAGCTCTGCTTGCTTGGTTAGCCTGGTGATTAAGTTTACAGCAAGCATTAAAATAGGTAGTGTAGTAGACAGTGAGAAAAATTATGTGAAGTTACAATAGGATCTACATCAACTAGGAAAGTAGACAAAGTTTGGAATTTAACTGAACACATATAAGTTAACTTACTTCAACAAGTTAGCCCAGGATATCATCTATGAGAGTATTTTAGAACAGAGCAAATTATGGCTATAAGTACATGGTTCTCTGAAAAATGTTAATGTGAAGAAATTGCTTGGTAAACTTGCATTCATCGGACAGGGTTTTGAGTACACAGCTGGTACATCACAGCAGTACAAGATGTTGGTGAGACCACTCTTGGAGTACTGTGTAGAGAGTTACCTCTCAAATCTCATTTAAATCTTTGACACCTTATTATGAATCTGCACCCTCTAATTTTGGGCAGCCCAAACCTGACGAAAAGATTATGACTATTGGCTCTTATCTACAGTACTCAGAACCTGAGAGAAAACAAGTGACATCCAACAAATAAGCCATATATGGAACATGCTTCAGAGAAGTGATGGCGCCAAGTACCTTAACATTTGAAATATACATGGACTTCTACAAGCAACACACATCAAAGTTGCTGATGAACGCAGCAGGCCAGGCAGCATCTCTAGGAAGAGGCGCAGTCGACGTTTCAGGCCGAGACCCTTCGTCAGGACTAACTGAAGTTAGAGTGAGTAAGGGATTTGAAAGCTGGAGGGGGAGCGGGAGATCCAAAATGATAGAAGACAGGAGGGGGAGGGATAGAGCCAAGAGCTGGACAGGTGATAGGCAAAAGGGGATACGAGAGGATCATGGGACAGGAGGTCCGGGAAGAAAGATGGGGGGGGGGGTGACCCAGAGGATGGGCAAGAGGTATATTCAGAGGGACAGAGGGAGAAAAAGGAGAGTGAGAGAAAGAATGTGTGCATAAAAATGAGTAACAGATGGGGTACGATGGGGAGGTGGGGCCTTAGCGGAAGTTAGAGAAGTCGATGTTCATGCCATCAGGTTGGAGGCTACCCAGACGGAATATAAGGTGTTGTTCCTCCAACCTGAGTGTGGCTTCATCTTTACAGTAGAGGAGGCCGTGGATAGACATGTCAGAATGGGAATGGGATGTGGAATTAAAATGTGTGGCCACTGGGAGATCCTGCTTTCTCTGGCGGACAGAGCGTAGATGTTCAGCAAAGCGGTCTCCCAGTCTGCGTCGGGTCTCACCAATATATAAAAGTCCACATCGGGAGCACCGGACGCAGTATATCACCCCAGTCGACTCACAGGTGAAGTGATGCCTCACCTGGAAGGATTGTTTGGGGCCCTGAATGGTGGTAAGGGAGGAAGTGTAAGGGCATGTGTAGCACTTGTTCCGCTTACACGGATAAGTGCCAGGAGGGAGATCAGTGGGGAGGGATGGGGGGGACGAATGGACAAGGGAGTTGTGTAGGGAGCGATCCCTGCGGAATGCGGGGGGGGGGGAGGGAAAGATATGCTTAGTGGTGGGATCCCATTTCACGTACATCTGCTCTCACTCCATCCTCCCACCACCCCACTAGGAATAGGGTTCCCCTGGTCCTCACCTACCACCCCACCAGCCTCCGGGTCCAACATATTATTCTCCGTAACTTCCGCCACCTCCAACGGGATCCCACCACTAAGCACATCTTTCCCTCCCCCCCCCTCTGCTTTCCGCAGGGATCGCTCCCTACACAACTCCCTTGTCCATTCATCCCCCCCATCCCTCCCCACTGATCTCCCTCCTGGCACTTATCCGTGTAAGCGGAACAAGTGCTACACATGCCTTTACACTTCCTCCCTTACCACCATTCAGGGCCCCGAACAGTCCTTCCAGGTGAGGCATCACTTCACCTGTGAGTCGACTGGGGTGATATACTACGTCTGGTGCTCCCGATGTGGCCTTTTATATATTGGTAAGACCCGACGCAGACTGGGAGACCGCTTTGCTGAACATCTACGCTCTGTCCGCCAGAGAAAGCAGGATCTCCCAGTGGCCACACATTTTAATTCCACATCCCATTCCCATTCTGACATGTCTATCCACGGCCTCCTCTACTGTAAAGATGAAGCCACACTCAGGTTGGAGGAACAACACCTTATATTCCGTCTGGGTAGCATCCTGATGGCATGAACATCGACTTCTCTAACTTCCGCTAAGGCCCCACCTCCCCCTCGTACCCCATCTGTTACTCATTTTTATGCACACATTCTTTCTCTCACTCTCCTTTTTCTCCCTCTTGCCCATCCTCTGGGTAACCCCCCCCTTGTCTTTCTTCCCGGACCTCCTGTCCCATGATCCTCTCGTATCCCCTTTTGCCTATCACCTGTCCAGCTCTTGGCTCTATCCCTCCCCCTCCTGTCTTCTCCTATCATTTTGCATCTCCCCCTCCCCCTCCAGCTTTCAAATCCCTTACTCACTCTTCCTTCAGTTAGTCCTGACGAAGGGTCTCGGCCTGAAACGTCGACTGCGCCTCTTCCTAGAGATGCTGCCTGGCCTGCTGCGTTCACCAGCAACTTTTATGTGTGTTGCTTGAATTTCCAGCATCTGCAGAATTCCTGTTGTGGACATGGATAAGAAAGGTTTAGAGGAATATGGGCTGAACGCAGGCAAACGGAACAACCATAAATGATAAATTAGCAGTCAAGTGGGCTGGTGTAACTCAGATTCAGATGTCTGTTGGAATCAGTTGCTTTATTATATTCTTTTTATAAGATATTAGTTCAATTAATGCAAGACTAAAATGAATTGTTGTTTACTGACTTAATTTGTATCTTTAACAAACTGAATTATGTTTCATAGTGGCTCTTTCCCACACTGGCAGAAGGTAATTTAAGAGTTACATGTATCTTTTCATTTTTAATTGGTAAGTATTAGCACATATGTAATAATTGTATAGCCTATTAACTGATTTATCTCTATCTGAACAACTTCTGTTAGAATATAAAGCTGATAAATTTTTCAAAGGTGCTTCCTTTTTATACTGAATCGCTTTAATTTCTTGTTTCATCGGCCTTGTTACTTTGTCTGTATAAACAAAAAGTCCTGAAGAATCAAAGTTTCTCTCTCATTTCTGAACTCCCAATAGAACAGAGAGATCAAAAATAAATGGCATCCGACATGTCCTAACTCATACCCTGTAAACATAATCTTTTAACTTGCTCACTATACTTGCACTCTCTAACTTCTCTCAGATCTACTTTGTTATTATTACAGTTACAATATTAATACAGTATGACTTCCAGTGACTTCATTTTTACTTTGTTAGTTATTCCCTGATATCCTGAGTATAGAAGCAGTTAAATGTTTTGGTTAATACAATTCAGTCGATAGATGCTATTTATGTCATGCTCCTTGTTAAGTCTCTATTATATATTACTCTTGGTCAATAAACTTATATTGACTTCAACATTGAGAGATATTTACTTTCACTTTAAATCACAGAATAGAGAATAAGCATATCTCACCCTCCTTCTCATAAAGTACTTTGAATGGTTGAAGAAGTTCATGCTTAGTACATTCCATTACACCCATCTTGGCCTTTTTTTCATCTTGAAATGCTCTATAAAAATAGAAAAAAGTCAGACATATTTTAAAGGCACAATAAAAATAAATATGGGAAATTACTGTTATGATTAGGTAATTTTCACCTTCAAAATAATAATCATACCTTAAAGTAAAGGGCATTGTATCAAATCGTCTTTCAACTTCACTAAAAAATGCACGAGATGTTTTCATTTTCAAACCATATTGTTGTGTCGGGTCCCTCTTATAAACTGTTGTTCTTTGTCCAGCATCTTTTGCCTGGAGATACCAGAGATTCAGAGTGACACCTCTGTATAACGAGTATATTCCAAAGTCTTAACTGCTACAGAAACTAATATCCCAACAAACCTTAGATTTGCTTTTCTTGAGAATATTAAAATATATTATGCATGAAATCTTGGAATTTCCAGATGCCAGAACAGAAACTGATGGATAAGAGTATGGGACAAATAGTGTGCAGTAAGGTAATCAAAAGTGGAGAGAATGGGGGTTGTGATGAAACGGCCTATTCCACACCATAAAATTCCACTTCAAATTCTTAAGAAGCTGGCAGAAGTTGTCATCGAGACATCATCACAGTACATTTTTCCAGTGGTAGTCAGAAAGGTTTAAACTGTCTAAGCCTGGGATTCAAGGTTGGACACCAATAAAGGGGCTGGAAGGCTGCTCACGAAACAAGCTTTTTGATTTGGAGCAAGAAGGCTGCAAGTGAACAGCTGACTTCCGGAGCAAAGCCAGTTTTTTACTACTCAGGCTAAAAGAGAGGCGAGACTGTGCAGTCCCATGACGTCAGCCAGTAGAAGGAAAAAGGTTTAAAAAGAAGACTGCCATATCCAGCAGGCAGTAGAGTGATAAGGCTTTGACTCAATGGGCTTAGGCAGTAACGGGACAAGGCGAAGTAGGTTTATCGGTGTTCTTTGCAGAAAGGAGGAAGTATGTGTATGAGGCCAGTTGTCTGTGTTTGGTGTCAGATGCAGGAGGTCCTGGAGTCTCCCAGCCTCCCAGATGGTCATATCTGCATCAGGTGTGTTGAGCTACAGCTCCTAAGGGACTGAGTTAGGGAACTGGAGAAGAAGCTCGATAACCTTCGCCTGGTCAGGGAGAGCAAGAGGTGATAGAAAGGAGTTATAGGCAGGTGGTCACACCAGGGCCACCGGAGACAGACAGGTCGGTAACAGTCAGGAGAGGGAAGGGGAAGAGTCAGGTACTAGAGAGTACCCCTCTGGCTGTGACAATAAGTAATCATGATTGTGTATAGTTGGGGGGCGGGGAACAGCCGATCTGGGGGAAGCAACAGCGGCCTTGCCCCTGACACAGAGTCTGGCCCTGTGGCTCAGAAGGGTAAGGAAAGGAAGAAGGATGGCAGCAGTGAAAGGGGACTCTATAGTTAGGGGGTCTCACAGTTGATTCTGTGGAAACAGGAAAGAACTTAGATGGTAGTTTGCCTTCCAGGTGCCAGGGTCCGGGATATTTCAGATTGTGTCCACAATATCCTGCAATGGGAGGGAGAACAGCCAGAGGTCGCGGTACATATGGGTGCCAATGACGTAGGTAGGAAAAGGGAAGAGGTCCTGAAAAAAAGACTACAGGGAGTTAGGAAGGAAGTTCAGAAGCAGGACCGCAGAGGAGAGGGAGTCATCTCGGGATTACTGCCTGTGCCACGTGACAGTGAGCATAGGAATAGAGTGAGGTGGAGGATGAATGCGTGGCTGAGGGATTGGAGCAGGGGGCAGGGATTCAGATTTCTGGATCATTGAGAACTTTTTTGGGGCAGGAGTGACCTGTACAAAAAGAACGGGTTGCACTTGAATCCCAGGGGGACCAATATCCTGGCGGGGAGGTTTGCTAAGGCTACTGGGGAGAGTTTAAACCAGAATTGTTGGGAGGTGGGAACCAAACTGAAGAGACTGGGGAAGAGGAAGTTGGCTCACAAATAGAGAAAGGTTGTAGACAGTGTGAGAGGGAGGATAGGCAGGTGATAGAGAAGGGACGTTCTCAGACTGAAGGTCCATTTTAACGCAAGGAGTGTTATAAACAAAGCAGATGAGCTTAGAGCGTAGAACACACATAAAAGTTGCTGGTGAATGCAGCAGGCCAGGCAGCATCTCTAGGAAGAGGTACAGTTGACATTTCAGGCCGAGACCCTTTGTCAGGACTAACTGAAAGAGCTAGTAAGAGATCTGAAAGGGGGGGCGGGGGAGATCCAAAGTGATAGGAGAAGACAGGAGGGGGAGGGATGGAACCAAGAGCTGGACAGGTGATAGGCAAAAGGGATATGAGAGGATCATGGGACAGGAGGCCTAGGGAGAAGGAAAAGGGGGAGGGGGAAGCCCAGAGGATGGGCAAGGGGTATATGCAGAGGGACAGAGGGAGAAAAAGGAGAGTGAGAGAAAGAATGTGTGCATAAAAATGAGTAACAGATGGGGTACGAGGGGGAGGTGGGGCCTTAGCGGAAGTTAGAGAAGTCAATGTTCATGCCATCAGGTTGGAGGCTACCCAGACGGAATATAAAGTGTTGTTGCTCCAACCTGAGTGTGGCTTCATCTTTATAGTAGAGGAGGCCGTGGATAGACATATCGGAATGGGAATGAGACGTGGAATTAAAATGTGTGGCCACTGGGAGATCCTGCTTTCTCTGGCGGACAGAGCATAGGTGTTCAGCTAAACAGTCTCCCAGTCTGCGTCGGGTCTCACCAATATATAGAAGGCCACATCGGGAGCACCGGACGCAGTACATCACCCCAGCCGACTCACAGGTGAAGTGTCGCCTCACCTGGAAGGAGTGTCTGGGGCCCTGAATGGTGGTAAGGGAGGAAGTGTAAGGGCATGTGTAGCACTTGTTCCGCTTACACGGATAAGTGCCAGGAGGGAGATCAGTGGGGAGGGATGGGAGGGATGAATGGACAAGGGAGTCACGTAGGGAGCAGTCTCTGCAGAAAGCGGGGGGGGTGGGGGGAAGGGGAGATGAACTTAGTTGGAGGTGGCAGAAGTTACGGAGAATAATATGTTGGACCCGGAGGCTGGTACGGTGGTAGGTGAGGACCAGGGGAACCCTATTCCTAGTGGGGTGGTGGGAGGATGGAGTGAGAGCAGATGTACGTGAAATGGGGGAGATGCATTTAAGAGCAGAGTTGATAGTGGAGAAAGGGAAGCCCCTTTCTTTAAAAAATGAAGACATCTCCCTCGTCCTAGAATGAAAAGCCTCATCCTGAGAGCAGATGCTGCGGAGATGGAGGAATTGCAAGAAGGGGATGGCGTTTTTGCAAGAGACAGGGTGAGAAGAGGAATAGTCCAGATAGCTGTGAGAGTCAGTAGGCTTATAGTAGACATCAGTGGATAAGCTGTCTCCAGAGATAGAGACAGAAAGATCTAGAAAGGGGAGGGAGGTGTCAGAAGTGGACCAGGTAAACTTGAGGGCAGGGTGAAAGTTGGAGGCAAAGTTAATGAAGTCAACGAGCTCAGCATGCGTGCAGGAAGCAGCGCCAATGCAGTCGTCGATGTAGCGAAGGAAAAGTGGGGGACAGATACCAGAATAGTTTTGGAACATAGATTGTTCCACAAAGCCAACAAAAAGGCAGGCATAGCTAGGACCCACATGGGTGCCCATAGCTACATCTTTAGTTTGGAGGAAGTGGGAGGAGCCAAAGGAGAAATTATTAAGAGTAAGGACTAATTCCGCTAGACGGAGGAGAGTGGTGGTAGAAGGGAACTGATTAGGTCTAGAATCCAAATAGAAGCGGAGAGCTTTGAGACCTTCCTGGTGGGGGATGGAAGTATACAGGGACCGGACATCCATGGTGAAAATAAAGCGGTGGGGGCCAGGGAACTTAAAATCATCGAAAAGTTTAAGAGCGTGAGAAGTGTCATGAACATAGGTAGGAAGGGATTGAACAAGGAGGGAATAAAACAGTGTCGCAGTATGCAGAAATGAGTTGGGTGGGGCAAGAGCAAGCTGAGACAATGGGTCTACCAGGACAGGCAGGTTTGTGGATCTTGGGTAGGAGATAGAAACGGGAAGTGCAGGGTGTGGGAACTATAATGTTGGTAGCAGTGCCTGTTAAGGCAGGTGACAGAGAAGGGACGCGCTCAGTCTGATGGTTTGAGATGTGTCTATTTTAATGTAAGGAGTATTGTGAACAAAGCAGATGAGCTCAGAGCCTGGATCAGTACTTGAAGCTATCATGTGGTGGCCATTACAGAGACTTGGATGGCTCAGGGACAGGAATGGTTACTGCAAGTGCCGGGTTTTATATGTTTCAGAAAGGACAGTGAAGGAGGCAAAAGAGCAGTGTTGATCAGAGATAATGTCACGGCTGAAGAAAAGGTGGATGCCATGGAGGGATTGTCTACGAAGTCTCTGTGGGTGGAGTTTAAGAACAGGAGGGGGTCAATAACTTTACTGGGTGTTTTTTACAGGCCTCCATATAGTAACAGGGATATTGAGGAGCAGCTACGGAAACAGATCCTAGAAAGGTGTAATAATAACAGAGTTGTTGTGACAGGAGATTTTAATTTCCCAAATATCGACTGGCATCTCCCTAGAGCAAGGGGTTCAGATGGGGTAGAGTTTGTTAGGTGTGTTCAGGAAGGTTTCTTGACATAATACGTAGATAAGCCTAAAAGAGGAGAGGCTGTACCTGATTTGGTACTGGGAAATGAACCTGGTCAGGTATCAGATCTCTCAGTAGGAGAGCATTTTGGAGTTAGTGATCATAATTCTATCTCCTTTACAATAACATTGGAGAGAGATAGGAAAAGACAAGTTAGAAAAGCACTTAATTGGAGTAAGGGGAATTATGAGGCTATCAGGCAGGAAATTGAAAGCTTAAATTGGAAACAAATGATCTCAGGGAAAAGTACGGAAGAAATGTGGCAAATGTTCAGGGGGTATTTGTGTGGAGTTCTGCATAGGTACGTTCCAATGAGACAGGGAAGTTATGGTAGGGTACAGGATATACAAAGGCTGTAATAAATCTAGTCAAGAAGTAAAGCTTACAAAAGGTTCAGAGAGCTGAGTAATGTTAGAGATCTATAAGATTACAAGGTTAATAGGAAGGAGCTTAAGAAGGAAATTAGGAGAGCCAGAGGGGCCAAGAGAAGGCCTTGGCGGGCAGGATTAAGGAAAACCCCAAGGCTTTCTACAAGTATGTGAACAGCAAGAGGATGAGATGTGAAAGAATAGAATATATCAAGTGTGACAGTGGGAAAGTGTGTATGGAACTTGAGGAAATAGCAGAGGTACTTAATGAATACTTTGCTTCAGTATTCACTGTGCAAAAGGATCCTGGTGATTGTAGGGATGACTTGCAGCAGACTGAAAAGCTTGAGCATGTAGATATTAAGAAAGAGGATGTGCTGGAGCTTTTGGAAAGTATCAAATTGAGTAAGTCGCCGGGACCTGATAAGACGCATCCCAGGCTACTGAGGGAGGTGAGGGAGGAGATTGCCGAGCCTCTGGCGATGATTTTTGTATCATCAATGGGGACGGGAGAAGTTCCAGAGGATTGGAGGGTTGAGGATGTTGTTCCCTTATTCAAGAAAGGGAGTAGAGATAGCACAGGAAATTATAGACCAGTGAGTCTTATCTCAGTGGTTGTTAAATTGATGGAGAAGATCCTGAGAGGCAGGATTTATGAACACTTGGAGAGGTATAATAAGATTAGGAATAGTCAGCATGGCTTTGTTAAGGGCAGGTTGTGCCTTACAAACCTGATTGAATTTTTTGAGGATGTGACTAAACACATTGATGAAGGAAGAGCAGTAGATGTAATGTATATAGATTTCAGCGAGGCATCTGATAAGACACCCCATGCAAGGCTTATTGAGAAAGTAAGGAGGCATGGGATCCAAAGTGACATTGGTTTGTGGATCCATTGCCCACAGAAGGGAAAGAGTGGTTGTAGATGGGTCATATTCCGCATGGAGGTCGGTCACCAGTGAAGTGCCTCAGGGATCAGTTCTGGGATCCCTTGTCTTCGTGATTTTTATAAATGACCTGGATAGGAAGTGGAGGAATGGATTAGTAAGTTTGCTGATGACACAAAGGTTGGAGGTGTGGTGGATAGTGTGGAGGTTACAGCAGGACATTGACTGGATGTAAAACTGGGCTGAGAAGTGGCAGATGGAGTTCAACCCATCTGTGAAGTGTGAGGTGGTTCATTTTGGTAGGTCAAATACAATGGCAGAATATAGTATTAATGGTAAGACTCTTGGCAGTGTGGAGGATCAGAGGAATCTTGGGGTCTGAATCCATAGGATACTCAAAGCAGCTGCACTGGTTGACTCTGTGATTAAGAAGGTGTATGGTGTATTGGCCTTCGTCAATGGTGGAATTAAATTTAGGGGTGGAGGGGTAATGTTACAGCTATATAGGACCCTGGTCAGACCCCATTTGTAGTATGGTGCTCAGTTCTGGTCGCCTCACTACAGGAAGGATGTGGAAGCCATAGAAAGGGTGCCAAGGAGATATATAAGGATGTTGCCTGGATCAGGGAGCATGCCTTATGAGAATAGGTTGAGTGAACTTTTTTCTCCTTTTCTCCTTTGAGTGATGGAGGATGAGAGGTGACCTGATAGAGGTGTGTAAGATGATGAGAGGCATTGATCATGTGGAAAGTCAGAGGTATTCTCCCAGGGCTGAAATGGTGGCCGCAAGAGGACCCAGGTTTAAGGTGCTGGGGAGTAGGTACACAGGAGATGTCAGGTGTAAGTTTTTTACTCAAGAGAGTTGTGAGTGCGTGGAATGGGCTGCCAGCAAAGGTAGTGGAGGTGGATACGATAGGGTCTTTTAAAAGACTTTTGGATAGTTACATGGACCCTTAGAAAAATAGAGGGCTATAGGTAAGCCTTGTAATTTCTAAGGTAGGGGCATGTTCGGCACAACTTTGTGGGCCGAAGGGCCTGTATTGTGCTGTAGGTTTTCTGTTTCTATGTTCTGTAAGGAAAGGGTGTCAAGATCAGCTTAATAAACACAAAAGCTTGAGAGGTCAGTATACTACTTCTATTAATATAAAGAGCATCATAGATAAGACAAATTAAATTAGTGCCTGCAACACACATAAAAGTTGCTGGTGAACGCAGCAGGCCAGGTAGCATCTCTAGGAAGAGGCGCAGTCGACGTTTCAGGCCGAGACCCTTCGTCAGGACTAACTGAAGGAAGAGTGAGTAAGGGATCCCTTACTCACTCTTCCTTCAGTTAGTCCTGACGAAGGGTCTCGGCCTGAAACGTCGACTGCGCCTCTTCCTATAGATGCTGCCTGGCCTGCTGCGTTCACCAGCAACTTTGATGTGTGTTGCTTGAATTTCCAGCATCTGCAGAATTCCTGTTGTTTGCGGAATATAAGGTGTTGTTCCTCCAACCTGAGTGTGGCTTCATCTTTACAGTAGAGGAGGCCGTGGATAGACATGTCAGAATGGGAAATATAGCGAGTTTGAGTCAAAGTCTGGTCGAAAAGTTGAAGAGCCGAAGAAATCACAGATGGGGAGCAGTGAGAGATGGTTTCACTGAACTCCCGTCGAAGAGAGGATCTAAACTTCTTCGGTGTAGGCATCACCGGAAGAGGCTTCGCAGTAGTGAATTTAAACGCAAACAACAGGAATTCTGCAGATGCTGGAAATTCAAGCCACACACATAAAAGTTGCTGCGTTCACCAGCAACTTTTATGTGTGTTGCTTGAATTTCCAGCATCTGCAGAATTCCTGTTGTTTAAATTAGTGCCTGAATCACTTTATGGAAACAGATGTTGAGGTCATTACAGAGACTTGTTTGAGAGAGGGACAGAACTGACAAAGCAACATTCCAGGATTTAGACATTTTGAACATGTTGAGGTAGTGGGTGAGGGTGGTGGAATGTAAAACAAGTACAGGAGCTGGAAATGCCACAGCATCATTCTCAAGCAAGAATGTTCTGGAGGAAGCATCTACTGAGGAATTATGGGTAGGGCTTAGAAATAAGAAAGGTGTCCTCATTATTATAATGACATAAGCCTCCTAACTACCAGAAGACAGAGAAACAAATCTGTAGACAAGAGTTGAAGCAGGCTGTATAATTGCTACTTTTTTTGTAATTTAACTTTCTTACGGTTGTATTTTTATATAATCACCCATATGCATGATATTATTCAGTGAGTTTTTCAGTGGTTACAGTGCGTTTATATTTTCCTTGAAACTTCAGTGATGGGTGTCATTTGACTTGAATCTGCCCATTAACTGTTATCTGCCAAATCATAACTAGTGGAATACCAAGAAACCTTCTGATTGTAATCCAGTGCTTTAAAAATTCTTTCCAATTACAATCAAATGATTAAAAATTCAATTATTTGCAACCAACAATATTCCTTTTCCAATCCAACAAAATTCCATTTGCAAACTAACAATATTTTGTTTACAATCTAACAATATTCTGTTTGTAAACTAACAAAAATTTTTTGCAGTCCTCAAAACATTCTGACACAATTGAACTATTGTAGTTTTAAGTGATATATGTACGAATTAAGTGATACATGAGATAAAGTAAAAACAATCTTACTACAGAAAAAGGGGAGTTGAATTTCTATTTGTTACATGTGAATACATGACTGAAACTTCGAGTTCCTAACTAAATAAAATATTTCAACTTGAATAGATTAACAAGAATGCAGGTAATTACCCAGCTGGACCCAAGCTTGCATACAAGCTTGACTTCAACATTTATGAGAATTTGGGTAGGTACATGGATGGCAGGGCCATGGTCTAGATGCAGGTCAAACGGAGCAGATGAGAAGAAAGGCTATAAATGGCCTGGATGAAAATGTACATTGGTTAAATCAGGAAATTTTATGTTCTATGTTCAAGTATATGTATGGGATATGGAAGAGGGGTTAATTAGTTTGGTACAATATTGTAGACCAAAAGGCCTATCATGTGCTATACCATTCGATATTAACATCATCTGAGTATTTTACCTTGCCTTCGCCAGTACTTAGAAGAACATCAACAGCATACACTTCATGCAATCTGAATTCAATAATTTCATGATCTTTCCTGCAAAGAAATAAACAAATAGTTCCTTTCATTCACAAATCTGAAATCTGACATTAATATAACCTTTGTAGTATATTATCTTGATTAACAATTAAATTCTATTATCATGAACGAAAGATGGCGCCAGTAACCGGTGACTTTGCACGTGCTCTCCCGAGCAAACTGCCCTGTCCACTACCCTATACCCAAGAAACCCTTCTAAACCTCCAATCTAGCAAAATTAAGATCAACAACACTCTGGCAAAGCTACTGACCCAGCTGGAGACCACCGCGCCAGAACTGCTTATTAAACTCTGGACCGCACCTGGACCCGACCAACGAGGCCCACCACGTTCCTGGAGACCTGCGGTCTGCTACCGTGCCGGAGTGCTTGAAGACACGGCCCACTCTGACCAGCACCTCTCCGGAGCAGACGACCACACAGAAGTGACATTGGAGACCTCAAGATGCCCCAGACGCTCCCCCGGAGCAACCACCGTAAAGCCCCGTTGGTGGCCAACCACAGTTGCCGGAAGTGAGGCCTCAGCCGCCGACCTCGGAAATCGAGCCCGAGGCTCGGCTGGAGCAGAGGCCTTTGCAACCGTGACTCGGTTTACGGATTTGTTTCAGCCAGGAGCCCAGCCATCTGGGATTAAGTGTCGGCTTCGGGGCCCGACCCAATCGACAGCCCAGGCCCCAGGCAGCTGGAAGTGGCAGCGGAGCCTCCTCCTTCACTCGGCCCGACCGGGTGAGCCCAACGACACGACCCGCCAATCGATCCCTGTGGGATGCGTCCACCAACCTCAAAGAGCTGACAACAACACACTGCATCGATGGAAACCTGGAAAGATGCACTATTTACCGAGGAAGCGTGGGAAAAGAGATGGGCTGCTGGTCAGATTGAAGCAGAGGGGCTTCAGGGTCCCTGTGCCCACCATCCTACTAGCTAATGTGCAAGCTATAGAGAACAAGGTGGATGATCTTAAAGGGAGACTCACCTACTGCAGGGAGATGCAGAACTACTGTGTATTCTGTTTCACCGAGACATGGCTCTCCCCTGCCACCCCCGACTGTGCCATCTGACCGGAGGGATTTTTGATCCATCAGATGGACCACACACGGTGTCTTCGGGCAAGATGAGGGGAGGTGGTGTCTGCCTACTGATCAACACTGGGTGGTGCTCGGACACAGTGGCACTGACAAGCTCCTGCAGCCCGGACCTGGAACACCTGTTGGTGAAGTGTTGTCCCTACTATCTGCCACGGGAATTCACCTCGGTCATACTGACAGTGGTCTACATTCCCCCCCAGGCAGACGTGGAGTGTGCTCTGAACATACTGTATGCCAACATCAGTGAACTAGAGACCAGGTATCCAGAGGCTTTGCTCATTACAGCCGGGGACTTTAACCAGGCCAACCTCAGAAAGGCGCTGCCAAAGTTATACCAGCATATCTCCTGCCCCACTAAAGGCCCGAATATACTTGACCACTGCTACACAGCAGTCAAGGATGCCTGCCGTTCCATCCCACGACCTCACTTCGGAAAATCGGACCATCAGGCTGTACTCCTCCTCCCGGCTTACAAACAGCAACTGAAGCGGGAGGTCACCGTGTCAAAAGTAGTGTCACATTGGACGGAGGAAATGGATGAGGCCCTCCGTGACTGCTTTGAATCGGTGGACTGGTTAGTATTCAAGGACTCGGCAGCTAACCTCGATGAGTATGCCTCAGCTGTCATGGACTTATTTGGAAATGCACGGAGGACTGTGTGTCTCACAAGACGATCCGGGTATTCCCTAACCGGAAACCTTGAATGAATTATGAGGTCAAGTCCCTTTTGAAGGCTAGAGCTGCAGCTTTTAGGTCCGGAGATACCAGTCGCTACATGGAATCCAGGCGTGAACTCCGGAAAACCATTAACGTCGCCAAGAGGCAATATCGAACCAAGTTGGAAACCCAGGCTAACCAGAGGGATGCCAGTAGACTATGGCAGGGTCTAAATGAGATCACTGGGCGCAAGTAAAAGGCTGGGAATATCAATAACTGTGGCGCTTCTCTTCCTAACAAACTTAACGTATTCTACGCAAGATTCCAACAGAAGAAGAGCGTTCCACTCCCTCCGGATGAACCAGACCTGGTGGCATCGAGATTCACCATCACCGAGGAGGACATTAGAAGGGCCTTCCTGAAGATAAATCCAAGGAAGGCGACGGGCCCAGATGGTGTCCCAGGACAGGTTCTCCGGGCCCGTGCAAGCGAGCTAGCTGGAGTGTTTGCTGACATCTTCAACTGCTCCTTGCTTCAGTCTAAGATCCCCTCGTGTTTTAAGAAGGCAACGATAATCCCAGTACCGAAGAAGAGCAAGGTGGCATGCCTGAATGACTATCGACCTGTGGCTCTGACATCAATTGCTATGAAGTGCTTCAAGAGATTGGTTATGGCACACATCAACCACAGCCTACTGGTCAACCTCAATGCTTTGCAATTCGCCTACCGGAGCAACAGGTCAACGGCAGATGCCATCTCTCTGGCCCTACATTCCTCCTTATAACACCTGGAGAATAAAGATGCATACGTAAGGCTCCTTTTCATTGACTACAGCTCTGCCTTTAATACCATCATTCCAAATAAACTGATTCCTAAGCTCTGGAACCTGGGCCTCAGCACTCAGATCTGCAGCTGGATCTTCAACTTCCTCACAGACAGGACCCAGGCTGTAAAAATAGGGGACAAACTCTCCTCTACAATCACTCTGAGCACCGGTGCCCCACAAGGCTGTGTACTCAGCCCCCTGCTGTACTCTCTGTACACCCACGATTGTGTAGCCAAGTTTCCATCAAACTCAATATATAAGTTTGCTGCTGACACAACAATTGTAGGCCGTATCTCGGGTAATGATGAGTTTGAATACACAGAGGAAATTAAGAACCTGGTGGCATGGTGTGAAGACAATAACCTATCCCTCAACGTCAGCAAGACGAAGGAATTGATCATTGACATCAGAAGGAGTAGCGGACCGCACGATCCAATTTACATCAGTGGTGCACAAGTGGAACAGGTCAAAAGCTTTAAGTTTCTTGGGGTCAATATCACAAATGACCTGACTTGGTCCAACCAAACAGAGTTCACTGCAAAGAAGGCCCACCAGCACCTTCACCTCCTGAGAAAACAAAGAAATTTGGCCTGTCCCCTAAAACTCTCACTAATTTTTATAGATGCACCGTAGAAAGCATTCTTCTAGGGTGCATCACAACCTGGTATGGAAGTTGTCCTGTCCAAGACCGAAAGAAGCTGCAGAAGATCGTGAACACAGCACAGCACATCACACAAACCAATCTTCCGTCCTTGGGCTCACTTTACACCGCACGCTGTCAGAGCAGTGCTGCCAGGATAATCAAGGACACAACCTACCCAGCCAACACACTTTTTGTCCCTCTTCCCTCCAGGAGAAGGCTCAGGAACTTGAAGACTCATACAGCCAGATTTGGGAACAGCTTCTTTCCAACTGTGATAAGACTAGTGAACAGATCCTGACCCGGATCTGGGCCGTACCCTCCAAATATCCGGACATGCCTCTCGGTTTTTTTGCACTACCTTACTTTCCATTTTTCTATTTTCTATTTATGATTTATAACCTAAATTTTTAATATTTACTAATTTTCACTATATTTAATATTTAATATTTGTAATCCAGGGAGTGAGAAGCGCAGAATCAAATATCATTGTGATGATTGTACGTTCTAGTACCAATTGTTTGGCGACAATAAAGTATAAATTACAGCAGAAAATAAGCTGGTTCTCACCCATTCAAGAAAGATAGCTATGGAAATAGACCTTCATTAATCTTAACATTTTATATTAATAAACTCTCTCCAAAGATTTTATATTAATAAACTCTCTCCATTTGATTATTTGTTTATTTTCCACACAGCTCCATTTAGGTAATTCACTAGAAACTTCCCCCTCCATGCTCAATGTTTCATGGTATTATACTTAGCCACACATTATCTTACCCATGTCCTCATACTTATTAATGCAACTAACTTGTTAAAGCTGGGTAAGAAAAGAAGTTTTCCCAGAAAGACTTTGAATTTCTAGATTTGTTTTATTAAGTTACATCTTCATCTCTGAAATTAAATTTAATGGAATATATAGAAAAAGTTGAGGGTCAGGCAATGTTGAGGAAGTAGGCAGTCTACAGAAGAAAGACTTATTAGAAGAATGGGCAAAGGAGTGGCAAATGTACTAGTGTAAGGAATTGTATGGACATGTACTTAGGAAGGAGGAATAAAGGCAGAATATTTTCTAAACAGTCTGCAAATTCAGAAATCAGATGTGTAGAGACTTGGAGTCCTTGTGCAGGATTCTCTAAAGGTTAACTTGCAGTTTCAGTCAGTAGTGAGGATGGCAAATGCAATGATAGCATTTATTTCCAGGGAACTAGAATATAAAGGTGGAATTTGTTGCCAATTTGAAGCCAAGTCATTGGGTATATTTAAGACAGAGCTTAATAGGTTCTTGATTAGTCAAGACATGAAGGATTACAGGGGAAGACAGGAAATTAGAGATGAGAGGGAAACGGATCAATCATGATGAAATGGTAGAGTAGGCTCAATTTACCAAATGGCTTAATTCTGCTCCGATGTCTTATAAAAGCAAGGATGTGATGATGGGGCTTTATAAGGCACTGCTCATTTCACATTTGTGGTATAGTAAGCAGTTTTGGGCCCCTTATCTAAGAAAGAATCCACTGGCATTGGAGAGGGTCCAGAGGAGATTCACAAGAGTGATTACAGGAATGAAAGGGGTATCATGTGAGGAGTGTTTGATGGCTCTGGCCTGTACTTACTGGAGTTTAAATAAATGAGACGGTATCTCATTAGAACCTATCAAATATTGAAAGGCCAAGAATGTGTGGAGGTGGAGAGAATATTACTATGAGGGTAAGTCTAGGATCAGAGTGCACAATCTCAGAATCAAGGATATCCCTTTTAGAACAGAACTGAGGAGGAATTTCTTTAGTGGTGAATCTGTGGAATTCACTGCCACAGGTGGCTTTGGAGGCTGTCATGGGATATACTTAAAGCGGAGGGTGAAAGGTGCTTGATTGGTAAGGGCTTCAGAGGATATAGGAAGGCAGGAAATGGGGTTGAGAGATGATGAATCAGCTATGATCGAATGGTGAAGACTCAGTGGACCAAACAGCCTAATTCTGCTTATATGCCTTATGATTCTATGTCCGTGACTGACTCCTGAAAAGTATGCAACTTTCCTATTCCCCCGAATTGTTGCAATGCTTCGTGGAAGAAAAATGGAATATAAAATTGGAGTTCAAATTTGCATACAGATATTTGCTCTCTCCACATTAAAAAAATTGACGGATAATAATGTCAGAAGACAATTAAACTAAGTAAAAATTTATTGCAACTGTTAAAAGGATAATCCAATTTAGTATACCTCTGTTGGTCTGTAGGGTTTTGAATTATAGTTTTATCCCCATCAATAACATGCTGCTTCAATTGATGTGACAACATACCTGAAAAATAATCAAAACAGCAAAACTAAAACACAAGTATAATAATTGTAATAATACAATGCTAATATAACTATAAAATAAAACTTGTAAAGATTAGAATCAGAATGTTAAAGCAGGCATAACACAGTGAATGAAAGGGGCTGGGTGGTGTTATAGGACAGAGACTGAGGCTACGTCCACACAAGATCGGATAATTTTGAAAACGTCAGTGTTGTGTAAAAATGACAGGCGTCCACACTAGGCATTTTTTTAAATGGCTCTGTCCACATTAGAACGGATATTTTGGCGAATCTCCTCTCACTGGGTATGAGCAGAATACACAGAAAACAAGCAAAGAGGAAACGGTATACACCCTCTCCTCGTTATATGCAGGGGATACACTCCTTGAAGTTGACGCATAATGTGAAATCACATAATATGAATAATTATTTAAATGGAGAAAATAGGGATGCGTTCCAGAGGGCTTCCTAAGTATGTTTTATCTGTAATTTATTCACATTTTCATACCAATACGACACAAAAAGAAGTACTATAAGACAACATTTGTATTATATTTAATCAATTTAAGGTAATATTCAATGTAATAAATTATAGAAAGTTAACATCCTGGGGTGTACAGTACTCACCAACAGTGGCAGGTGCGTTCGCTCCGGGTTGTTATGGTGTCGGGCAGCTTTACACGGATAAGGTGGATGGTTGTGGTCGCCAGGATCATATCAAGCACAGCGAGGGGTGAAGGAAGGCTCACAGAACCCTTAGAACTGCCAGCAGGTGTTACCAATTCGAATAAAGTGGTGAGGGTTGTTTGCTTCGCAACATTTTGTTTTAAATTTGCTTGTAGGGAAGAAGGGTTGACAGCAGGGAACGACTGAAATGCTGACTCCGTTCTAAACTTGGGTCCATGTCCATCGCCATTTGTGTTCCGACTTCCACCATTCCGTCACTGTAGGTAGACTCCCGGGATTTTCAAAATTGTCTGTTGCTTGCAGCATCTGAGAGATAGCTCGCGGTAAAAAAAAAATACGCAAGCCTTGAATGTGGATTACACCTTGGTCGAGTGATTGAATCAGTGATGTTGTGTTAAGCGGCGGGAAACGCACTGTTATGTTAGGATGAATGCTGTCCAAATGTTTAGGATTGAGCAACAAAAGAACTTTAAAGGCAAGATTCTGTTCCCAGCTGTGTTACCTTCAGCTGATGCCGCGCTATTTATAATTTCCAACTTTTTTTCAAGTGTTAAAGCGGTTCTCTGCTGCTCGGCTGACAGCCCAGGACATGACATCGGATGCTTAGGAGGCATAGTTAAATATTTCAAGCGCAAAATCACTGCACCATAGGTAAAACCAACAATAGTTTAAGATCGCGCATGCACACCTTGCCAAAGCCAATGCTAGAGTGGCGGGAGTGAGACCGTGAGGCGCGCGCACCTGACTTGTATTGGCTGGAAAGCGGTGCTTCTCGTCCCAACAGTGAGACTGTGAGGTGTGCACACGTGACTTGTATTCGCAGGAAGGCAGCGCTCCTCGCATAACTGTGAATTTTGGACGCATATAATGAGACGGTAGAAATAGGTTCCTTGCATAACTGTGAATCCACATTGTCTGAAGACGCATATAACGAGGATAAGGTGTACTTGGTGCCCGTCTGTCCAGTTAGACTAGAAAAAATTAAAAGGAAATTGGCAAACGAAAGACTTGGTGTGTGTTTGTCCTGAAACATTTCCTACAGCCATAGTCTCTTCACCAATGAAAGGGACGACAGCTACAACTAAATGCAATAAGGCTTGTTACCGGGTAAAAGTGAAATTTGCTGCTACCTCATTTGTTCGACTTTACTTTTGCTATGTCTTTGTGTATTATTTTGCTGTATTTAACATGTGCAATAAAACGAGTTACTGGGCAAGGTGACAATTGCATCTATTGAATGTTTGCACAAGCAATACATTAATAAAGCACCTTGTTAAGTGTATAAAACATGTCTGCATCAGTGTTATCTTGTATTTCCACACATGTTACATTAGACTGTTACACATCTATTGTCAGATATTGTTGTGGTGCTGGAGGGTGCGTTCAAGAAAACAATGAAATGCCGCACTACCGCCACCATTTGTTCAGGCACATCATGCCAGCGGTTTTTAAAATAGCTGGTTACCCCGTACACGCTACGCTGAATATTAGGCGTTTTCAGATTTATTCACTCTGCAGAACGTTTCTGAAAATCTCTGTTTTCTGGGGAGGGAAACACCATTTCAGTGTGGACGGAGGGTCAAAACAAAGAGAAAAAGCTTCGGTTACGGATTTATCTGGTCTAGTGTGGACATAGCCTGAGAGGTGCAAGTGTGTAATTCCTTGAAAGTAGTGACACAGGTAGATGAACAGTACAGTATAGATGAGGAGCAGCTCTTCAGCCCCTATCATATTGAACTCATTAGGTTAATGACACTCAATTAAGCTAATGCCTTCTGTCTTAACATGGTCCATAGCCCTTAATTCTCTGCATGCTTTGAAAAGGCTCTTAAATACTTCTACCATATTTGCCACCACCCTCAACAGTACATTCCGGGATCCGACTTCCATACTCCTTCTCACTTCAAAAGCATGCCTCTACCATTGACATTTTGCTCTGGGAAAAAGATACTGGCAGTTAATCTTAATTGATAGAAGTTTAAGGGAATGGGGGATTCCCAAATCCCTGTAAAGAATAGATTCAGTACTGACTGTGTCTGTGACTGCAATGTGTTTGAATACTGTCTCACAGTGCTGGAGCAAGATAAGGTTTAAAGTTCGCCCAGATCCACATAAGATGTCTCTGGCTTTTCATACCTTTTGATTGTGACAAAAAGCAGTACCTGATGGAAATTAGACAGAACATTCTTTTCTAAATTAAAGCATAAATTTGACGGATGTTTTAATCTTTGTCATTAAGTTGTGGCTCCAGCAAACCAGGTAGGACATTCCTTTCTTTAATTAAGGTGGCTGGACTGTCTAATAAATTGATTGTATCAACAGTCCATTGACTTGACCGGAATGGTTATCAAACTGATTGTCCTTTGTATCGGTGGCCTTATAACTTCTGACAATTCTGACATCGGGCAGTGAACTTGTTGAACCGCTGGGGAGATGAGAACGCTCCTCTCTCTGATGTCGGGTCCAAGTTCACTCGCTGGCTGAGCTCAAAGAAATAAACAGGAGAAAAGACAAATAACAATCTTTTTGTGCTGTCGTTATTTGATCCAGCAAAGTTACCTTTACATTATCTTTCACAATTTTTTAAACCAGACCTCCTTTCAGACTCTTGACACTTCAGATAAAGCAAAGCAACTTTGTCCACATTCTCTTTACTTTCAGTAAAGGTGATTACTGAAGGTAGAATGGAGCTTAATGAAGACTTTTTTTATCAAAGTGTGGTTATACTGCATATGGCATGTTGTATTCAATTCTGGGAGGATTGGAAAGGGTACAGAAGAGATTCACTAGGATACTACCTTGATTATACAGCACATGCTATAAAGAAAAGTTGGATAAAGTTGGTGGAAGATATGGGGAGATCTGATAGATGTTGTTAAGATTATGACAGGCACTGATAAGAGTAGGTAACCTGTATTATTTTCCTAGGGGTGAAATATCTACTGCCTGAGATGAGAAGGCAGTAGATCCAAAATGTTCTGCCTGTTCAAGGGGCGGGGAGGGGGGGAATGCAAAGGGTTCTGGTTTACACAGAGAATGGTAGAATATGCTACCAAGGGAAGACAATGGAAACAGATACGATGGAAATGTTTAACACGACCTTAGAAATGCATATCGACATGCAGAGTATCAAGGCATATGGACTATGTCGAAACAGAGGACATTAGTTTAGTGAGACACTTAGTTTGGCAGATCTGTGGGAGAAGGGAGTGCTTCCTATCCTGTACGTTACCCGAGTGAAGGAGATTTATAAAGTCATATGGGATATATATTGTGTATGCTGACAATCAAGAGTCTAAACTAGAGGGACAAGATTTCATGTGTAAGGAAAAAGATATAATGGGCACTTAAAAGGCAAGATTTTCAGACATAAGATAATGGGTATATGGAATAAGCTATGAAGGAAGTAGTAATGTTACATACTTTAACACACTTAAAAAATTCTTTGCACTGTAGATGGATAAGAAAAGCTTAGAGCAAGAGTGTCAAACTCATTTTAGTTCATGGGCAGATTGGGCAAAATGCGACATCATGCAGGCCAGACAGCTGTGCACGCACGCGTGCTCCCACAGCTTCTGTTGCCTTTGTTTTTTCAACCTGCTTTCATGTGTCTCAGTCTCTGCTATAACTACAAAGTGTTTCACTTTACAAATGTCATTTCTTATGAAGAAGATTGCCTAGCAATTATTTTTATGATTGGTATTAACTCACAGTCATAGGCTACAAGAAAGTTGTGCTGAGAACAAGAAAAAAAAAGTACTTTGGCTAAGATTGTTTTGGGAGCCATACCCTTTCCATTAATAAACCATTTGAAATTAAATATTAGCAGACACAAATGTAGACCTAACGAAACAAATTGTAAATGCAGGCTACACAACTGCACCTAATTTTTATTAGCCTGCTTCCAGCAATCAAACTCAGACAATGAATAATTAGCCTCTAATTTTTATTAAAGTGATCTGTCTGTCTGTCTAGGTACCATATCCGATGCAGACTTTGGTGACCATGGTTTTCCATATAGATCTATCCTTCGGTTTTTGGATGACTTCCTTTTCCTCGATATTGAAATGATCACATTTACAACAGAATAGGCAGAGAATGAATGAATCACAATATTATGATGCTCAATATTTCATAATGCATTTTGCTTACATGTTACAGTGCATCCAACAGTGTCACTCATTTTTCACTTGCTGCTTCCAGACATTTGACATCTCTTGACTTTAACCAGTCTGTCAACATCAGGGACCAGTTTCTGGGCAGTTGTGATTTTCATAATGTCATTTAGATGTCTGTGTGTCAGCTACGAGCGCAGTTTGGACTTGTTAATGATCATTATGGAGAACGCCCGCTCACAGAGATATGTTGTCCCAAACGTGCAAAGGATCTTTGAGGCAAAGTCTGTCATCTTGGGGTACATCGGTCCCAGGTATTGATAGAATGAGTCCAGACCCACCGTCTCAAATTTATATATAAAAGCCGAGTTTCAATTAGTTCCATTTGGAGTTCCTCTGATGCTGCGTTGACAGCAAACGGTGAGCAAAATAGTGAGAATTCCTTCTCGAGCTGAGTGAAGACTTGGAAACGATTCTGATACCCACTTTTCATCCGTGATATTTTGTCCTTGTACCTGTTCATGTTGTCACTTTTCCCATGAGCAACACGCACAGACTGCAAAGAGGGGAAGTGAGCTGGGTTGCTCTGGGATAGTTGCATCTCCCACAGGCCTAATTTAATTTGAAAGGCACGAATGCTGTCGTAGTATTCCGTCACAAGTTTATTGTGGCCTTGCATGTTAACATTAAGCACATTTAAGTGCTCTGTTATATCCACCAAAAATGCAAGATAATGAAGCCTGTCTGGGTCATCCAACTCTGCCACTGGCTTCCTTTTCTCGTTCATGAATAGTCCAATTTCTGCACATAATTGGAAAAAATGCTTGAGCACAACCCCTCTGTTCAACCAGCAGACTTCAGTGTGGTAGGGTAGGCCGCGTCCAATATTACTTTCAGATAAGAGAGTGTCAAATTGCCAATGGTCGAGTCCCTTGGCTCTAATAAAATTAACCATTTTGATTACTATATCCATGACAGTGTCCATTTTCAGGCTCCTGCTACATAATGCCTCTTGGTGTATAATACAATGAAAATTCCAGAATTCCTGCTCTGGATTCTCCGTCTGAACTTTCTCTCTGAGTTTCACAACAACACCTGCCTTTTTCCTGAGCATGGACGGTGCACCATCAATTACCACGCTGACAGCGTGACTCCAGTCAACCCCCAGTCTGTCCAAGGCCTCGACGAGGCGGGAGGGAATGTCATTTGCTGTTGTAGTGTCTGTCATAGAGAAGGCAATAAATGACTTCACTTTGTCTTTTAGTTGACTGTTCAAATCTCCGGCAAGGTCCCCGATTCTCTCTGCCACGGTATTTCTTGACAAACTGATATTACCAAAAGCCTGTCTCTTCTCAGGGCACACCAGCTCAGCCACCCTCAGCATGCATGCTTTGATGAATTCCCCCTCTGAATATGGCTTCAACGCAGCAGCTATTTTGTTGGCAATAATATAGCAGGCCTTGACAGCTCCACCATGAGTCTCTCAATTTTTGGTGAACACTGATTGCTGTTTTTTTCAGAGCTGCTTCAAGCTCATTTACCTTTTGTGCTCTGAGTCATCCTGCGTACTTTAATATTTTTCTCTGTGTGACGTCTCATAGTGATATTTGATATTGTACTCTTTTGCCACAGCCACTTGCTGCAACCATATCAGACACACAGGTTTGTCGTTGATCTCACAGAAGGAAAAACGATCTTTCCAATTATCGTTGAATATCTGACCTTCGATGTCAACTTTTCTTTTCTTGGAAAGCATTCTGAACCACAGCAGCAAACAGTCTCAGCCTTGCTACAGGCGTTACTTACCTGAGTAGTTTGTGTGTTTATACTGTGTCTGACGACATAAGTGGGGCCCTAGTGGTCTTCAGTGCAGGGTGGTAGGTGCTTAGGCACAGCGGGTGGTTAACTGCCACCTATTGTACACACAACAAGCTGCCGGCGCAGCAGGCGGCACAGACAGCGGCAAGGGAGAGAGAGAGGTGAGGGAAGAGAGTGGCTGCCGTCCAGATACGTATTAAATGGTCGTGAATGTACTTGTTATCCCCCCCGTCCACCCCCCCCCCCACAAATCATCCCGTGGGCCGGATGCGATTCCTTTGTGGGCTGGTAGTTTGACACCCCTGGTTTAGAGGGATATGACCTAAACAACGGCAAATGGGATTAGCTGAATCGCCATGGATGAATTTGGCCAACAGGTCAATTTTCATGATACTGATGTAATATAAAGACAACGACAGATTGAGTACAACTTACAACTATTCCTTCAGATGAATTCGGGTGCAATATAAAGTAAAGGCAGAATCTTACTTTCGCTTTCTTCTCCTGTTCCTCAATAACATAAATATATACTTCCACTTTATTAAATGAGCTATTGTTGTTTCTTCATACCTTCTACTGGTGTACAATTAAAGGCTTGAGCAATCTTGTTCCATGCTTCCGTCACTTTTATATTCTGAAGGTAAAATGACAAGGTATTTTAAAAAGGTAAAATATTCCTGTTGCTTTAGAAAAGAATCAAGTTAAAATTTGTGAACTATTGGAAACACTCAATTTTACAAAGTATATTAATAACTCATACATAGATAGCCAACATTTACTGCAGACCTATTCATGAACAATAATGCAATGAATTTCAGAAAATTTAAATGATGCACCATCAAAATAGTTGAAGCAAGGTATTGTGTAATGCCATATTTTTTATCCTATCCACCTAAAATGTCAAGAACTGATACATTTCCTCAAGAAAAGGCAATAAATATAACATTTACCAAGATAAAAATTAACAAAATATTAATCACAATTGCCTTATCACAAACAAGAGAAAATTGCAGATGCTGGAAATCCAAGCAACACACACAAAATGCTGGAGGAACTAAGCAGGCTAAGCAGCATCTATAGAAAAGAGTACAGTTGATATTTTGGGTTGAGACCAGCAGGACTGGAGAAAAAAGATGAACAATCAGTTAGAAGGTGGAGGAAAGTGAGAGAAACACAAGGTGATAGGCGAAACCAGGAAGGGAAGGGGTAAAGTAGCTAGCTGGGAAGTCAATTGGTGAAAGAGATACAGAGCCAGGGAAGGGGGAAGTTTGATAGGAGAGGCCAAATGACCATGTAAGAAAGAAAAGGGGATAGGAGCACCTGAGGGGGGCATTGGCAGACAAGGAGATAAGGTATGAGAGGGAAAAGGGGCTGGGAATGTTGGGGGGGGGGGCATTACCAGAACTTCGAAAAATCGATGTTCATGCCATGAGGTTGAAGGATACCCAGATGGAGGCCCTACTGGGAGCACAACAGACTCACACGTGAAGTGTCACCTCACCTAGAAGGGCCGTTTGGGGCCCTCAATAGTGGTAAGGAAGGAGGTATACAGTCCTGGATCACCAGACTTGAATGCCATAGATCTAGCCTGCAGCAAACAATGAACCTTCTACTTTGTGACAGGGTCCTAAATTATTTCCTATATTACGAACTATGCTTTTGAAAAGAGAGAGAGAGAGAGAGAGAGAGGCGAAGACTGCCTGGAGATGGTGTTATGGTTTCTCTGCAGCATGTTTACACTTTGCAAGGACACTGGCAGCTTCTAAGTTCTTACAGAGAGAGGTGGGGGGAGCTGCTTGATGGACAGCTGGTGTTCAGCAGAGTGAGTTAAATAGAAAGTCAGCTGTTAGACCTGGAGAGACACATGGTTTTGGACAATGAATGTGCTTTGTTGTGCCCACAGAAAAAGTGGGTTTTGGAGGATCAATCAGTGACTCTCGCAGTGTGAAAAGGGTGTGACTGGTGGGGAGCTATTCGTGTGTCCGACCCTTGCCTGGGTTGATAATTCCACCACAGAAGAATGGTCAGTCGGTGACTTCTAAAGGATTTTGGAGGACAACAGGAAGATCAACAGCGTCAGCTCACCTGAGCACTCAACTCTCTCCCTCACCACTCAATACCACAAACTGAACTTTACTCATCATCGTAAGCCTATCTATTTACCCCCAGACTTGAAGAAGTCTGGTTTCATATATTTCCACACTTTATATATATATAAAAAATCATTGCTAACCTGTTTGATATATCTGCATTTTTATTACTGTATGGCATAGTTACTAATAAATATCATCAGTTAATAGCAATACCGGACTCCAAGGTGTTTTCCATTCCTGCTTTCTCTTTAACCCGTCACAGGGTACATGACAACTTCATCAACTGATTTGATTCAGGTAACTAATTCAAGTTGTTGGTTTTTAATATTATCTCCTACTAGCAGATACTGGAGGACAATCCAAGTTAGGACAAAATTCGGACATTTCAGACTGTTTCTATATATTCTACACTTTCCTGCTTACATCCTTGAATAACTGATAACCTTTTTTAACTGTACTCTTTTGAGTCACCTACCTCATTGCCAGGTTTAATTAATCTTAAAGCCACTTCAGCACAGTAATGTGCAGCTTTGATGACATCAGCTTTGCGACCAGACACTGGAATATCCTGCAGGATAAAACATTTCAATTCCGAAAAATAAGAAATTACAATTTAACAAAACATATATTAACATACATACATAAAATAATATAGAAAATTATGCTATGACGAACAGTAGTGGTGGTCATTTCTTGGATTAAGAAATCTGAAGACTGGACTAAAAAGAGTCGTTGAATTTGCTTCACTTTAGCAAATTAAATTAAATTGTTAATTAAATAATTTAATCTCTATATCTGTGACCATTAACTTCTTAGTTGATGCATTTACCTAGATAAAATAAATACAGAAAATGTTGGAAAAGTTTTTTTCTCTCTTTTATAAATATAAGAAAGGTCTTGACTTGATTTCAGTTCTATTTATCCCTGCATGCAGATGCTCCATGACCAGTGTGTTTCTCGTATTTTCCATTTTTATTTATTTCTAGAATTTGCAATTGTTTATTATTTCTTGATACTGAAAATAGCCTAGTGAGATCAAACTATGGTATTCTTGTTTCTTCTCACATCTCAAAAATGTATTCCTTGATAGATTAACTGACCATTGTAAATCATCCCTAGTTTAGATTCAAAGTGAAAAATCAAGATAAGGGGATGCACTTAGCAAGATAAAATTGCTCTGAGTGCCAGCAGAGAACAGAATTGGAAATGGAATATTAGAATAATCAGGTTTAATATCACCACATTTGTTGTTAAATCTATTGTTCTGTGGAAGCAAAACAGTATAAGACATAATAAGAAAAAGGCTGTAATTCACAATACGTCTATTTATATATATATAAAAAACTATTTTAAATAATTAAACTAAATAAACAGTGCAAAATACTGAGTAAGTTTGGAGGAAACTGTTCCTGAATTGTTGAGTGTGTATCTTCAGGCTCCTATACCTCTGCCAAATGGTAACAAACAGAAGACGCCATGTCCTGGGTGATAGGGGTCCTTAATGACAGATACTGCCTTTTTAAGGCTTTGATCCTTGAAGATGTCCTGGTTACTGGGAGGCTAGTACCCAACATGGAGCCAACTAAATTCACAATCCTCTGCAGCTTGACGCCTCTCACCCACCCCCATACCAGATGATGATGCAGGCAATTAGAAAGCTCTCCACAGTACATCCGGGGATACTTGTGAGTGTCTTTGGTGACATACCAAATTTCATCCAACTCCTACTGAAATATAACCGTTGCCATGCCTTCTTTGAAACTGCATTGAAATGCTGGGCCCAGGATAGATCCTTGGAGATGTTGATGTCCTAGAACTTGAAACTGCGCCCCCTTTCCACTACTGATTCCTCAATGAGGACTGGTATGACTGGTATCTTACTCTTTTAGAAGTCTTCAATCAATTCATTGGTCTTACTGACATTGAGTGTAAGGTTGTTGCTGCAATACCACTCAAACTACTGACATATCTCAATCCTGTAAACCCTTTCATCACCATCTGAAATTCTGCCAACGATAGTTGTGGTCGTCAGCAAATTTATAGATGGTATTTGAGCTGTGCCTATCCTCACTGTCATATAAAAAGAGCAGAGCAGTAGGCTAAGCACATATCCTTCAGGTGCGCTAGTGCTGGTTGTCAGTAAGGTAGAGATGTGACTTCTGATTCAGACTGTTGAAAAAGTCAAGGATTCAGCAGCAGAAAGATGTACAGAGGCACAGGTTTTGAGCTTTTTGATCAGAACTGTAAGAACGACAGTGTTAAATGTTGAGCTGTAGTCAATGAACAGAAGCTTAATGTAAGTGTTAGTTTTGTCTAGGTGATCCAGGGCCACATGGAGAGCCAATGAGATTGCATCTGCTGTAGACCTTTTGTGGCAATAAGCAACAGTGGGTCCAGGTACTTGCTTAGACAGAAGTTGAATCTAGCCATAAGCACTTTCTCAGCACAGATATGAGTTCCACTGCGTGATAATCATTGAGGCAGCTCACTCTGCTCTTCTTGTACTCATGTACAACTGTTACCCTTCCGAAGCAGGTGGAAGTTTCCAACTAGCAATCAGAGATTGACTTACTGCCATGCATTTTGTTAGGTTTCACTTTGTAAGAAGTAATGGTCTGCAAACCCCGCCAGAATTGAAGAGCATCTAATTCTGCGTCTAACCAGGTGAAATCAGCCTTGAGAAGGCCCTCTGTAAGTCAAAATTGGACATGTATAGTCCTGGATCACCAGACTTGAATGCCACAGATCTAGCCTGCAGCAAACAACTAATCTTCTACTTCAAATACCTCAAGGATATGAGCTTAGCTCTCTGCTCTACTCTCTTTATACGACAGTGAGGCATGAAGTGTAACAGCTACAGAGAAAGTACAGTTCAAGACCAAGATCAATAAGCCATTTTAACTTACTAGGACGCCAATACTTTCAGAACAGCAGTGTAAAATCTATAGCGGAAGATGTGGGTTTGGTGAGATCTGGGAATTTGCCTAGCTGAAGAGTGAATTCACATGTAGTGATGCATGCACTAGACAGTCACTGTTGAGAACTTACTGGAGGTATAGGGTAACAATCCAGTCCTTTGCATCCAGAGCTGGCAATTCTTAAAATCTATTAACTGTCCTTTAACACATAGGATATATTTGCTCTGAGCAAATTCCAGCAACTTTGGTCAAGACAAAATCCCATGTGCAGCTTCATCCACTGAAGAAACGCCTCAATGACAGAGTTTGTGAATTATGTATAAGTTTCTAATAAACACTGTGCATCATCTATCACTGATTACATTACCCTGCAAACCTACTTACAATAATATTTTAGTCTTGGTATGTGTTGTGTGAGTGCACCATGGTGCAAATAAATTTTCTTTCGTTTGGTTGTACCTGTACTGTTAGATGACAATAAACTTTCACTTGAACTTAATCAGAAAGGTCAAGGAAATATTGGCCTTAATCACATGAAGAAATGTTGATACATTTTTAGTGCATATAGTGTTAGTCTTGATATTTAAAGAACACGTGAAGATATGAATTGTTGAGAAGGTTCACTGATAATTCCTATGATAATTTAATTTTCTTAGGAAATTCATCTCTCTCAGGATCACTGTTTTAGAATTTTCTACCCATTCAGCAACGGAAATAGAGTTACTGAAATAATGCATGTGTCATGATTATATTGAATATGGTAGGTAACAAAGATTTTGCTTCCTGAATACCCGTTATTGTATCTTTTGGACTTTGAGCTATTAATCATGAAAATTACTATGATATTTCCGAACCACACACCTACATTGAAATCACTTATATTTGTTATTTCAATTCAAAATTCAAGACAATTAAAATCTTACCAACAATGTAAGCTGGAAAGTTTGTTATCTTGTCCATGCAGCTAGGTAAGGCAGATGTTGGGCGGGTTTTAGAAAGGCTATGAAAGCGACGCACAAACTCAAAAACACACACACACACACACACACACACACACACACACACACACAGCTTTATGCATTGCGTTTGCGATCACATTGATGTGCATGCTCTACACGTATAGCATATTGTTTGTACTCATTATAATGAAGTAACTGTAGTTTTAGGAGATTTGTGACAGCAAAATGTCTCACCAATGTTACAATGGCCACAATACTTTCTGTTATATTTGTGGTGAATATACACTTAAATCTCAAAAAAATAGAGCAGGACTTTTCTTATTAAGGAAGTTTATAAGCTCTATTGTGGATGTAAAATTGGGGACCAAGACAAACACTGGGCTCCTCACATTTGTTGCTAACATGCACTGTCAACCTTAATGCTTGGCTCAGAGGTATTCAGAAATCAGTACAGTTCACTGTGCCAATGAGAGCAAAGCATCATATTACAGACTGTCACTTTTGTCTAACCAGTGTTTCTGGTTTCTCTGTTAAAAACAAAAAAAGCCACTGAATACCCCAAACTCCTTTCAGCCATGAAACCTAAGCTGCGTGACGATAGTCTTCCATACCTGAGTCCTGGAATCTGGAGGAGGCAGGTGAAGGAGCCATGTTGCACAAGCCAGTAATGGAAAACAACACTGATACTGATAAAACATTTTAGCCCTTTATGTCAAGTAAGCCTTTGCTGCTAACTCAATCTAAATTAAATCTAAATTACTCTGCTCTCAAAACGCATCTCCCCCATTTCACGTACATCTGCTCTCACTCCATCCTCCCACCATCCCAATAGGAATAGGGTTCCCCTGGTCCTCACCTACCACACCACCAGCCTCCGGGTCCAACATATAATTCTCCATAACTTCCGCTACCTCCAACGGGATCCCACCACAAAGCACATCTTTCCCTCCCCCCCACTCTGCTTTACGCAGGGATCGCTCCCTACGCGACTCCCTTGTCCATTCGTTCCCCCCCATCCCTCCCCACCGATCTTCCTCCTGGCACTTATCCATGTAAGTGGAACAAGTGCTACACATGCCCTTACACTTCCTTCCTTACTACCATTCAGGACCCCAAACAATCCTTCCAGGTGAGGCAACACTTCACCTGTGAGTCGGCTGGGGTGATATACTGCATCCGGTGCTCCCAATGTGGCCTTCTATATATTGGCGAGACCCGACGCAGACTGGGAGACCGATTTGCTGAACATCTACGCTCTGTCCGCCAGAGAAAGCAGGATCTCCCAGTGGCCACACATTTTAATTCCACATCCCATTCCCATTCTGACATGTCTATCCTACAGATGAAGCCACACTCAGGTTGGAGGAACAACACCTTATATTCCGCCTGGGTAGCCTCCAACCTGATGGCATGAACATCGACTTCTCTAACTTCCGCTAATGCCCCACCTCCCCCCCCTACCCCATCTGTTACTTATTTTTATACACACATTCTTTCTCTCAGTCTCCTTTTTCTCCCTCTGTCCCTCTGAATATACCTCTTGCCCTTCCTCTGGGTCACCCCCCCCTGTCTTTCTTCCCAGACCTCCTGTCCCATGATCCTCTCGTATCCCCTTTTGCCTATCACCTGTCCAGCTCTTGGCTCTATCCCTCCCCCTCCTGTCTTCTCCTATCATTTTGCATCTCCCCCTCGCCCTCCCACTTTCAAATCCCTTACTCACTCTTCCTTCAGTTAGTCCTGACAAAGAGTCTCGGCCCGAAACGTCGACTGCACCTCTTCCTAGAGATGCTGCCTGGCCTGCTGTGTTCACCAGCAACTTTGATGTGTGTTGCCTAACCTAAATCACCTGGTCAGAGATTCGAATTTGTCAAGGCAAAGGCAGATTTACTGAGTTCAAAACTGCCGTCACTAGGTACAAAAGTTTCCATGAAGATTTCTATATCGGAGGCAGATGTTTTCCAAAGTAACTGACACTCAAGATTAAGGGATGTATTTTTGTTGGTCCATAAATCAAAGATGTTATCAATGACAGGCAATTTGAAGAACTTCAGGGAAAATCACATGAAAGACAGTCAAGGATGCTGTTAAGAATTTTCTTGACAGCTACAAAGCACCTAATTGCACGTAGCTGTTTGACAGTATGCTTCAAGCATGCAAAACCATGAAATGCAACATGTCACTAAAGATTCATTAACTGCATTCCCTTTAAGATTTCTTCCCTGCAAAATCTTGGTGCTGTCAGTGACGAACATGGTGAAAATTTTCACCATAACACTGCAGTCATGGAGAAATGGGATCAAGGCAATAGGAGTCCATCAATGCTATAAGATTATTGTTGGACACTTAAGTGAGAAGCTCAAGCACTTATCAAATAAATATAATCAACATAACATTTTTAACTTAGTTGAACCATTGCAAAAATTCAGCACCATTTTGTAAATAAACTCATTACATTCAATAAAAGTTAATTTCTTGTTTCTCCAAATTTCTATGTGACACAAGTACTCTGAAATTATATTTGTGTTCAGCTTCAAGGGTTTATCACAAATAAAAATAATGTCTGAAAAAGCAATACTTCCAACAAAATTTGTTGTTCAGTGATATTACAGCATGGTTAGAGAGCTAATTGATCAACAACCTACTTTCTTACGTATTTAGTCTATATTATTTTAGTAACAGAAGAAAATGGAAAATAGTAGCAGCTAATTTCAGTGAAAGATGTAGATGAGATCCAATTTTATAATGGATCAATTTTTGCACACACAACCCATCAGGCACACAGCAAAATTGGACCTAATTCTAAGGAAAAAACACAGACCTTAAAAAAAATGTAATTTAAGTATAAATAGTCAAGTGAATAATCTTAACTCTGATTTCCAATGATGTGTGTAATCTGAATTTTCTTTTTCCCAGGTGCTCTGGCTCCCACTCATATCCCAATGATATGGGTTAATCAGTTAAGCTTTTAAATCTCAGGGCATCAGCATTCACAGTTCAATTCTGGTAATGTCAGTAAGGAGTCTGTATACCCTCTCTGCAGATGTGTGGGTTTCCTCTGGGTTCTACACTTTCCTCCCACCCCCACATTCCAAAGACATATTAGTTAGAACATTATTTCACCATTAATAAATTATCCTGTGATTAGGGTAGGCTGTTTGATGGTAAACCATAGAAACCATAGAAAAACTACAGCACAGAAACAGGCCTTTTGGCCCTTCTTGGCTGTGCCGAACCATTTTCTGCCTAGACCCACTGACCTGCACACGGACCATATCCCTCCATACAGCTCCCATCTATGTATCAGTCCAATTTATTCTTAAATGTTAAAAAAGAACCCACATTTACCACCTCGTCTGGCAGCTCATTCCACACTCCCACCACTGTGTGTGTGAAGAAGCCCCCCCTAATGTTCCCTTTAAACTTTTCCCCCTTCACCCTTAACCCATGTCCTCTGGTTTTTTTTCTCCTCTTGCCTCAGTGGAAATAGCCTGTTTGCATTCACCCTACCTATACCCATCATAATTTTATATACCTCTATCAAATCTCCTCTCATTCTTCTACGCTCCAGGGAATAGAGTCCTAACCCATTCAACCTTCCGTTGTAACTGAGTTTCTCAAGTCCCAGCAACATCCTTGTAAACCTTCTCTGCACTCTTTCAACCTTATTAATATCCTTCCTGTAATTTGGTGACCAAAACTGAACACAATACTCCAGATTCAGCCTCACCAATGCTTCATCATAATATTCCAGCTCTTACACTCAATACTTTGATTGATAAAGGCCAATGTACCAAAAGCTCTCTTTACAACCCTATCTACCTGTGATGCTACTTTAAGGGAATTTTCTATCTGTATTCCCAGATATTCCCTCTGTTCTACTGCACTCCTCAGTGCCTTACCATTTATCCTGTATGTTCTACCTTGGTTTGTCCTTCCAACGTGCAATACCTCACACTTGTCTGTATTAAACTCCATCTGCCATTTTTCAGCCCATTTTTCCAGCTGGTCCAAATCCCTCTGCAAACTTTGAAAACCTTCCTCACTGTCCACTACACCTCCAATCTTTGTATCATCAGCAAATTTGCTGATCCAATTTACTCCATTATCATCCAGATCATTGATATAGATGACAAATAACAATGGATCCAGCACTGATCCTGCGGCACACCACTAGTCACAGGCCTCCACTCGGAGAAGCAATTCTCTACTACTACTCTTTGGCTTCTTCGATTGAGCCAATGTCTAATCCAGTTTACCACCTCTCCATGTATACCTAGCGACTGAATTTTCCTAACCTCCCATGGGGGACCTTGTCAAAGGCCTTACTGAAGTCCATGTAGACAATATCCACTGCCTTCCCTTCATCCACTTTCCTGGTAACCTCCTCGAAAAACTCCAATAGATTAGTCAAACATGACCTACCATGCACAAAGCCATGTTGACGCTCCCTAACAAGTCCCTGTCTATCCAAATGCTTGTAGATTCTGTCTCTTAAGTACTTCTTCCAATAACTTATCTACTACCGACATTAAACTCACCGGCCTATAATTTCCCGGATTACTTTTCGATCCTTTTTTAAACAACGGAACAACATGAGCCACTCTCCAATACTCCGGCACCTCACCCATAGACACCGACATTTTAAATATATCTGCCAGGGCCCCTGCAATTTCAACACTAGTCTCTTTCAAAGTCCGAGGGAATACCCTGTCAGGTCCTGGTGATTTATCCACTTTAATTTGCATCAAGATAGCAAGCACCTCCTCCTTTCAACCTGTACAGTTTCCATGATCTCACTACTTGTTTCCCTTAATTCCATAGACTTCATGCCAGTTTCCTGTAAATACAGGCGCAAAAAACCCCATTTAAGATCTCCCCCATTTCTTCTGGTTCCGCACATAGCCGACCACTCTGATCTTCAAGAGGGCCAATTTTATCCCTTACAATCCTTTTACTCTTAATATACCTGTAAAAACTCTTTGGATTATCCTTCACTTTGACTAAACACAGGCTCTTTTCTATTTTTTATTCAGATTTCCAAACAAACTCCATGTAAACAATAAAGAACTCCCTGTTTTTAGTATATGTTCTTCGTTCTTTTCTTCAGTATAATTATTTCACAAATATATGCAATATATTGAAAAACTTCATTTCTTACCTGTTTACTACCAACAACAAAACTATGTGCTACGTTTGCAATGAATCCATCCACATGAATACCCAAGTCACTGTAAAAGAATTCATGCGAATTTAAGATCTACTGAAGCAGAAAAATACAAAAAATTGTGCTGTCAAACGAACTGCACTACAACAATATAACTGTATGAAAGTTAGTACAAATAATTAGAATGACTGATGTAAAACAGCAGAAATTGGCAATTATAATATAAAAATAGTATAGAGGCTACCTAAAAAAGATGAGTAACAAAAGAAAACAATGTTATTACAAATTTCATACAATGCCTTTTACTAATTACAATGTTTTTATAACAGCGAAAGATTGAAAATTGTACACAATACTCAAGAATATGGTCTTAACAGTAACACACAGAAAATTCTGGAGAAACTCAGGTCAGGCAGCATCTAAGGAAGGAAATAAACAGTCAACGTTTCAGGCCAAGACTCTGATTGCGTCTGCAGAATCTCCTGCATTTATGGTCTCAACGTACCTTGTAAAGTGCCTTATAAAACCATGAAATCTCCCTTTCACGACCTCCTCTGCTACTGTAGATCAGATTCACAGCTGAAAAAACTCTTCTGCTGCCCAATAAGCCACACCATCACCAATGCCCCAAACCCTCTGATGTCAAGGAAGAGGTGAAAAAGTTGTCCAATATATACAAAATATCCAAAATACTGCTGGAGCTGTGTTTGATTCCCCTGTCATCTTTAAACAATGCACAAACCAGCTATTTAGTCTCCACAAACTGAACTTTCCAAAAAAATTAAAGATCTCTTGATTTAAGGACTACAGGCCACGAATGACCACATTGATTCTTGTAGGCCAGTGTTTCTCTTTTTTTTAGGCCAACACCTCCAAAGCATTTTCATATGCCAATATGCCCCCCCACCTTCATATCTGCCAACACCCTTCTTAGGCACACTATACTTTCTGTCACCCCCATCGAGTAAAAACATGTCGACCATATGCTAACAAAAGAAAAATGATTCTCCTTTAAATGTTTATCTATCTTTAAACCTAGCTCAAACAGTGCCTGTGCGATGTACAGCAACTTCAATGTCAATGTAATCCTTGAACTTGATGGTTTTTTAGCAAGAGTTGAAATATCTAGACTCTCTGACGGTGGTGTCTGAAAAGAGGATGCTGTCCAAGTTGCATGCCATCTTGGCCAACGTCTCCCTTCCACTACATAATGTACTGAATGGGCACAGGAGTACATTCAGCCAGAAACTCATTCCACCGAGATGCAACACAGAGCGTCATAGGAAGTCAGTGGCCATCAAACTTTACAACTCCTCACTTGGAGGGTCAGACACCTTGAGCCAATAGGTTGGTTCTGGACTTATTTCCTGGCATAATTTATATATTACTATTTAATTATTTATGGTTTTATTACTATTTAGTTATTTATGGTGCAACTGTAACGAAAACCAATTTCCCCCGGGATCAATAAAGTATGACCTATGACTATGACTATGGTTCAAGTTGTGACAGCCAAAAGCCTAAGACCACAAGTGTAAAATACTCTCCAAGCAGTTTCTGTTTTTTGAGTACAGGTAGTCCCCGAGTTATGAACGTCCGACTTACGAACAACTCGAACTTATGTACAGAGGAAGGAGAATGCCGTCCAAAATTTTAAGTCGTTGCCATTAATACTGTGTTGAGTGTGTAACTTTGTATTTGACTTAAATATTTCTTAGCAAGTTTCACCCTGATAGCCCCCCCAATGCAGTGGTTTAATTATTGAAATACATACATTTCATAATTGTTTTATATGCATAGAAAAGTAAAATATATACTATATACTAGGACTCTTTCAATATTTTTATTAATATTGTATAAATTGCATGAATGCAAATACAAAATTCATAAGGATACAAGTAATACGAATTACATTTAAATCACAGTAATATGATCACAGTATCCAATATTCCAAATCAATCATGTAGAAAAAAGACTGAATTATGAAATGAAATAAAATAAAATAATTATTTTTTTTTTTTTTAAATCTACCCCCACTACCAAAATGAGCTGGTTGGTAAAAGAAAAGGAAGAAAAAAAAATCTTACCATATAATATTATAATAATAATTGCTGAGATCCATACTTTAATAACAGTTTAAAGATCATGAATATAACTCAGAAAGGGTCCCCTGGACTATCTGGTGGCGCAATTACATCAGCACTGGACTCTGGAACAGAGGATCCCGGGTTTGAACCCGGTCGGGGCCGCTCCCAAGTATGCTTTCCATCCATGCCAGGTTGAGTGTCGAGATCGCAACTCGACCTCGTAAAATAAAAGGAAAAAGAAGTGCGAAATGGCTGAGTGAGGAGTGGCGCACCACACACTTTCTCTCTCGCTCTGCGCCTTGTAAAGCATGAAAAAGACATCGTCCCGCCAACATCGCACAGACGCATGCATGCACACGCAGACACACATGCACGCACACACCAAAAAAGAAATTTTTAAAAGTTGTAGAAAGAGAAAGGGTCCCCATTACATTAGAAAATGTTTAGAATCAGAAAGCGAACAACGAATCTTCTCTAGATCAAGGCACAACATAATATCAGATAGGCATTGAACATGACGGGGCGGGGTGGCCTCCTTCCACTTGAGCAAGACCTGGCCATAAGAGACATAAAGGCCAATACCTGCAAATTAGATGGATTCAGTTTTGTAACACTACCCCCAACAATACCAAACATGACAGTCAAAGGACTGGGCTTAAAACTAACATTGAAAAGTACAGAAAAAGTTTGAAATACACTGTTCCAAAATTTTTCAAGACTCGGACATGTCCAAAACATATGAATTAGTGTGACCACTCCATTAGTACATCTATCATAGTAAGGGGAAATATCTGCGTAGAAACAGGAGAGCTTGTCTTTAGACATTTAAACTCGATGTACCACTTTGAATTGTAATAAAGAATGATGAGCTCATAATGATGAAGAATTAACCAATTTTAAAATAATCTTCAGCTCACTTCAGATATGAAAATTTGTAAATCCTTTTCCCAGTCTCCTTTAATTTTGTCTAAACAGGCCTTTTTCAGTCCCAACAGCAGACCGTAAATGTAAGATATTGAACCGTTGTCAGATCAAAAAATTGTATTTATTATATTCTTATCTGGTTTTGTAGGAAATGTATGTAATTTAAAAAACAATTAGAAAAGATGGGACTCGAGAGGGAGAACCTCAATAAACGAAAATATTTTCTAAACTGTTACCAAATTCTCAAAGTATGCTTGACCACCACATTGTCAGTTAGTTTATTTAAAGATAAAGGAAGCAAGGATTCAAGTAAACAAATAATGGAAAATTTCATAACAGAGTTGACTTCCAAAGAAACCCATATAGGACAATTCTCATGGTTAATGTAATATATCCAGAACGTAATATTTTGCATAATAATTGCCTGTGGCGACCCACTTTCTGACACCCACCAACCGGCTCACGAAACAGCGCGCGCAGGCAGAGGGCGGGCAGCAAAAAGGGCGGGAACAGAAAGGTTATAAAGCAGGCTGCGAAGTTTGAATAAATCTCTTTCATCGCAACTCTAACTCACCGACTCCGTGTGGTTATTCTAGCGCTGTGTGTAGCACACCGCTACAATTGGTGACCCCGACAGCCCAAACGATATTTGGACCAGAGATGACCGACGCTGCATCTGTTCACGCAGTTTCGTTAGAACTGCCAGGCTTCTGGACGCTGCGACCCCATTTATGGTTCGAACAAGCAGAAGCACAATTCCACATTCGGCAGATAACCTCGGAGTCCACTCGCTACTACTACGTGCTGAGCTCCCTCGACCAGGAGACTGCTGCACAAGTTGAGGAGTTTATACAGTCGCCCCCGGAGGACAGCAAATACACAGCATTCAAAGCCCTGCTCATAAGGACTTTCGGACTCTCACGGCGCGAACGAGCACGCCACTTAATGCACCTGGATGGTTTGGGAGACAGGCCGCTGTTAGCATTAATGAACGAGATGCTGGCCCTGGCTGAAGGACACAAACCCTGCCTCATGTTTGAGCAGGCATTCCTAGAGCAACTGCCCAAGGACATATGCCTGCTGCTGTCCAACACAGATTTCAGCGACCCCCGGGGGGTGGCGGCCCGAGCAGATGTGCTGTGGAATGCCAGGAAAGAGAGAGGGGCGTCCGTCGCACAGATCACCAAGCCGCGTGCCCAACATCAGACCAGACCAGGCCCGGCAGCAGAGCCTACAAAACCCGGCGACGGGAGTGAGGAGCCCAACGAACTATGGTGTTTCTACCACCAGCGGTGGGGCACAGAGGACCGCTGGGGCAGACCGCCCTGCAAATTCCCAGGAAACGCCAAGGCCAGCCGCCGCTGATGGCTACGGCGGCTGGCCATCAGGACAGCCTCCTGTACGTCTGGGACAAGCAGTCGGGACGCCGCTTTTTGGTCGACACCGGAGCGGAGATCAGCGTCTTACCTCCAACGAGTTACGACATCCGCAACAGAGAACCGGGACCCACCCTGAGGGCCGCTAATGGCAGCACAATACGAACCTACGGCACCCGCACGGTGCATGGACTTCGTAAACAGGTCAGTGAATGGGCCAAAACGTGCATGCAGTGCCAAACGGCCAAGGTGCAGCGGCACACCAAGGCTCCACCGCAGCGGTTCGAACCCACCCGCCGGAGGTTCGACCACATTCATGTGGATATCGTGGGGCCCCTGCCAGTGTCACGAGGAGCGCGGTACCTCCTAACTATGATAGACCGGTTCACCAGATGGCCAGAGGCAGTTCCGCTCAGCGACACCACCTCCGAATCCTGCGCCCGAGCACTGATCGCAACCTGGGTAGCACGCTTCGGGGTACCGGCCCACATTACCTCCCACAGGGGCGCCCAGTCCACCTCCAGCCTGTGGTCGGCTATGGCCAGCCTTTTAGGAACACAGCTACACCACACAACTGCCTACCACCCACAGTCGAACGGACTAGTGGAGCGTTTCCACTGTCACCTGAAGTCGGCTCTCATGGCCCGCCTGGAGGGGCCTAACTGGGTGGACGAGCTTCCCTGGGTCCTGCTTGGAATCCGCACGGTGCCCAAAGAGGATCTACACACCTCGTCGGCCGAGTTGGTGTACGGCGAGCCCCTGGTCGTCCCAGGAGAGTTCATACCAGCCCCAAGGGGGCAAGAGGAAGAACCCACAGCAGTCCTGGACAGACTACGGGAGAGGCTCGGTAACCTGGCCCCCATACCCACTTCACAGCACGGACAGAGCCCGACCTGCGTACCCAAAGACCTGCAGAACTGTAAGTTTCTTTTTGTACGACGGGGCGGAGACTGGGCACCGCTACAGCGGCCCTACGAGGGGCCGTTTAAGGTGATCAGGAACAACGGGTCCACGTTCGTGCTGGACATTGGGGGAAGAGAGGAGGTTTTCACAGTGGACCGACTCAAACCGGCCCATGTGGACTTGGCGCAACCGGTCCAGGCTCAGGCACCGCAGCGCAGGGACAGACCTCCCAAACAGAGGCCGATCCAGACTGTGGACATTGGGGGAGGTATCGCCGGTTCTGGGGGGGGGGGGGGTTATGTGGCGACCCACTTTCTGGCACACACGAACCGGCTCACGAAACAGCGCGCGCAGGCAGCAAAAAGGGCGGGAACGGAAAGGCTATAAAGCGGGCCGCGAAGTTTGAATAAATCTCTTTCATTGCAACTCCAACTCACCGACTCCGTGTGGTTATTCTAGCACTGTGTGTAGCACATCGCTACATGCCCAATAATATAACCTAAAATTAGGTAAAGCAAAGCCTCCATTCTGTTTCGTTTTTTTGAAGGTGAGCTTTATTTATTCGAGATTTTTTATTCTTCCATATATAGGAAGAAAGAATTGAATCCAAAGAGTCAAAAAAGAGATTTAGGAACAAAAACAGGCACAGCTTGAAAAAGGTATATAAATTTAGGTAAGATATTTATTTTAATAGAATTAATTCGGCCAATCAGTGATAAAGAGGGAGGCAACCAATTAAAAAGTTTTTTTTAACATAATTCATTAAAATTAAAACATTGTCCTCAAATAAATCTTTATAATTCTTAGTAATTGTTACTCCTAAATACATAAATTGCTTTCTTAAAATTTTAAAAGGAACTGTAACGCTCAGTTATATTTGCTCGTATCTGTCTAGGGGAAATCCCACCCAGCACCTGCCTGATCGCGTCCCACCGAGTCGGTTGCTGCACCACTGCCACCAGAATCAATCCCGAACATCAATCATCAGCCAGCACACACAGTACGTGTGTACAGTACAAGTACATTTTACAGATATTACTAAGTCTATGAAATTAACAAAAATTAGATACAGAAAAGAAAGTAATGGAAAAAAAAGGCGCCAGACTTATCAAAGTCCAAGTTCTTCGTGCACAACCATTGGAGCTCAATCAATTCCTGACGACCACCGGAATCCTGTCAACTCACAGCTCGGGACCACCCGAAGTGATTGACCGGAGCTTTTCGCACGTCCACTGTCCTCTTCATCTCTACACCGACTCCCCGCCAAACCCCGTCCCCACTCATATGAGACAGCATTATCACCCGAAGAACGATAACATGAACACCCGTTGGCTAATAGCACCCTGCTGTCTGTATTAACCCAAGCAAGCGTCTAGCTAGAGGCTTTCTCAGCATTTAACATAACAAAGGAGCCATTTTAAATTTAACAAAAAAAACAGAACCCGTACAGAAGGTTAATATCAGTTGGTATTAAATTGTTTAAACGAAACAGTTCACTCTTATGTAAATTTATATCCTGAGAACTAAAATTAGTCAATAAATGGAACACAAACGGTAAAGAGGTTGTAACATTAGCTATAAAAAGCAATAAGTCATCAGCATAGAGCGACACTACGTTGGAGTTTAAAGGGTTCAGAATTCTGAAAATTAGTAAGAATCCGAGCAGAAGGAAATAAACAAAGTAATTTAATCCAATGAATAAATTTAGGACCAAAATTAAATTTTTCTAAGGATGCGAAAAGATAATTCCATTCAACTCTGTCAAAGGCCTTCTCTGCATCCAAAGATATCACACATTCCGATATTTCCTTAGATGGAGAATGCATAACATTTAACGAACACTGTATATTAAAATGGAAATATCAATTTTTAATAAATCCTGATATCCAAAACTATGGAAGATACAATATTTTCAAGTCTGCGAGCCAACACTTTAGATAAAATTTTAGTATCAAAATTGAGTAAAGAGATAGGTCTATACGAAAAACATTCAGTAGAATTCTTATTCTTTTTCAGAATAAGTGAAATGGAAGCTTCCTCAAAATATTGCGGTAATCTTCCTACCTTAAAGGAATCTGTAAGGGTAGAACATAAATGTGGTATAAGCAAGGAGGAAAAAGCCTTATAAAGCTCTCCAGAGAATCCATCTGGTCCTGGGGATTTCCCAGAATCCAATTCTCGTACAGCCTGAGCAATTTCCTCCTGGGAAATAGGTTGATCCAATTGCCTATGATCGGCTATCGAAATAGGAATATTTAATTGATCTAAAATATTATTCACTGCAATATTATCATTAACTGAGTCAGAACTATACAATTTGGAATAAAATTCTCTAAAAGTGTCATTAATTTCAAAGTGGTCAGTTGTCATGTCCCCATTAATTTTATATATTTCTTTAATTTGCCGCTTGGCTATAAATGGCTTCAACTGATTAGCCAGTAGCTTACCAGTTCTATCTCCATGAATATAAAATTGACTTCTATCTTTTAAAAGCTGGCTTTCAATTGGATACGTTAAAAGAAGATCATATTTAGTTTTGGTTTCAATACCTCTCTTATATGTTTCAGGATCGGGTACCGAAGCATATTTATGGTCCAGTTGTTTTAATTGATTAGCTAGTTCGTTTCTCTCTTCGTTAACTTTTTAAATGATATTTGCAGTATAAGAAATAATTTGACCCCAGATATATGCTTTAGAAGTATCCTATATAATAAGACTAGACATCTCTTCCAACGAACTTTCTTCAAAAAAAAGAGTAACTTGATTCTCCATAAATTTTTAAATCATCGGATAACAGAGTGAAATTAAATCGCCAAAATCTATTCACAGGGATAGGACCAGAAAGATTTAAAGACAGAAGTGCAGGAGGGTGGGCAGAAATAGCAATCTCTTTATATTTAATCTATCAAACCAATGGAATCATTTTGACTGCCAATAAAATAATAATCAATCCTGGTATAAGAATGACGGACATGAGAAAAAAAAGAATATTCCCTGTCCATCGGATGAAGAAAATGCCAAGCATCAACTATACTACATTTAGTTAGAAAGGACTGGATAAACAAAGCTGATTTATTAAGTGTGGCTGGTTTGACAGACAAGCGATCTAATACTGGATCTAACCAATGATATCCTCCTATCACAAGAGAGTAAGCACACAAATCTGGCAAAAACAAAAATAGACGTTCAAAAAATCCTGGACTGACTACGTTGGGGGCATATACATCAGCAGAAACAATCAATTTACTGTCTAGACTCCCAGATACAATAATAAATCGACCATTAGGATCCAAAACAAAGAATGGAGTTGCATATCCTTCCACCGAATAAAAAAACTAAAGCTATCACTGCTGCCTATGTGCGTTTCTTGTAAGAAAATAATGGGTGCTTTTAATTTTTTAATATAAGCAAACACTTTGTTCCTTCTAATGGGGTGATTCAGCCCTTTTACATTCAAGTCAATATTTCAAATCATTTTAAATACAAATCATCATGTAATTAAAAGATCTGGCCATAAGTTATTAAAACTAGAAAGCACACTGTAAGACAAGGTAGTCAAACAGGTAATCAACCCAACCCAAGAGAAAAATAGGCCCTAGCCCCTTCCCCACAAAAAGTATCCAAAAAAAGCCTCCAACCTGATAGCATGAACATCGACTTCTCTAACTTCTGCTAAGGCCCCACCTCCCCCTCGTACCCCATCTGTTACTCATTTTTATGCACACATTCTTTCTCTCACTCTCCTTTTTCTCCCTCTGTCCCTCTGAATATACCCCTTGCCCATCCTCTGGGTCACCCCCCCCCAGCTTTTCTTTCTTCCCGGACCTCCTGTCCCATGATCCTCTCGTATCCCTTTTGCCTATCACCTGTCCAGCTCTCGGCTCTATCCCTCCCCCTCCTGTCTTCTCCTATCATTTTGCATCTCCCCCTCCCCCTCCAGCTTTCAAATCCCTTACTCACTCTTCCTTCAGTTAGTCCTGACGAAGGGTCTCGGCCTGAAACGTCGACTGTACCTCTTCCTACAGATGCTGCTTGGCCTGCTGCGTTCACCAGCAACTTTGATGTATGTTGCATTAATCACTACTCTTTGTTTTGTGTCAGCCAGCCAATTTTCAACCCATGTCAGTACTCTGCCCCCAATACCATGTGCCCTAATTTTGCCCACTAATCTCCTATGTGGGACTTTATCAAAGGCTGTCTGAAAGTCAGGTACACTACATCCACTGGCTCTCCCTTGTCCATTTTCATAGTTACATCTTCAATAAATTCCAGAAGATTAGTCAAGCACGATTTCCCCTTCGTAAATCCATGCTAACTCGGACCGATCCTGTTACTACTATCCAGATGTGTTGTAATTTCATCTTTTGACTCCAGCATCTTTCCCACCACCGACATCGGCTAACCAGTCTATAATTCCCTGTTTTCTCTCTTCCTCCCTTCTTGAAGAGAGGGACAACATTAGCCACCCTCCAATCCACAGGAACTGATCCTGAATCTATAGAACATTGGAAAATGATTACCAATGCTTCCACGATTTCTAAAGCCACCTCCTTAAGTACGCTGGGATGCAGACCATCAGGTCCCGGGGACTTACCAGCCTTCAGACCCAACAGCCTATCCAACACCATTTCCTGCCTAATATAAATTTCCTTCAGTTCATCCATTACCCTAGATCCTTTGGCCACTATTACATCTGGAAGATTGTTTGTGTCTTCCCTAGTGAAGACAGATCCAAAGTACCTGTTCAACTCGTCTGCCATTTTCTTGATCCCCATAATAAATTCACCTGCTTCTGTCTTCAAGGGCCCAGTTTTGGTCTTAACTATTTTTTTTCCTTTTCATATACCTAAAGAAGCTTTTACTATCCTCCTTTATATTCTTGGCTAGTTTACCTTCGTACCTCATTTTTTCTCCGCGTATTGCCTTTTTAAGTTACCTTCTGTTGTTCTTTAAAAGTTTCCCAATCCTCCCACTTACCACTCATCTTTGCTATGTTATACTTCTTCTCTTTTATCTTTATACTGTCCTTTACTTCCCTTGTCAGCCACGGCCTCCCCTTACTCCCCTTAGGATCTTTCTTCCTCTTTGAAATGAACTGATCCTGCATCTTCCACATTATTCCCAGAAACACTTGCCATTGCTGTTCCACTGTCATCCCTGCTAGGGTATTGTTCCATTGAACTTTGGCCAACTCCTCCCTCATAGCTCCATAGTTCCCTTTGTTCAACTGTAATACTGACACTTCTGAGTTTCCCTTCTCCCTCTCAAATTGTAGATTAAAACTTGTCATATTATGGTCACTACCTCCTAATGGCTCCTTTACCTCGAGGTCCCTGATCGAATCCGGTTCATTGCACAACACTAGATCCAGAATTGCCTTCTCTCTGGTAGGCTCCAGTACAAGCTGTTCTAAGAATCCATCTCGGAGGCACTCCACGAACTCCCTTTCTTGGGGTCCAGTGCCAACCTGATTCCTCCAGTCTACCTGCATGTTGAAGTCCCCCATAACAACTGTAGCATTACCTTTGCGACATGCCAATTTTAACTCTTGATTCAACTTACACCCTACATCCAGACTACTGTTTGGGGGCCTGTAGATAACTTCCATTAGGGTCTTTCTACCCTTAGAATTTCTCAGTTCCATCCACACTGACTCTACGTCTCCTGATTCTATGTCCCCACTCGCAAGGGACTGAATATCATTCCTCACCAACAGAGCCACCCCACCCCCTCTGCCCATCAGTCTGTCCTTTCAATAGCATGTATATCCTTGAATATTCATTTCCCAGGCCCTGTCCACTTGAAGCCATGTCTCTGTTATTCCCACAACATCATACTTACCAATTTCCAACTGTGTCTCAAGCTCATCCACTTTATTTCTTATACTCCGTGCATGCATATACAATACTTTTAATTCATTACTCCCCTCACCTCCCATATCAATTCCTATTTCACTTGGCCATACTGTACGATCCCTTCTTGAGCTTTCTGCTCTGTTGATTCTGCTGTCTTTCTTAACTTTTCTTATTCTCACTTTCCCTTTATCTCCATCCTTATGTTTCCGGATTGTCCACTCCCCGCACTACTTAGTTTAAACACACCCATGTTGCAGTGGCAAACCTGCCTGCCAGAATGCTGGTGCCCCGCTTATTAAGGTGCAACCCGTCCCTTTTGTACAATTCATCCTTACCCAGAAACAGTGGTCCAAATCCAAGAAAGTAAATCCTTGCTTCCTGCACCAGTTCCTCAGCCACACATTCAGATCCATTTATCTCCCTGTTCCTGCCCTTTCCAGCATGAGGAACTGGAAGCAAACCAGAGATAACCACCCTGGAAGTCCTGCTTTTCGGCCTTCCGAGTTCTCTGAAGTCACTCTGTAGAATGTCTTTCCTCTTCTTCCCCACATCATTTGTGCCATGGGGAAAGTTTGTTGGATTGTATTCAATTTGCCATTAAGTTGTTGAAACTCCTCAGAAAATTCCGATTTATGCCGTTTAAGGAAGTCACTGATAAAATCCAAAGTGACTGGGGATTCATCTTCTGTCTCTCTTTCTTTTGCAGAAGCTTTTGTTCTTTTCCAAGCCATAGTACAGCAGTATTTTTTTTACAGGCATCCGTTAGCCTTGTGAGACCACGGATTTGTGTTTTGGAAGGTTTCCAGGACGCAAGCCTAGGCAAGGTTGTATGGAAGACTGGCAGCTGCCCATGCTGCAAGTCTCCCCTCTCCACGCCACCGATGTTGTCCAAGGGAAGGGAACTAGGACCTATACAGCTTGGCACCGGTGTCGTCGCACAGCAATGTGTGATTAACTGCCTTGCTCAAGGAGCAGTAGTAAAGTATTATAATAAGGTTTCAAAAAAAACTGGTAGGAGACAATAAATAGGGTAGGAGCAATCAAAATGATGTTACTCATCAGCTGCCAACAGGGTTCTGACTATATACTAAGACAAACATTTGACTAACTGACACTAAATAATACCAGACTTACATGCAAATCCGACTTAAAGACGGACTCAGGAAAGGAACACTTTTGTAAACTGGGGAGTGCCTGTATATGGTTCACTGTACTGAAGCCTCTCTCAACAAGGTAGGTGGATGGAAGTGAAGAACAGTATGGCTCTTCTCCAAAACCAGTAAATTTCATATGACAGTGTAGACACATACCACAAAAGCCAGCATTTCGAAAAGCGTTTTTGCTTCTTCATTGTTCTGAATTTCAATTATTTCTTCTCACCTTGCAAAGAAATGGGCTACTTACCCAGTCTGAAATTTCCAGATCATTCAAATCCTTGAATCAATTCTGAAAATCCTTCTTCAGTGACTACAGCTGTTAACCAATACCTTTTACTAATTGCTGTCAGTGAAACAGAGTGCCATATTTTCCATGCAAGAAATACATGAGGACATTTTTCTCCCATGTTTTGCTTAAATATCTCCAATTATCTGATAAAAGTGAACATTGCCCTTTTTACCTGGATTAAATTGAAATTCTCACCTTGCAGTTTCATATTTAGAATATTCATTTTGTCATACAGATTGGCTAAGTATACCACATCGCATGCCAGATTGTTCAGATGGTGGCACATATGATCGAGGAACAGTCGCAGCAAGAGGAGGAGCGAGGGGCTCGGGAGAGTGCTGAGTGCTGTGAAGCAGCTCAGGTGAGTGTGCTTTAAAAAGGAGCGTGGAGGGCAACTGAAGGGTTAAACAGAGTGTTAATTAGTTGATTAGAGACTTGAGATAATTGGCAGGGCCAAATAAAAGGAGGGGTAACTGAAAAGGAGCAGCCAGTGTGTGAGTGGAACTTTGAGGCTTTGGCTCAAGAGGCTTCGGCAAGCAGACGCTGAGGATGAGCTTGCCCCAGTGAGGTAAGGCCGGGTAAGTTCCTTTAATTAATTTAATTAACTTAGGAGTAGGTAATGGACGCAGCAGTTAGGGTAGTTGAGTGCTCCATATCCAGTATGTGGGAAGTCAGGGACAGCACAATTGCCCTGATGACTACACCTATAAAACAACTGCAGGCTACGATCCAAGAAAAGGAAAACCTGAAAAAGCAGCAGGCCATGCAGCATCTCTAGGAAGAAGTCCAGTCGACAGGCACTGCTACCAACCTTATAGTTCCCACACCCCGCACTTCCCGTTTCTACCTCCTACCCAAGATCCACAAACCTGCCTGTCCTGGCCGACCCATTGTCTCAGCTTGCTCCTGCCTCACCAAACTCGTTTCTGCATAACTCGACGTGGTTTTATTCCCCCTTGTTCAATCCCTTCCTACCTATGTTCATGACACTTCTCACGCTCTTAAACATTTCGATGATTTTAAGTTCCCTGGCCCCCACCGCTTTATTTTCACCATGGATGTCCGGTCCCTGTATACTTCCATCCCCCATCAGGAAGGTCTCAAAGCTCTACGTTTCTTTTTGGATTCCAGACCTAATCAGTTCCCCTCTACCACCACTCTCCTCCGTCTAGCGGAATTAGTCCTTACTCTTAATAATTTCTCCTTTGGCTCCTCCCACTTCCTCCAAACTAAAGATGTAGCTATGGGCACCCGTATGGGTCCTAGCTATGCCTGCCTTTTTGTTGGATTTGTGGAACAATCTATGTTCTGTGCCTATTCTGGTATCTGTCCCCCACTTTTCCTTCGCTACATCGACGACTGCATTGGCACTGCTTCCTGCGCGCATGCAGAACTCGTTGACTTTATTAACTTTGCCTCCAACTTTCACCCTGCCCTCAAGTTTACCTGGTCCACTTCTGACACCTCCCGCCCCTTTCTAGATCTTTCTGTCTCTGTCTCTGGAGACAGCTTATCCTCTGATGTCTACTATAAGCCTACTGACTCTCACAGCTATCTGGACTATTCCTCTTCTCACCCTGTCTCTTGCAAAAACGCCATCCCCTTCTCGCAATTCCTCCGTCTCCGCCGCATCTGCTCTCAGGATGAGGTTTTTCATTCTAGGACGAGGGAGATGTCTTCATTTTTTAAAGAAAGGGGCTTCCCTTCCTCCACCATCTGCTCTCAAATGCACCTCTCCCATTTCACGTACATCTGCTCTCACTCCATCCTCTCGCCACCCCACTAGGAATAGGGTTTCCCTTGTCCTCACCTACCACTCCGGGTCCAACACATAATTCTCTGTAACTTCCGCCACCTCCAACGGGATCCCACCACTAAGCACATCTTTCCTTCCCCACCTCTCTCTGCTTTCCACAGGGATCGCTCCCTACGCGACTCCCTTGTCCATTCGTTCCCCCCATCCCTCCCCACCGATCTCCCTCCTGGCACTTATTCTTGTAAGCAGAACAAGTGCTATATGTGCCCTTACACTTCCTCCCTCACTACCATTCAGGGCCCCAGACAGTCCTTCCAGGTGAGGCAACACTTCACCTGTCGGCTGGGGTGATATACTGTGTCCGGTGCTCCCGATGTGGCCTTTTTATATATTGGCGAGACCCGACGCAGACTGGAAGACCGCTTTGCTGAACACCTACGCTCTGTCTGCCAGAGAAAGCAGGATCTCCCAGTGGCCACACATTTTAATTTCACATCCCATTCCCATTCTGATATGTCTATCCACGGCCTCCTCTACTGTAAAGACGAAGCCACACTCAGGTTGGAGGGTAACTTCCAACATGATGGCATGAACATTGACTTCTCAAACTTCCGCTAATGACCCACCTCCCCCTCGTACCCCATCCGTTATTTATTTAAATACACACATTCTTCTTCTCTCTCTCCTTTTTCTCCCTCTGTCCCTTTGACTATACCCCTTGCCCATACTCTGGGGTTTTTCCCCCTCCCCTTTTTCTTTCTCCCTGGGCCTCCATGATCCCATGATCCTCTCCTATCCCTTTTGCCAATCACCTGTCCAGCTCTTGGCTCCATCCCTCGCCCTCCTGTCTTCTCCTATATTTTGGATCTCCCCTTCCCCCTCCCACTTTCAAATCTCTTACTAGCTCTTCTTTCAATGAGTCCTGATGAAGGGTCTCGGCCCAATACATCGACTACCTCTTCCTATAGATGCTACCTGGCCTGCTGCGTTCACCAGCAACTTTGATGTGTGTTGCTTGAAATTCCAGCATCTGCAGATTTCCTTGTGTTTGCCTGAAAAAGCAGATAGACTTGGAAAAACAGAAATTTTAAAAGTATAACGTGTGATAATTACTATTCTTTAACAAGACGATTCTAGTCTTACAAGTGATGTAGATGAAATCAATGTAATTGAGGTAATGCAACTACATGAAAACATGTGACAAAATTAGGGAAGAATAGCAGTTTGCAGCATTACATAATGAGCACATTAAGCATTCACGAGGAATTGCAACTACAGAGTGATGCTAATAGAGAACTGCAGGTTGAACTAGATTGTCTAAAGTTGAGAACTCCAGGACATATTTGGTTGGAAAACCACAAGTCTAGCAGGTGGCGGTAATGCACTGAAAACTGGTTGCCAACTGCCATAAAACAAAAAAGAAGAAGGAGAAGAGAATTTAGGGAGTTAGGTACGAAGTTGAAGGACAGGACCTTTTAGAATTGCAAACTTATGATTGCTACCCGTGCTAGTGAGGCTAGAAATAGGAAGATAATGCAGCTGAATATGTGGCTAAGGAGATGGTGCAGGATGGAGAGCTTCACGTTTCTGGACAATTGGGCCTTGTTCCAGGGAAGGTGGGACCTGTTCCAATGGGACAATTTGCACCTGAACTGCAGGGAGACTAACATCCTTGTGGGTAGGTTTGCTGATGCTGCTCAGGGGGGTTTAATCTAGATTTTCAGGGGGAGAGGAACCAGAGTGTTAGAGCAGATAGTGAGATGGAGGAGGATCATGGGAGGACTGCATGTATAGACAGTAATCAAAGGTTTGTACGTGATAGGAATGTTCTTAGGTGCATCTATTTCAATGCAAGGAGTATTGTAGGTAAGGCAGATGAGCTTAGGGCATGGATTGGCACGTGGGATTACAACATAATTGCTATTAGTGAGACTTGGTTGCAGGAAGAGCAGGACTGGCAGCTTAATGTTCCGGGGTTCCGTAGTTTCAGACGTGACAGAGGGGGGAGGGATAGAAGGGGGAGGAGTGGCATTACTAGTCAGGGAAAATATCACAGCTGTGCATACACAGGACAGCCCAGAGGGCTTCTCTACAGAGGCCATATGGGTGGAGCTGAGGAACGGGAAAGGTGTGACCATACTAATAGGGTTGTATTATAGACTGCCCAATAGTCAGAGAGAATACATTAGGACGCATAAATCCCCGGGGCCTGACTGAATATTCCCCAGGCTGCTCCATGAGGCGAGGGGAGAGATTGCTCAGCCTTTGGCTAGGATCTTTATTTCCTCGTTGTCCATAGGAATGGTACTGAAGGACTGGAGGGAAACAAATGGGTGTCCCCTTGTTCAAAAAAGGCAGAAGGGATAGTCCGGGTAATTATAGATCAGCGAGCCTTACGTCTTTATTGGGAAAGCTGTTGGAAAAGATTCTTAGAGATAGGATTTATGGGCATTTAGAGAATCATGGTCTGATCAGGGACAGTCAGCATGGTTTTGTGAAGGGCAGATCGTGTCTACCAAGCCTGTTAGAGTTCTTTGAGCAGGCATATAGATGTGCTGTACTATTCTATGTTCTATCTTCTATCTAATTGGAGGAGCAAATCTTAGAGAGATAGCAGACTGATGGAAGAAACAGAAAGTTATAATAGTAGGGGATTTTAACTTTCCACATATTGACTGGGACTCCCCCACTGTGAAAGGGTTAGATGATAAGTTTGTCAAATGTGCTCAGGAAATTTTTCTAAATCAATATACAGAGGTACCAACCAGAGAGGATGCAACACTTGATCTCCTATTAGGGAACCAGGCAGGTCAGGTGACAGAAGTATGTGTAGGCAAACATTTTGGGTCCAGTGACCATAATGTCAATCGCTTCAAGTTAATTATGGATAAGGATAGGTCTGGTTCTCGAGTTAAGGTTCTAAATCGGAGAAGGGTCAATTTTGAGGAAATGAGAAAGGATATAGGAAGAGTGGATTGGGAGAAGTTGTTTTCTGGCAAGCATGTGTTCAGTATGTGGAAGGCTTTCAAAGGTGAAATTTTGAGAGTGCAGAGTTTGCATAAAGACACAGTTAACAGGCATAGGTAACCTTGGTTTTCAAGGGAAATTTGTGACCTGGTTAACAAAGAACATAGAACATAGAATAGTACAGCACAGTACAGGCCCTTCGGCCCACATTGTTGTGCCAACCCTCAATCCCTGCCTCCCATATCACCCCCCCACCTTAAATTCCTCCATATACCTGTCTAGTAGTCTCTTAAACTTCACTAGTGTATCTGCCTCCACTACTGACTCAGGCAGTGCATTCCATGCACCAACTACTCTCTGAGTAAAACACTTTCCTCTAATATCCCCCCTATCCCACCCCTTACCTTAAAACCATGTCCCCTTGTATTAAGCAGTGGCGCCCTGGGAAAGAGGAGCTGGCTATCCATTCTATCTATTCCTCTTATTATCTTACACACCTCTATCATGTCTCCTCTCATCCTCCTTCTTTCCAAAGAGTAAAGCCCTAGCTCCCTTAATCTCTGATCATAATTCATACTCTCTAAACCAGGCAGCATTCTGGTAAATCTCCTTCTTATAGTGAGGTGACCAGAAATGGACACAGCACTCCAAGTGTGGCCTAACCAAAGTTTTATAGATCTCAACATTACCTCACGACTCTTAAACTCTATCCCTTGACTTATGAAAGCTATCACTCCATAAGCTTTCTCTCATAACTACCCTCTCTACCTGCAAGGCAACTTTCAGGGATCTGTGGACATGTACCCCCAGATCCTTCTGCTCCTCCACACTACCAAGTATCCTGCCATTTACTTTGTACTCTGCCTTGGAGTTTGTCCTTCCAAAGTGTACCACCTCACACTTCTCCGGGTTGAACTCCATCTGCCACTTCTCAACCCACTTCTGCATCCCATCGATGTCTCTCTGCAATCTTTGACAATCTTCTACACTATCTACAACACTACCAACTTTTGCGTCGTCTGCAAACTTGCAAGCCCACCCTTCTACTCCCACATCCAGGTCGTTAATAAAAATCACAAAAAGTAGAGGTCCCAGAACCGATCCTTGTGGGACACCACTAGTCACAATCCTCCAATCCGAATGTACTCCCTCCACCACCACCCTCTGCCTTCTGCAGGCAAGCCAATTCTGAATCCACCTGGCCAAACTTCCCTGGATCCCATGCCTTCTGACTTTCAGAATAAGTCTACCGTGTGGACCCTTGTCAAATGCCTTATTAAAATCTATATAGATCACATCCACTGCACTACCCTCATCTATATGCCTGGTCACCTCTTCAAAGAACTCTATCAGGCTTGTTAGACACGATCTGCCCTTCACAAAGCAATGCTGAATGTCCCTGATCAGACCATAATTCTCTAAATGCCCAGAGATCCTATTTCTAAAAATCTTTTCCAACAGCTTTCCCACTACAGATGAAAGGCTCACTGGTCTATAATTACCCAGACTATCCCTACTACCTTTTTTGAAAAAGGGGACAACATTCGCCTCCCTCCAGTCCTCCGGTACCATTCCCGTGGACAACAAGGACATAAAGATCCTAGCCAGAGTCTCAGCAAACTCTCTCCTCGCCTCATGAAGCAGCCTGGGGAACATTCCGTCCAGCCCCGGGGACTTAATTAAGAAAAAGAGGGCGAGGTATAGCAGGTATAGGCAACAAGGAACAAATGAGGTACTTGAATAGAAAATGTAAGAAAATACTAAAGACGGAAATCAGGAAGGCAAAAAGACATGAGGTTGCTTTGGTAGATAATGTGAAGGTAAACCCGAAGGATTTCTACAGGTATATTAAGAGTAAAAGGATAGTAAGGGACAAAATGGGTTCCCTAGAAGATCAAAATGGTCGTCTATGTGTGGAGCCTCAGGAGATGGGGGAGACATTAAACAGTTTTTTTTCATCAGTATTTACTCAGGAAACTGGCAGAGTGTATATGGAAGGAAGGGAAACAAGCAGTAGTGTCATGGAACATATAGAGATTAAAGAGGAGGAGGTGCTTGCTGCCTTACAGCGAATAAAGGTAGATAAATCCCCCGGGCCTGACATGTTATTTCCTCGGACCTTGAGAAAGACTAGTGTAGAAATTGCAGAGGCCTTGGCAAAAATATTTAAAATATCCTTAGCCACTGGTGCAGTGCCGGAGGGCTGGAGGGTGGCTCATGTTGTTGTTGTTTAAAAAAGGCTCCAAAAGTAAACCAGGTAATTACAGACCGGTAAGCCTGACATCAGTAGTAGGTAAATTATTGTAAGGTGTTCTGAGAGTTCGGATTTACAAGTATTTGGACAGCCAAGGGCTGACTAAGGATAGTCAGCATGGCTTTGTGCATGGTAGATCGTGTTTAACGAATCTTGTAGAGTTTTTTGAGGTTAAAAAGAAAGTAGATGAGGGGAAGGTTGTGGATGTTGTCTACATGGACTTTAGTAAGGCCTTTGACAAGGTGCCACATGAGAACTTAGTTCAGAAGGTTCAGACACTAGGTGTCCATGGAGAGGTTGTAAACTGGATTCGAAATTGGCTGTGTGGGAGAAGACAGAGAGTGGTAGTGGATGATTGCTTACCAGACTGGAGGCCTGTGACTAGTGGTGTGCCTCAGGGATCTGTGCTGGGACCATTGTTGTTTGTTGTCTATATCAATAATCTAGATGATAATGAGGTAAATGGGATCAGCAAATTTGCTACAATTGCAGGTGTTGTGGACAGCATAGAAGGCTTTCAAAGCTTGCAGAGGGATCTGGACCAACTGGAAAAAAAGCCGGAAAATGGCAGATGGAATTTAATGCAGACAAGTGTGAGGCGTTGCATTTTGGAAGGACAAATCTAGGTAGGACATACACAGTAAATGGTAGGGCACTGAGGAGTGTGGAGGAACAAAGAGATCTGGGAGTTCAGATACATAATTCCCTGTTAGTGGCATCACAGGTAGACAGGGTTGAAAAGAAGGCTTTTGGCATCCTGGCATTCAAAAATCAAAGTACTGAGTATAGGAATTGGGATGTTATGGGGAGATTGTATAAGACATTGGTGAGGCCAAATTTTAAATATTGTGTGCCGTTCTGGTCATCTAACTATAGGAATGATATCAGTAAGATTGAAAGAGTGCAGAGAAGATTTACTAGGATGCTGCCAGGTCTTCAGGAGTTGAGTTACATGGAAAGTTTAAACAGGTTAGGACTTTATTCCTTGCAGCATTGAAGAATGAGCAGAGATTTGACAGAGGTTTACAAAGTTATGAGGGGTATAGACAGAGTAAATGTGAACAGGCTCTTACCAGTTAGATTAAGAGAGAAAAGTACGAGAGGACATGGCTTTAGTGTGAAAGGGGACAGGTTTAGGGGGAACATTAGGGGGAACTTCTTCACTCAAGAGTGGTGGGAGTGTGGAACAAGCTGCCATCTGATGTAGTAAAAGCAGGCTCACTCTTAAGTTTTAGGAATAAATTGGATAGGTACATGGATGGGAGAGGTCTGGAGGGTTATGGGCTGGATGCAGGTCAATGGGACTGGTGGAATAATATTTCGGCACAGACTAGAAGGGCCGAATGGCCTGTTTTCTGTGCTGTAGTGTTCTATGGTTCTATATGGTAGCTGTGTTGCGAGCTCTGTACCAACTTTACAATGTACTGCTAATTTCTTCGCATTTCTTATTCAAGTAGCTGATAGTCACATCAGATACGATAGACACATCTGAACACTGGGAAGACGGCATATAACCACAACATGTTGCCTTTTCTACACTGGGAACCCCTGCTTACACATTTCATGGCAGGCTCAATTACTACGCCAATTATTTACCTCGGAAGCAGCGCCAGAAGCAAGGGAGAAGGGCCATCGTCCTTGTGAGGTTGTGACGGCCTGCTAATTGGCTGCCATTCCCTAGCATACTCCTGACTAACATTCAGTCCCAGGACAACAAACAGTGCAAACTAGGAGGCAGAATCTCCTATCAGAGGGAAACAAAGGAATGTAATGTTTTGTGCTTTGTGGAAACCTGGCTGACAGAAAAGACACCGGATCACGCCTTCAAGCCCTCTGGGTTCTCCCTTAAACTCTTTGGGAAGCGTAAAGAGCGAGGAATATGTTTCACGGTCAATAATGCTAAGTGCAAACCCAGGAATGTGCATGTCCTCAAATCCTCTTGCTTCCTGGATCTAGAGTACCTTGTACTGCTGTGTAGACCTTTCTGGCTACCTAGGTAATTCACCACTGTTTTTATCACAGTAGTATATATTCTGCCGCAGGCTGATACTGATCTGGGTTGCAAGGATTGTACGAGACCATCAGCATCCAGGAGACTTTATATCCGGAGTCTGCTTTCATCGTCGCCGGAGCCTTTAATAGTGTCGCTGTCTAAAGTCTCTCAGAAGTTTTGTCTACACATCCAGGTGAGCACAGGTAAGATAGTATACTCGATCACTGCTACTCTCCCTTCCACGACGCTTACAAAGCACTCCTTCATCCACTGCTTGGGAAATCTGATCACTTCTCTAGCCTGCTTCTGCCATGTACAGGCAGAAGCTGATACAAGAGAAGGCCATAGTTAAAACCATCCACTGTTGGTTTGACCAATTGGGTCTCCATGCTACAGGACTGCATTGATTACATCAGCTGAAATGTCTTTAGCGATGTAGGTGTCTCTGAGTTCACAGAAGGAATCACGAGCTTCATTCAGAAGAATATCGAGGATACTGTCCCCGAAAATTCTGTCAGGTTCCATCCAAACGAGAAACCCCGGATCAACAGTTCTATGCGAGACAGAGCTTTCACCACCAGGGACTCAAGAAATGCAACTATGATCTATGCAAAGTCATCAAGGTAGAGAAATGACAATACAGCAACAAGATCCAGACACAAATATCAACCACGAACACACACAGCTTATGACAAGGTCTGCACACCATCGCAAACTTCAAAGCTAAACTCAGTGGTGTTTTCAATATAGTCATAGTCATAGCCATACTTTATTAATCCCGGGGAAATTGGTTTTCGTTACAGTTGCTCCATAAATAATAAATAGTAATAGAACCATAAGTAGTTAAATAGTACTATGTAAATTATGCCAGTAAATTATGAAATAAGTCCAGGACCAGCCTATTGGCTCAGGATGTCTGACCCTCCAAAGGAGTTGTAAAGTTTGATGGCCACAGGCAGGAATGACTTCCTATGACGCTCAGTGTTGCATCTCGGTGGAATGAGTCTCTGGCTGAATGTACTCCTGTGCCCACCCAGTACATTATGTAGTGGATGGGAGACATTGACCAAGATGGCATGCAACTTGGACAGCATCCTCTTTTCAGACACCACCGTCAGAGAGTCCAGTTCCATCCCCACAACATCACTGGCCTTACGAATGAGTTTGTTGATTCTGTTGGTGTCTGCTACCCTCAGCCTGCTGCCCAGCACACAACAGCAAACATGATAGCACTGGCCACCGCAGACTCGTAGAACATCCTCAGCATCGTCCGGCAGATGTTAAAGGACCTCAGTCTCCTCAGGAATTAAGAGACGGCTCTGACCCTTCTTGTAGACAGCCTCAGTGTTCTTTGACCAGTCCAGTTTATTGTCAATTCGTATCCCCAGATATTTGTAATCCACCATGTCCACAGACCCCCTGGATGGAAACAGGGGTCACCGTTACCTTAGCTCTCCTCAGGTCTACCACCAGCTCCTTAGCCTTTTTCACATTAAGCTGCAGATAATTCTGCTCACATCATGTGACAAAGTATCCTACCGTAGCCCTGTACTCAGCCTCATCTCCGCGGCTGATGCATCCAACTATGGCAGAGTCATCCGAAAACTTCTGAAGATGACAAGACTCCGTGCAGTAGTTGAATTCTGAGGTGTAAATGGTGAAGAGAAAGGGAGACAAGACAGTCCCGTGTGGAGCCCCAGTGCTGCTGATCACTCTGTCGGACACACAGACATGTACTGTGGTCTGCCAGTCAGGTAATCAAGAATCCATGATCAGCTTCTTCCCCAGCAGAGCAGGGCGGATGGTGTTGAACGCACTGGAGAAGTCAAAAAACATGACCCTCACCGTGTTCGCTGGCTTGTCCAGGTGGGCGTAGACACGGTTCAGCAGGTAGACGATGGCATCCTCAACTCCTAATCGGGGCTGGTAGGCGAACTGGAGGGGATCTAAGTGTGGCCTGACCATAGACCAGAGCAGCTCCAGAACAAGTCTCTCCAGGGTCTTCATGATGAAGGAGGTCAATGCCACCAGTCTGTAGTCATTGAGGCCGCTGGGGCACGGCGTCTTTGGCACAGGGACGAGGCAGGACGTCTTCCACAACACAGGAAACCTCTGGAGCCTCAGGCTCAGGTTGAAGACATGGTGAAGTACTCCACATAGCTGAGGGGCACCCAGGCTTTGAGCACTCTGGTACTGACACCATCCGGTCCTGCAGCCTTGCTTGGGTTGAGACGTTTCAGCTGTCTTCTCACCTGTTCCGCTATGAAGCCCACCGTGGTGGTTTCGTGTGGGGAAGGGGTACAGTCATGAGAGCAGGGTGGGGGACTGTGAGGAGGGGTAGGAGGGGAGAGTGAAATACGTGTTGGTTGGGGGCTGACAACAGATGACTCATGTGTGGGATGGGCAGGGGCCACACTGTCAAATCTGTTAAAGAACAGGTTAAGTTCATTGGCCCTGTCCACACTGCCTTCAGCTCCTCTGTTTGCAGTTTGCAGTTGCTAGTTTGCAGGAACCCAGTGATGGTCCTCATCCCCCTCCAGACCTCTCTCATGTTGTTCTGCTGGAGTTTCCACTCAAGCTTCCTCCTGTACCTGTCTTTAGCCTCCCTGATCCTGGCTTTCAGGACACTCTGTATTGCCCTCAGCTCTTCCCTATTTCCATCTCTAAACACCCTCTTTTTAGCGTTCAGGATGTCCTTAATGTCCTTTGTCACCCATGGCTTGTTATTTGAATAACAAAGGACAGTTCTTGTCGGACCATTGCAGTCCACACAGAAGTTAATGTAATCAGTGATGCACTCTGTGAGCCCATCAATATCCTCTCCATGTGGCTCACAGAGTGCCTGCCAGTCTGTCACCTCAAAACAACCCTGGAGCGCCTCATAAGCCTCCTCCAACCATTTTCTCACTGTCCTTGAGGTTGCAGGTTTACTCTTCACCAGAGGTACGTAGCAGGGTTTTAGATGCACCAGGTTGTGATCTGACCTTCCCAATATGGGGAGGGGAGAGGAGCTGTATGCATCCTTAACATCAGTGTACATTAAATCTAGAGTCCTCTCCCCTATGGTTGTACAGCTCACATACTGCGTGAAGTTGGGCAGTGTTCTAGTCATGGTAACATGGTTGAAGTCACCCGAGATGGTAATGAAGGCACTCGGGTGCTGGGTTTATAGTCTGGCTATGACGGTGTAAATGATGTTACACGCCGACGTCGGGTTGGCAGAGGGAGGGATGTACACAACAACCACAGTTGCATGCGAGATTTCCCTTGGCAAATACTATGGCTGGAGTCCAACAGCAAAAAGTTCAATATCCGGGCTACAGACCTGTTCCTTGATCATAATATGCCCAGGATTGCACCATCTGTTATTTACCAGAACTGCAAGCCCCCCTCCTTTATGCTTACTGCTCTCAGTGCAATTCCGGTCAGCTCAAACGGTCTGGAAGCCCTCTATGGAAACGATTTGATCGGGTATGTCCTCGTTTAGCCACGTCTCAGTGAAGCACATGACACTGCTCTCCCGAAATGTTCCCTGACCCCTGACAAGCGCAGTCAGTTCGTCCATTTTATTCCCCAGTGATCTCACATTTCCCATGATGAGAGAGAGGAGACATGGCTTATAACTTCTCTTCTCCATAAGCCTCTGTTGTCTCGACCCGGCCCTCTTCCCTCACCTTTTTGATCCCCCTCTGCATCCTCTGTGTTTTCCTCCAGATTTCAGCCGGTATGTCCACTGCTCTGTTCACTAAACTGGCAGGCATGAGCGCAATCAATTGGTCCCTGGAATACACAATGCGGCCATCCTGCTGCCACGCTAACGAGACGTGTCCGAATGTAACTAATTCCAGCGCTAAAAAAACAAGTAAAACTCTCTCCACCAGCATGTTAGAGAGGGTGCAGCTTCAACGTGTTACCGTGAGAAAAAAAATACAACAAATAACTAAGTTAAAATGTTTAGAAGTAAGAAACTAAGGAGCAACTGCAACCGGCTGCATGCACGACCGACGCATGTACCACAACCACAATATCACTGCCTTTCCCCCAGATGAGCTAAATATTTTTCACACTGGGTTCGGTGTCACCAACACTGAGCCCCCGAGGAGAGCCACTGATGCAACCTGCTTCTTGGTCATCTCTGTGGCTGGAGAAAAAGTATCTCCAACAAATGGACAGCCACAAGGTTGCGAGAGCGTGGCACAAATGGCTGGTGTGTTTACAGACATTTTTAATCTCTCCCTCTCCCAACATAGAGTGCCCTCCTGCTTGAAAACCTCCACCACTGACCCTGTACTACTTCTGCAACATGCTACTACCCACAATGGACCCCTATGATTCACCTACGAACATAATTGATCGACAGATGACGCAATAGCCACAGCTCTAGACACCATGCTTACACTCTGAAAAGGAGAAATGTTGTTCTTGCACTACAGTTCAGCATTCCCTCCAGGCTTCAGAAGAAGCTCAGAGAATTCGGCCTTTATCCTGCTTGGTGCAGCTAGATCCTGGACTTCCTGTCAGGTTGCTAGCAGGTTGTAAGAGAGGGCTCCCGCACCCTTACCCCTCTGACCCTCAGCAGAGGAGCCCTCCCCAGGGCTGTGTCCTAAGCCCTTAATCTGTGTACACAGTAGTATACGCATCACTGGGAACCTCACTTGATCTGCACGTATTGCCTGTGTGGTGAGAAAAACACAACAGCACCTCTTTCACATCAGACGTCTGAAGAAATTTGGCAGAAGTCCCTAAATCCTAAGGACTTTCTACAGGGGCACAATTGAGAGCATCCTGACTGGCTACGTCACTGCCTGATATGAGAACTATACTTCCCTCAATTGCAAGACTCTGCAGAGAGTGGTGTGGACAGCCCATCGCATCTGTGGACGTGAACTATTGAGGACATTTACAAAGACACGTGCGTGCCCGAAGGTCTGCCCAACCAGAAACTGTTCCAGCTACTATCATTTGGGAAATGGTACCGCAGCATAAATACCAGGACCAACAGGCTCCAGGTCACTTTCGTCCTTCAGGCCATCAGACTGATAAGGTCACTGTGACATTGTATTTCTAAGCTAATTGACTGTTCTGTCGTATATCTTACTGTACAAACTATTTATTGCAAATTACTATAATTTGTACATTCAGAGATGTAACATGAAGATTTTTACTCCTCATGTATGTGAAGAGAAACTTGCTCCTAAGCTCTTGTCAACTTCAAAAATTCAACCAGGGTCAAAAAGTTTAAAGAAACGTTTTTAGCACCAGCCTTTTGACAGACAGTGCACTTCAGAGTGAAGTTGCAAGCGTTTAAACACTTCATCTTTATCCTGACATAAGTGGCAAAATATTCTGCTAATTGATGAGTTTTAATTGTATTAATAGCAAATAATACAGGTCATGCATCAAAAAAGTCGCTGGCTGTTTCAGGCTATGAGATGCTGATGATGAACTATACAATGCATTGCAAACAGGCTTGGAATTTCTTTTTCGTAAGTACCACTAAACCATCATGGCAACCTGTCAATAGACAATAGGTGCAGTAGATCTTTCGGCCCTTCGAGCCAGCACCGCCATTCACTGTGATCATGGTTGATCATCCACAATCAGTACCCCATTCCTGCCTTCTTCCCATATCACTTGACTCCACTATCTTTAAGAGTTCTATCTAAATCTTTCTTGAAAGCATCCAGAGAATTGGCCTCCACTGCCTTCTGGGGCAGAGCATTCCACAGATCCACAACTCCCTAGGTGAAAAAGTTTATCCTCAACTCCGTTCTACATGGCCTACCCCTTATCCTTAAACCGTGGCCTCTGGATCTGGACTCCCCCAACGTCGGGAACATGTTTCCTGCCTCTAGCGTGTCCAATCCCTTAAGAATCTTATATGTTTCAATCAGATCCCCTCTCATCCTTCTAAATTCCAGTATATACAAGCCCAGTTGCTCATATCTTTCAACATATGGCAGTCCCAACATCCCGGGAATTAACCTTGTGAACCTGCACTGCACTCCCTCAATAGCAAGAATGTCCTTCCTCAAATCTGGAGACCAAAACTGCATACAATACTCCAGCTGTGGTCTCACCAGGGCTCTGTACAACTGCAGAAGGACCTCTTTGCTCCTATACTCAACTCCCCTTGTTATGAAGGGCAACATGCCATTAGCTTTCTTCACTGCCTGCTGTACCTGCATGCTTACTTTCAGTGACTGATGAACAAGGAAATCTAGATCTCATTGTATTCCCTTTTCCTAACTTGACATCATTCAGATAGAAATCTGCCTTCCCGTTCTTGCCAGCAAAGTGGATAACCTCACTTTTATCCACATTAAACTGCATCTGCCCACCTTACCTGTCCAAGTCACCCTGCATTCTCATAACATCCTCCTCACATTTCACACTGTCACCCAACTTTGTGTAATCTGCGAATTTGCTAATGTCACTTTTAATCCCTTCATCTAAATCATTAATGTATATTGTAAATATCTGCGGTCCAAGCACGGAGCCTTGCGGTACCCCACTAGTCACTGCCTGCCATTCTGAAAATGACCTGTTAATCCCTACTCTTTATGTTTCCTGTCTGCCAACCAATTTACGACCCATGTCGGTACCCTACCCCTAATACCATGAGCTCCAATTCTGCCCACTAATCTCCTATGTGGGACCTTATCAAAGGCTTTCTGAAAGTCCAGGTACACTACATCCACAGGCTCTCCGTTGTCTACTTTCATAGTTACATCCTCAAAAAATTCCAGAAGATTAGTCAAGCATGATTTCCCCTTTGTAAATCCATGCTGACTCGGACCAATCCTGTTACTACTATCCAGATGTGCCGCTATTTCATCTTTTATAATTGACTCCCAGCATCTTCCCCACCACTGATGTCAGGCTAACTGGTCTATAAAACATAGAACATAGAATGCTACAACACAGTACAGGCCCTTCGGCCCACAATGTTGTGCCGTCCCTCAGACCCTGACTCCCATATAACCCCCCACCTTAAATTCCTCCATGTACCTGTCTAGTAGTCTCTTAAACTTCACTAGTGTATCTGCCTCCACCACTGACCCAGGCAGTACATTCCACACACCAACCACTCTCTGAGTAAAAAACCTTCCTCTAATATCCCCCTTAAACTTCCCACCCCTTACCTTAAAGCCATGTCCTCTTGTATTGAGCAGTGGTGCCCTGGGGAAGAGGCGCTGGCTGTCCACTCTATTATCTTGTACACCTCTATCATGTCTCCTCTCATCCTCCTTCTCTCCAAAGAGTAAAGCCCTAGTTGCCTTAATCTCTGATCATAATACATACTTTCTAAACCAGGCAGCATCCTGATAAATCTCCTCTGTACCCTTTCCAATGCTTCCACATCCTTCCTATAGTGAGGTGACCAGAACTGGACACAGTACTCCAAATGTGGCCTAGCCAGAGTTTTACAGAGCTGCATCATTACATCGCGACTCTTAAACTCTATCCCTCCACTTATGAAAGCTAACACCCCATAAGCTTTCTTAACTACACTATCTACCTGTGAGGCAACTTTCAGGGATCTGTGGACATGTAACCCCAGATCACTCTGCTCCTCCACACTACCAAGTATCCTGCCATTTGCTTTGTACTCTGCCTTGGAGTTTGTCCTTCCAAAGTGTACCACCTCACACTTCTCCGGGTAGAACTCCATCTGCCACTTCTCAGCCCACTTCTGCATCCTATCAATGTCTCTCTGCAATCTTTGTCAATCCTCTACACTACCTACAACACCACCAACCTTTGTGTCGTCAGCAAACTTGCCAACCCACCCTTCTACCCCCACATCCATATCGTTAATAAAAATCACGAAAAGTAGAGGTCCCAGAACAGATCCTTGTGGGACACCACTAGTCACAATCCTCCAATCTGAATGTACTCCCTCCACCACCACCCTCTGCCTTCTGCAGGCAAGCCAATTCTGAATCCACCTGGCCAAACTTCCCTGGATCCCATGCCTTCTGACTTTCTGAATAAGCCTACCGTGTGGAACCTGGTCATAAGCCTTACTAAAATCCATATAGATCACATCCACTGCACTACCCTCATCTATATGCCTGGTCTCCTCCTCGAAGAACTCTATCAGGCTTGAAGGACACGATCTGCCCTTCACAAAGCCATGCTGACTGTCCCTGATCAGACCATGATTCTCTAAATGCCTATAGATCCTATCTCTAAGAATCTTTTCCAACAGTTTTCCCACCACAGACGTAAGGCTCACTGGTCTATAATTACCCGGACTATCCCTACTACCTTTTTTGAACAAGGGGACAACATTCGCCTCCCTCCAATCCTCTGGTACCATTCCCGTAGACAACGAGGACATAAAGATCCTAGCCAGAGGCTCAGCAATCTCTTCCCTCGCCTGATATTCTGTCAGGTCCCGGGGAATTATCCGTCCTAATGTATTTTAACAACTCCAACACCTCCTCTCCCTTAATATCAATATGCTCCAGAACATCAACCTCACTCATATTGTCCTCACCATCAATTTCCCTCTCATTGGCGAATACCGAAGAGAAGTATTCATTGAGGATCTCGCTCACTTCCACAGCCTCCAGGCACATCTTCCCACCTTTATCTCTAATCGGTCCTACCTTCACTCCTGTCATCCTTTTTTTCTTCACATATTTGAAGAATGCCTTGGGGTTTTCCTTATCCTACTCACCCCAAGGTTTTCCTTATCCTACTCACCAAGGCCTTCTCATGCCCCCTTCTTAAGCTCCTTTCTTGCTACCCTATATTCCTCAATAGACCGATCCTAAACCTTGCTTCCTAAACCTCATGTATGCTACCTTCTTCCACCTGACTAGATTTTCCACCTCACTTGTCACCCATGGTTCCTTCACCCTACCATTCTTTATCCTCCTCACCGGGACAAATTTATTACAAACATCCTGCAAGAGATCCCTAAACATGTCCACAGTACATTTCCCTGCAAAAACATCATCCCAATTCACACCTGCAAATTCTAGCCTTATAGCCTCATAATTTGCCCTTTCCCAATTAAACATTCTCCTGTCCTCTTTGATTCTATCCTTTTCCATGAAAATGCTAAAGGCCAGGGAGTGGTGGTCACTGTCCCCCAGATGCTCACCCACTGAGAGATCTGTGACCTGACCCGGTTCATTACCCAGTACTAGATCTAGTATGGCATTCCCCCTAGTCGGCCTGTCCACCTACTGTGACAGGAATCCATCCTGGACACACTTAACAAACTCTGCCCCATCTAAACCCTTGGAACTAATCAGGTGCCAATCAATATTAGGGAAATTAAAGTCACCCATGATAACAACCCTGTAACCCTGTTATTTTTGCACCTTTCCAAAATCTGCCTCCCAATCTACTCCTCTGTATTTCTGCTGCTTATAGAATACCCCCAATAGAGTAACTGCTCCCTTCCTGTTCCTGACTTCCACCCATACTGACTCAAAAGAGGATCCTGCTACATTACCCACCCTTTCTGTAGCTGTAATAGTATCCCTGACCAGTAATGCCACCCCTGCTTCCCTTTTCCGCCCTCTCTATCCCTTTTAAAGCACTGAAATCCAGGAATATTGAGAATCCATTCCTGCCCTGGTGCCAGCCAAGTCTCTGTAATGGCCACTACATCATAATTCCATGTATGTATCCAAGCTCTCAGTTCATCACCTTTGTTCCTGATGCTTCTTGCATTGAGGTACACACACATCAGCCCTTCTACCTTACTACCTTTACACCGTTTATTCTGCTTCTCTTTCCTCAAAGCCTCTCTATATGTTAGATCTAGCTTTACTCCATGTACTTCTTTCACTGCTTTATCGCTCCAGGTCCCATCCCCCTTGCAAATTATTTTAAACCCTCTAGAACCGTGCTAGCAAACCTACGTACAAGGATATTGCCCCCCCTCGAGCTCAGGTGCAAGCCATCCAAACTGTACAGGTCCCACCTTCCCCAGAAGAGATCCCAATGATCCAGAAATCTAAAACCCTGCCCTCTGCAGCAACTTCTCAGCCACGTATTCAACTGCCATCTCCTCTAATTCTTACCATCACTGTCACGTAGCACTGGCAGCAATCCTGAGAACGCCACCCTTGAGGTCCTGTTCTTCAGCCTTCTGCCTAGTTCCCGAAACTCACACTTCAGGACCTCCTCCCTCTTCCTGCCTATGTCGTTGGTCCCAACATGTATCACGACTTCTGGTTGCTTTCCCTCTCGTACCAGGATGTTATGCACCCAGTCAGAGACATCCTGGACCCTGGCACCTGGGAGGTAACAAATCATGCAGGTGTCCTCACGTCCACAAAATCTCCTCTCTGCTCCCCTGACTATAGAGTCTCCAATGACAACAGCTCTCCTCTTCTCCGTCCCACCCTTCTGCACCACTGGGTCAGACTCAGTGCCGGAGGCCCTGCTACTGTGGATCACACCTGGTCGGTCATCCCTGTCAACAGTATCCAGGATGGTAAACTTATTATTCAGGGGAATGACTACAGGCGTGCTCTGCACTACCTGTCTGCTCACCTTCGCTTTCCCCCCTCTGACTGTCACCCAATGACCTGCTTCCGACAGCCTAGGTGTGACTACCTCCCTGTAGCTCTCATCTATGACTGCCTCATTCTCCCTTATGAGTCGAAGGTCATCCAGCTGCCGCTCCAGATTCCTCACACGGTCTTCCAGATCACCCAGCCGTATGAATTTCTGGCAGATGTGACTCTGCGGGAGAGGGGCGTTCCCTCAAGGCTGCCACATCTCACATGAGAGGCACATCACTGTCTCAGGAGTCATTGTAAAGGCTAACTGCAAGCTAGCTTGACCTCCGCCTCTTCTCGTCGAAGCCTCTCGAGTCAAAGCCTCAAAGCTCCACTCCTTCACTGGCCCACTCCTTCACAGGCCGCTTTGCTTGAGCTATCCCTCTATTTATCTGTTTGAGCTTTTCAAAATGCTTGGTCACCTGACCTCGATTGCCCAATCAGCTGCTTTCTGCTGAGTCTGAGCTATTCAAATCTTGATTGTCTAATTACCGGCTTCCTGCTGATCTGTTCAAATCTTGATTGACTTGATTGCACAGAAACTGCCAAAACTGCCAGAATCTCTCGAGTCAGAGCCTCCAAGCTCCACTCCTTCACTGGCCCACTCACCCACTGGCCACTTTCCATATGATAGGGAGTCTGTAACTCCCTGTTTTCTCTCTCCCTCCTTTCTTAAAAAGTGGGATAACATTAGCTACCCTCCAATCCACAGGAACTGATCCTGAATCTATAGAACATTGGAAAATGATTACCAATGCGTCCACGATTTCTAGAGCCACCTTCTTAAGTACCCTGGGGTGCAGACCATCAGGCTCTGGGGATTTATCAGCCTTCAATCCCATCAATCTATCCAACACCACTTTCTGCCTAATGTGAATCTCCTTCAGTTCCTCTGTTACCCTAGGTCCTCAGGCCACTATTACATCTGGGAGATTGTTTTTGTCTTTCCTAGTGAAGACAGATCCAAAGTGCCTGTTCAGCTCGTCTGCCATTTCTTTGTTCCCCATAATAAATTCACCCACTTCTGTCTTCAAGGGCCCAACTTTGGTCTTAACTAATTTTTTCCTCTTCATATACCTAAAGAAACTTTTACTATCCTCCTTCATATTCTTGGCCAGCTTACCTTCATAACCTATCTTCTCTCCTCGTATTGCCTTTTTAGTTATCTTCTGCTGCTCTTTAAAAGTTTCCCAATCCTCTGACTTCCCACTCACCTTTGCTATGTAATAGATGATGCTCCATATGTTACACAAGAAATCATGCTCCTAATCCCAATACGTTCATCCTCAATATACATTTTGAGCTCATCCTAGATTGATTCTCTGTGATAATTGTTTCTAGCTTTTTAAGAGAATCTCTTCATAAACTTTTTCATTTGTGATAAACCATTCATGTGTGTTTAGCAACGTCTCATTGTCTTGCATGCCGACTCATCCATCTGAACTCCAAATTCTATTTTTTGTATCTCTGTGCATAGTTGATACTCAATGTCTTCACTCGTTTCATCAGTAAGACGAGCTAGTTATTATTCAGCAGAATGATATTAAAATATTAAAATATTGGTATCCATTTTGAGAACAGTGGTCAACACTTCTGGTAGGCAGGCATTATTAATCTTTCAATTGTATGAGTTTTTTTTTACAGTTTGCTATCATTTTGCAAATGTTATAAGAAACAATGAGACCACTACCAAGGTCATTTTCAGCTTTCTTGGTAAATGTATTGAGTGTGCAACATTTTTCAAATGCTTCTTTCATCTTCTGGAACTAGGTAATACCATTAAGTAGCTCTTTCAGGGTGTGTTTTATAGAAGCGTTCCTGCAATCTTGATCATTTCATACAGTATTACTATTAAGACACATGGGACATCGCAGATCTGCTGGGAATGGAATTTAATTATGTTCCAGGTATGTAATATCGTACTGATGACTTTCTGTAGTTTCTGTTTTTTAACAGGATTAGAATTCAAGACTTCACCTCTTTCAGACTCACAGAGATCACAATGTACATATTTATTCAACATTAACAGGGTTAAATTAAAATTATCACAAACCACAAATTGGGAATGAGTATCAGATGTTGAAGAGAGCAGCGAGTGACAGAGTCAGTCATTTGCGCCTCAAATTAGGGTGCTGCTTACTGCACCCCCCCTCCAAAAGAATCGTGAATACCACCTGATGACTTTTATTTCCCCTAACACCACATTACGATATGTAACCACCCTCTTGGGGTAGTATGACCCCAGCTGAGAACCGCTGTACGACCTATTCTCTCACTAGCTACCATTTTGACCTTAATGTACTAATTCTCCTTTACCAAAACTGTCCCCTCTTTTGCTGGCCTGATTACTTTAAGTGAATTCCTACATCCAATTTACAGCAAGTGCATGTAGGGCTTAAGAAGCCAAAATGAACAGAGACCTTGAAGCTTTAAGTAAGCTAGAAACAAACTCAGGAAAAGAATTAAAAGACACAGTTTGTAGCCATAAACAGTTCTTGGCAAGAAGGATTCAAGAGAACCCCAAGATACTCTTTACATAAACTACAACCAAGAGTATAACTTGGTGTCACATTTCAAGTTCCTAGATGCCAACATCTCTGAAGTTCTATCTAGGGCTCAACTATTGTTGCATTTACAAATAAGGCACAAAAGTGGCTATATTTCATTAGGAGTTTGAGGAGATCAGCTATGTCACAAGAAGCTCACAAATTTCTACAGATGTACCATGGTGCATATTCTAACAGGTTGCAACACCATATGATATGGGGTGGGGGGGGGTCACTGGACTGGACTGAAAAAAGCTGCGAAGTTGTAAGCTCAGCCATTATGGGCGTTACCCTCCCCAGCATCGAGAAACCTTCCAAAGTGACGCCGCAAAAATATGACATCCATCAGAAGACACACACTCAACATTCTAGGAAGTTTGTTTCCTCTACTATCAGATTACTGAATGAACAATGAATCCAAGTACACAACTTCATTATTTCTTGTTTTTCACCACCCAAAGGCACTGTTTATTTAATTATTTAACTATTTATTTAATTATATACAATTACTTCCTATCGTACGTTAAGTTTATTTTTAATGTATTGGTGCCGCAAAACTAGAACTTTGATGAAGTATGCAGTGAACCTGATTCTGATTCTAAACTACTACTTCTGGAAACTTGTTTCTGTTACATGTCACCAATTGGCTGAAGAAGCTGATGTCCCTTTTCGGTCCACCTATAATGTTAAACCTGTGCTCTCTTGTTTTAGCAACACCTTCCCTGGGAAAAAGACTATGCACTTTCATTAAGTCTATGCTAGAATAAGTGTAGGAGAGGTTAAGGCTTGTCTGGCATGCAGGAAATATATGTTGGGATATGTGCTCCAAGAAAACAGTACAAGACAGATTTTCTATTGCACAGTCATTTTTTCAGCATGTTATCACATGATAGGTTGAAAAAAAATTCCACAATATCAAAATTTTATATGACATCTTGTTTTTGTGCAGTGACATGTAAATCCTGAAAGAACAAATTATCAGAAAGGAAAACTCTAGTGTTACCAGTAGATAATTGGGTTGCAGAATGTAGGTGGTGACCAAGTGAGTAACTGTTTAGTTTTGTTCTTAAGGAAAATGAGAACACAGTCAGAAGGGGGCATGTCCTGATGTTGTAATGAAGGTCTAATAACAGATAGTTTTACTCGAAATATAGTTCGCTATTCACTGTACTCATAATCAGCAAGCCTGTTAATTAGGCAGGTAAGTAAAACATAATGTTTTGATTCATAGGATCCATGAAGCCTTGCAGCATTCAGAAGTACGCCTTAAGAAATGTGGTAATTTGTCTCCTGGAGATGAGTGAATCCATTTCGGCCAATGAAGGGAAGCTTGAACTAATATGATTTTTCGTACAGCTAAGAGTAGATCAATGGAACCCCCCCCCCTTTATAAATGTCTCAGTTAGAAGTTATTAAATTTAGAATTGTAACTGACTGGAATGCATAGATTAAAACTGAACCATGGGTTTTCTTAATTATGTAAATGTGAGCAGTGAGAGAGCTTATCAGATCAATACCAAGGATCTCTAAGATGCCCCAGGCCAATCATCATAAATTGGAATCAATCCTTGCAGAAGAGTATGAGAATATCGATTATTCTGTAAACTGTTTTAAATTTGATGTCTTGTTAATCTTTCTATCATTTAGAAGGCCTTTGAAGCATTTTTGTTAATTATTTTGCACATTTACTTAGAGTTAGTGTTTTGTATATCCTCATGTTTTTATCGCTTAATATGCTTTAAAATAGCATTCAGCAACTTTGAAGTATGCCTTCTCTCTCATTGATCCATATCCTCAAAGACTACTTAACTTTCCATCTTTCGCTAACAATGCTGGAGCAGTTTCCTGCCTCTGTTACACTGAAAAACGCTAACAATGCCCAATCAGTGTCAAGCTATTTATATAAAATGTGTTGTAGTTTTGTTTTTATGTATTATGAAATAAGGTACATGTTTAATGTAGGATAGGAAATCATGGTTAAAAATATAAAAGCTACAGTGAAAAATCACCTTGCCAGGATTTATGTTTAACTCCCCTCAATTCTGAAATCCGTCCTTTGATATTCCCTTACCTAGCTAATAAAAGTCATAAACATTTTTTGAAATCTTCAAAAATATGCATTAGGTGGGTTCACCACTTACATTTTAGTAAGATCTCCATCCTTTAGGAGGTAGTCTGGATCACTCTTGAGAGGAGAATAGTGACAAATACAATTGTTCACGGATACACAGGTGGGAAAAGCAATGCCTTTGAACAAAAAGATAGCAGAAATAAGTAGTATGCTAATTAATAACATTCTTAAAACATTTTTAATTTGTTTCAGTTAATATACTGAATTTACTCATACAAAAGACCAAGGATCTTAAAGTTCAATGCACCTTTATTGTCAAAGTATATATGCAGTTTACAACCCTGAGATTTGTCATCCCACAGAAAGCCACAATAGAAACACCTTGGAACTGATTCAACAAAAACATAATAAACACCAGCACAAAAAAAATTGCACAAACAGCAAAAAACAAGCAAAAAAGCTAAATATAAAATCAGATTTATTGAAATAGTGTATGTTCAATTTAATTTAGTGCTGTGCCCTTCATTGACCAGAGGTTGACTGGAGATCAAAATCACATAAAATAGCAATAAAAAAGGAGTAACCAGAAACGCTTTTAACATGAACTGCAGAATCCAACCATAAGCTCTATCAACTAAATCTTGCAAGACCATCAGCACCCATCAGGCAAATGGGAGAGAGAGGTTCATGTTGCATGTGCTTCTAGATTCATGCTACTCCCTCGTTTTTTGCTATTTCTGAGTAGTTTGAGTGGGGCGATCATGCAGACTGGGGCCTTTGAAGAAGACTGTCTGCAGCCTGCATTCAGCTGGCAGAGCCGAACTTAATGCTACTGGTTTGATGCTGATATTTTACGTGCTGTTTGGATTCACTCATCTCCAAGACACAAATTATCACATTTCTTAAGGTTTACTTCCTTTTTGCCATTTGCACAATTTGTTCCTTTTTCACCTGTTGGATGTTTGATCTCTTTCTAGGAACGTGTTCCACGGTGTTTCTCTGTTTCATGGCTGCCTGGGGGAGGAGGATTTTCAGAGTTGTACATTGAATTTTTGAACTTTGAAGCAGAATTTGATAGAACAGTGGATTATGGAAGAAAGAGGAAGAGGAGAGGCATCAGAAGATGTGACAGGCAAGTGAGAAGAAAAGGGGTACTGCGAAACAGGAAATTTTTAACAAGTTGCAGAAATCTATGTTCATGTTATCCGTTTGCTGGCTACCTAGATGGCATGTGAGGAGTCCCTCTAACCTGAGAGTTGCCTCATTAAGGCAAAAGAGGAGGGCATGGCCTGACATGTCAGAATAGAAATGGGTTTGGAATTAAAATGGTTGGCCCCCAGGATACCCTGCTTTTTGTTGATGAAGCAAAGATGTTCAACAAAACAGTTGACAGCATCACATCTCACCAATGTAGATGCCACACTGGGAATACCATGTACAGCAAGTGACCCTAAATGATTCACAGGTCAAATGTTACCCAGGGGCGTATCTACGGAAAATAGCGCCTACGGCAAGCACTGAAACTGCGCCCCTGTTCAAACATCTGACACCCATCTTTTAGATATCTTTACCGTAATATCAGCTCAAAATTACAAGTCAGGCTCGTTAATCTTTTAATTAACAAATTATGGCACTACATGAAAATTATAACTGCACCTTCCTTGCTTTCGCTGATGCAAATTGGTCTATCATGTAATCAAAGTTAATTTTTTTGTCTGTTTCTTCTCTTTCTACACTCAGTAGAGCAAGATCACAGAGTCTGCCTTGTCCCATGGAGGCTCTCAAATACGGAAGTATTAGTTTTAACTCGCTGAATGATATCTCACAGCTAGAGATGGAAACTGCAATGGTTAGCATTATCTGAATAGCAACGCGAAGATTGGGGAAGACTCCATACTGAACAATAAATTCAAGAAGCTCTTCAGGTCTTTATATTTTCATGTTGACCCACCTTGATAGCAACATTCTGCAATCCAGAATTCCTTCATATAGCTACTGTCCATCGACATCAGAGCTGTACAACTCGCCCAAATTTTCACACTTCTTTAGGTCGATACTGTCGGCGCCGTAACACAGTCCCTCGACATTGAGAAGGAACCCAAACTCGGCGTCAGTGTCTGCAAACGAGTGAATCTTTCGTCCATTTCTCTGTGAAGACGGTCGAGTGTTCCCTTCATGACTCTTTCCATTTCCTCCTTAGCTGTTAACCCAGCGTCTCTGGAGTTCTCATCAGCCATTCGTTTCTTTCATCTCACATGTCTTTCAACTTCAATATTCCATTCTTGACAGAGATCGACTCCTTCTTCGAGTGACTCACTGACCAACACTTCTCTTTCATCATAAAAATCATCTTGGAGGACTTTCATACTCAGGGTAGCATCGTGGAAGTTCATGCTAGGATCCTGCAGCTTATTTCAAATATGGTCAACGCGAATGAGTACTTCGTTCAAAAATCCTAGCAAAATCAGAAAATCATAACTCAACATGCGGTTGTACAGCTGCCTTGCGTCACTTCTTGTTTCACTGGTCTTGTTTTCATTGTCTATCATGTCCTGCAGAACTTGAGGTATCTCCTCGAGGTACTTGTTGACGAGCTTCACTGCTTCTGTCCTTGCACTCCACCTGGTTTCAGACTCCGACTTAACAACCACAGGCACGGCGTTTTTGAGTTTTTCCCAGCGCTGTGTTGCATGAGAGAAAAACAAATAGAGAGCTTCAATGGTTCCAAAAAACGTGACCATCATTCTATCCTGTATGGCTCATGTACACCCACCAAGTTGAGTGAGTGATTGTCACAATTCACAAACACTGCCAGGTTGTTTTTCCCACTTATTCTTTGATGAACACCACTTCTGTGTCACCATCACGGCAGCATTGTCATAGCACTGTGACTGACGATCTTGTAGCTCCATTTTGTCCTTCTCTAGCTGTTTCAAGATGTCTGGCTTATCTGGATAAAACCAAGGACTCTCTAACACGGACTGTTTTCCTCTGAAAATCAACTTCCACATACCTCACTACTTCTGACATCTGCTCACGGTGTGCCTGATCAGGAGTCGAGTCGAACATGACACCATAGTACTTGGCTTTACGAATGCTTCTCAGTAAACCCTGGCGAACAGTGGTTGCCACCATGTGGATGAATTCATTCTGGACACCCAGTGAAAGATAAGACGTGGATCCAGGATGACTTTCCAAACGAGTGAGGTCTACTTTTATGACAGGGTCAAAGATGGCCAGTAGTTTCCGTAAGCCAAGGAAATTTCCCACATTGGAGTCATCATCTAGCTGAAGTGACTCCCTGTGTCCTTGCAAAGCCAGGTTCTGAGTTGCATGGAATTTTATGCAGTGAAGGATTCTCGTCAAGATATCACACCACTTCTGCTTTTCCTTCTCAATCTGTGGCTGAAATACCGCATCAATAACTCCTCTGTTTCCAGCTAAATTTCTCTCCATTTCTTTCCACTGTATGAAGCATTCCTGATGATTCTTGCATTTTCATGAACACTAATCCTTTCAGGTGCTTTCCACTGGTTAAATCCACTTTCCTGCTCCAATGAGGATTGATGGTCTGACCGGGAACAGAGAAGACAACAGATACAAAATGTAGACTTTTTAGAAGAGAAATAGACCAGTCATGAGCGAGTCACTTCCTCACCATGACCATTTCCCAATTTCGTCAGGCAGAATTGCTTTTCCAGTATCATTGTCGAACTTCAGAAGTCCAATGTCATGCTGTTCAGTCACTTCTGGTATGACAGTTCGAGGCTCTTTGACACCATCCAGTTCACTGGGTTCAGTGTCATCAGGTTCAATCTCGTCAGGTAAAACCTCGTCAATAAACTCAACATCACCACCACCACCATCATCTTCCCCGCCTGTCATGTCCACGTTCTCTGTGGCAGCCTCACTCTTAATTTCATCATACTTGGATTTATCTGAATTGACTTCTTCCTCGGCTTGTGACACATTTGTACTTGATCCACCTTCAGATTCTGACAAACTGTAGCAGGTGCAGGCCACTCCATGGAACGTGTCCAACTACTTGTTTTTCAAGGGCATGAAGAACTTGCTCGACTTCTTGGCTTCCTCCGCCTCCAACTTTCGTCTCTTCCGTCCTTCAGCTCTACTTTCCTTCTTCTTCGTGAAGAAACGTTTCATGGTCTTCTTACACAATGCTCTGAAATAAGGCCATCCTAGTGATTCTCACCCATGATAATCAAAGACAGATCATACATCTGAAGAAAATTCTTTTTTCACTATCCGAAGATGGCTTGTCTGACTTTAACGGGAACTGCTCAGTGGCGCCCCCCCTCCCCCCTTCAAGTGCCATACCTGCTGTACCTTAGATACACCACTGGTGTTACCTCACTTGTAAGGACTGCCTGGTGCCCCAAATGGAGGTGAGGGAGGAGGTGAATGGGCAGGTGTGGTACTTTTTCTGTGCACAGATAAATGCCAAGAGGGAGATTATTAGGATGGAACAAATGGACAAAGGAATCAAGTAGAGACTGAACACTGCAGAAAACAGAGTGAGAGAGAGGTACAGATGTGTTTGGTGGTGGGGTCCTGAAAGTCCCATTGAAGATAGTAGAAGTTACATTGAATTATGTACTGGGTGTGGAGGCTCATGAAACAGCAGCTGAAGACAACAGGAACTCTATGCCTGTTAAGATGACGGCAAGCTGGGTGCTGGCGGATGTCCAGGAAATGGAGATGTGGGTGAGGGCAGCATCAATGTTGGAAAAAAGTAAATCCCATTCTTTGAAGAAGGACATCTCTCTGATGTCCTGCAAAGAAAAGCCTCATCCTGTGAAACATTCAAAATTCAAAGTAAATCTATTATCGAAATAGATATATGTCACCCTATATGTAGGGTGAGATTCATTTTCTGTTGGGCATACTCAATAAATGCAATAACCATAATAGAATCAAAGAAAGACTGCATCAACAAAGCGACTATCAAGTGTGCAAAAGAAATTAAACTCTGCAAAATACAAAATACTCAAGCAATTAAAACTGAGAACATGAGGTAAAGAGTCCTTGAAAATGAGTCCATAGACTGTGATAACTGCAGTGATGGGGCAAGCAAAGTTGAGTGAAATTATCCCCTTTAGTTCAAGAGCATGATGGTTGAGGGGCATTAATGTTCCTGAACCTGATAGTGTGAGTTCTGAGGCTGCTGTACCTTTTCTCCTGATGCCAGCAGTGAGAAGAAAGCATGACCTGGTGGTAGGGGTCCCTGATGTTAGATGTTGTTTTCCTGTGACAATACATCAAGTAGATGTGCTCAATGGTGAAGAGGGCTTTACCCATGAAGGACTGGGCCATATCCACTACATTTTATAGGATTTTACTTTCAAATGAAAATGCAGATGAAGGAACTAAAATATGGATTACCAGTTTTACAGGGCACACTTTGTCTCCAGTGTCGATGACAGAGAAATCAAGAAAGGGGAGAAGGTGTCAGAAATGAATGGTGAACTTAAGGGCAAGGTGGAGGCTGAGTTACAATGATAACTTTAACATGGTGCATGTAGAAGCATCAATGCAGTCATCAATATAGCACAGAAAGAGTTGCGGAGTTTTACCAGGGTAGGATTGGAACATGGACTGCTGCACGTAGTCAACAAAAGGGCAGTCATAGATGGGGCTGTGCAAGTGTCCATAACTACAGCTTTCAGAAGCAGACTATCAAACGGAAGGAGAGTGGTGGTGGAGTAGAACTGGTCAGGTCTGTTGTCAAGAAAGAAGTGGAGAGCTTAAAGCATTCTTGATGAGGGATAGAAAAGGTACTGGACATTCATGGTGAAAATGTAGCGATCTAAGCGAGGGAACTTAAAAGTTGTAGAGGAGATCAAGTGCATGTGAAGTGTCATAGATGTAGGTGGGAAGGGACTGAACCAAGAGGAATAAAATTAAGGTGAGGTATACCGACACAAATTCAATGACACCAGAGCAGGTGAAAACAATGGGCCTACCCAGACAGTTTATGGATGAAATGAGACACAATGTATGTTACACTTGTGAGTATTCCACACAATTATTATCATCCTGTGGTAAGAAATAAGTGGTTAAACTGGGAAAATTTTACATAGAAGATTGCCAGAAGTGGAAACCCTAAGTCCTAGGAAGATGCTGACAGGCTTGTTTTTTATTCTTTTGAAAGTAGGGGAATGAAAAGCAACCTTACAGAAATGTTTAAAAATATGAGAGGCACTGGTAACAGTCTTTTCCACAAGAGTAGTTCAAAACTAATGGGCATGGATGTAGGGTGAGATAAGAAAGAGACCCAAAAGAGATCCTACGGGCATTTTTTCTTCCTGCAAGACAGGGGTGAGTAAATGGCCAAAGTTGACGGGAAAGAGACACTGGCGGGAAAGACGGCAGAGCAGCAGTGGCTGGAGTTTATGTGAGAAGTGAGGAAGGTGCAAGACAGGTATATTCCAAAAAAGAAGAAATTTTCGAATGGAAAAAGGATGCAACTGTGATTGACAAGAGAGGTCAAAGCCAAAGTTAAAGCAAAGGAGAGGGCATACCAGGAAGCAAAAATTAGTTGGAAGACAGAGGATTGGGAAGTTTTTAAAACCTTACAAAAGGAAACCAAAGAAGATCATTAAGAAAGAAAAGATTAACTATGAAAGGAAGCTAGCAAATAATATCAAAGAGGATGCTAAAAGCTTTTTCAAGTATATAAAGAGTAAAACAAAGGTGAGAGTAGATATAGGACTGATAGAAAATGATGCTGGAGAAATTGTAATGGGAGATGAGGAGATGACAGAGGAACTGAACAAGTATTTTGCATCAGTCTTCACTGAGGAAGACAGCAGTATACCGGACACTCAAGGGTGGCAGGGAAGAGAAGTGTGTGCAGTCACAATTATGACAAAGTACTCAGGAAGCTGAATAGTCTAAAGGTAGATAAATCTCCTGGACCAGATGGAATGCACCCTCGTGTTCTGAAGGAAGTAGCTGTGGAGATTGCGGAGGCATTAGCGATGATCTTTCAAAAGTCGATAGATTCTGGCATGGTTCCGGAGGACTGGAAGATTGCAAATGTCACTCCGCTATTTAAGAAGGGGGCAAGGAAGCAAAAAGGAAATTATAGACCTGTTAGCTTGACATCGGTGGTTGGGAAGTTGTTGGAGTTGATTGTCAAGGATGAGGTTACAGAGTACCTGGAGGCATATGACAAGATAAGGCAGAACTCAGCATGGATTCCTTAAAGGAAAATCCTGCCTGACAAACCTATTACAACTTTTTGAGGAAATTACAAGTAGGCTAGACAAGGGAAATGCAGTAGATGTTGTATATTTGGATTTTCAGAAGACCTTTGACAATGTGCCACACGAGGCTACTTAACAAGATGAGAGCCCATGGAATTACGGGAAAGTTACATACATGGATAGAGCATTGGCTGATTGGCAGGAAACAGAGAGAGGGAATAAAGGGATCCTATTCTGGTTGGCTGCCAGTTACCAGTGGTATTTCATAGGGGTCCGTGTTGGGGCCGCTTCTTTTTACATTGTACATCAACGATTTAGATTATGGAATAGATGGCTTTGTGGCTAAGTTTGCTGATGATACGAAGATAGGTGGAGGGGCGGTCGGTAGTGCTGAGGAAACGGAGAATCTGCAGAGAGACTTGGATAGATTGGAAGAATGGGCAGAGAAGTGGCAAATGAAGTACAATGTTGCAAAGTGTATGGTTATGCACTTTGGCAGAAACAATAAACGGGCAGACTATTATTTAAATGGGGAAAGAATTCAAAGTTCTGAGATGCAACAGGACTTGGGAGTCCTCGTACAGGATACCCTTAAAGTTAACCTCCAGGTTGAGTCAGTAGTGAAGAAGGCGAATGCAATGCTGGCATTCATTTCTAGAGGAATAGAGTATAGGAGCAGGGGTGTGATGTTGAGGCTCTATAAGGTGCTGGTGAGACCTCACTTGGAGTACTGTGGGCAGTTTTGGTCTCCTTATTTAAGAAAGGATGTGCTGACGTTGGAGAGGGTACAGAGAAGATTCACTAGAATGATTCCGGGAATGAGTGGGTTAACATATGAGGAACGTTTGTCCGCTCTTGGACTGTATTCCTTGGAGTTTAGAAGAATGAGGGGAGACCTCATAGAAACATTTTGAATGTTAAAAGGCATGGACAGAGTGGATGTGGCAAGGTTGCTTCCCATGATGGGGGAGTCTAGTACGAGAGGGCATGACTTAAGGATTGAAGGGCGCCCTTTCAGAACAGAAATGCGAAGAAATATTTTTAGTCAGGGGGTGGTGAATCTATGGAATTTGTTGCCACGGGCAGCAGTGGAGGCCAAGTCATTGGGTGTATTTAAGGCAGAGATTAAAAGGTATCTGAGTAGCCAGGGCATCAAAGGTTATGGTGAGAAGGCTGGGGAGTGGGACTAAATGGGGGAATGGATCAGCTCATGATAAAATGGCGGAGCAGACTCGATGGGCCGAATGGCCTACCTCTGCTCCTTTGTCTTATGGTCTATGGTCTAAAATGCCAGAAGTGGTTGAGGCAGTAACAAAAGCGTAATTTAAGAAGCACTTGGAGAACAATGACAAAGCTGGGCTTAGAGGGATATGGGTCAATTGCAGGTAACTGGAACTAGCACAAAAGTCGGCAAGACCTTGTGCCAAAGAACCTGATAGCTCACTCAATGTGGTTGATTGCTCTTTACTACCAATACAGAAAATGTTTAGTTAACTACCTGAGAATATATAGTCCGAAAGTAACATATCAAAGTTTATTATTTGATACAATATTATTCCTGTGAATTTGAGGTAATTATTCTGGCACTACACTGTTCTGCTCTTTGTTTTTTTCTTTGGATCAAACACTTTGAAATAAAGCTAGAGAAGTCAATATACTTTAAAAAGGAACAACCCGTTAAATATAATCTACTCAAGGTTGCTCAGTAATTTCCCTGGTCACTTTTGTCAACTTCTGATAAGGAAATAATATGGCAATAAAACATGCATTGCTATCCACACCAATGAATGGATGAGAATGTATAAGACATTGTTAGTAAACATACAGATAATGTATTGAGCACACTGAAGATGATCACCGATACTTACAAAGGAAGTTTTATAAACTGGATAGGTGGACCAAAGGAATGGAAATAAAGTTTAATTCAGTTAAATTCAAGGTGTTGCATATTAAGAAAATGAAAGTAAGATTTACATAGTGAACAGTAGTGTCCTAGGTTTGTTCTGGAACACACTGATCTAGGTTACATGGTTTCCTGGAAGTGGGTTCACAGTGAAGAAAATCTTTGGCAAGCAGGCCCTCAGCAGCAAGGGTACTGAATAAATAAGTTGGAAGGTTATATTGCAGTTGTACAATATATTACTTAAGATGGCGCTGGTGAAATTCTGCAATTTCTGGCAACTAAACAGGGATAACAACAACATCCTTTGTTAACCATACATTTTCTGGCAAATGATCATCATGATAGTTTGCGACTATCCTTTGGATTTGGAGACAACTCAAAGTGGCAGAACTGAGGTAAGGCAGAGCACCCTTTGCCAAGAACATGAAAGCGCATGAAAGATCAGGCACAGGCCAAATCAAAGCTGTAAGGCCCAGGCAACAGATGAAACTAAATACAATAGGTGGATGGAGATTTTCAGGCTGAATCTAGGTGGTAAAGTTCAGCATATCCAAATGTTAGAAGCCATTATCCAGACAGAGAAATAAATGCTGGACCAGGCTAAAAAGGTCACGATGTCGAGGCCCGAGGCAAGGCTTGGGCCAGTTTTGATTGCTGTTAATGCAGCTCTGCGATGAACTATGGAACTCTCTTGTGGACTTCAGGTGTAAAACGTTATTTTGCTTGTTTGTTTTTTTCAGTGCACATTGGGTGTTTGATGGTCTTTTTCTCTGGGTTATTTTATTTATCTTTTTTTTATGTGTTTTTTTAATGGGCATGATACAGTTTTTATTCTCTTGCACATTTGGTTTTAGACAAATAGAAGATGAAGCTCAAGATCGTATAATGTAGGCAAACTAGATCAGCAAATTCGTGGATGACACCGGCACTGACTATGCACTGCGGATGAAAAGCTAGCAAAGCATGTGGCGAGATCTGAACCAGCTAGTAGGGTTGGTAGCAGACAGTAAAAGTATATAACAAACTCAAAGACCTGATCCATAAACTGTAGGCTAAAATAAAGTAGGCTCATGCCTGGTTACCAGCCTAGCAATAACTAGGCTTGAGAATAAAGAAAGAAGAATGAAAACTTTGGATTAACAAGCATTCATGCTAGGATGAATTTTACTCTTTCTGATGTCCAATTGTAATAAAACTAAAGATTGTTCTGAAGTTAAAGACGAGACTCTATGTGAATCATTTCCATCTACACCAAAGTTCACCAGTTCCAGCACACTCCCTAATGCCCTACCATTCATATTACATAAATCCTGCAGTGATCTGACTTTCTCAAATGAATCCCCTCACACTTAATTGTTTTGAAATCCATTTGCCATTCCTCAGCCCACTTTCCTGACTGACCAAGAACACTCTGTAATCTACAATAACCTTCTTCACTATCAACCCTTCCTACTCATTTCACATCATCCATTAACTTACTGTTAAGCCTTGTACATTGGCATGCAAATCATTTCTATAATAAAAAAACAAGAATCACAACGCTGACTGTGGCACACCACTAGTCATCATCCTCAACTCTGAGAAATAAACTCAGAAATAAACCCCGTCTCTTGCACTGAACTATTCCTCTTCTCACCCTATCTCTTTCACCCTGCCCTCAAGTTTACTTGGTTCATTTCCAACACCTCCCTCCCCTTTCTAGATCTTTCTGTCTATATCTCTGGAGACAGCTTATCTACTGATGTCTACTATAAGCCTACTGACTCTCACAGCTATCTGGACTATTCCTCTTCTCACCCTGTCTCTTGCAAAAACGCCATCCCCTTCTCGCAATTCCTCCATCTCCGCCGCATCTGCTCTCAGGATGAGGCTTTCATTCTAGGACGAGGGAGATGTCTTCGTTTTTTAAAGAAAGGGCCTTCCCTTCCTCCACTATCAACTCTGCTCTTAAACGCATCTCCCCCATTTCACGTACATCTGCTCTCACTCCATCCTTCCACCACCCCACTAGGAATAGGGTTTCCCTGCCACCTACCACCCCACCAGCCTCCGGGTCCAACATATTATTCTCCGTAACTTCCGCCACCTCCAACGGGATCCCACCACTAAGCATATCTTTCCCTCCCCCCCTCTCTCTGCATTCCGCAGGGATCGCTCCCTACACAACTTCCTTGTCCATTCGTCCCCCCCATCCCTCCCCACTGATCTCCCTCCTGGCACATCTTCCCACCTTTATCTCTAATCGGTCCTACCTTCACTCCTGTCAGAATAAAGCCCCCACCGCTTTATTTTCACCATGGATGTCCAGTCCTTATATACTTCCATCTCCCATCAGGAAGGTCTCAAAGCTCTACGCTTCTTTTTGGATTCCAGACCTAATCAATTCCCCTCTACCACCACTCTGCTCCGTCTAGTGGAATTAGTCCTTACTCTTAATAATTTCTCCTTTTGCTCCTCCCATTTCCTCCAAACTAAAGGTGTAGCTATGGGCACCCGTATGGGTCCTAGCTATGCCTGCCTTTTTGTTGGGTTTGTGGAACAATCTATGTTCCATGCCTATTCTGGTATCTGTCCCCCACTTTTCCTTCGCTACATCGACGACTGCATTGGCACTGCTTCCTGCACGCATGCAGTACTCGTTGACTTTATTAACTTTGCCTCCAACTTTCATCCTGCCCTCAAGTTTACCTGGTCCATTTCCGACACCTCCCTCCCCTTTCTAGATCTTTCTGTCTCTGTCTCTGGAGACAGCTTATCCTCTGATGTCTACTATAAGCCTACTGACTCTCACAGCTATCTGGACTATTCCTCTTCTCACCCTGTCTCTTGCAAAAACGCCATCCCCTTCTCGCAATTCCTCCGTCTCTGCCGCATCTGCTCTCAGGATGAGGCTTTTCATTCCAGGATGAGGGAGATGTCCTCCTTTTTTAAAGACAGGGGCTTCCCTTCCTCCACCATCAACTCTGCTCTCAAATGCATCTCCCCCATTTCACACACATCTGCTCTCACTCCATCCTCCCGCCACCCCACTAGGAATAGGGTTCCCCGGTCCTCACCTACCCCCCCACCAGCCTCCGGGTCCAACATGTAATTCTCCATAACTTCCGCCACCTCCAATGGGATCCCACCACTAAGCACATCTTTCCCTCTCCGCTCTCCTCTGCTTTCCACAGGGATCACTCCCTAAGTGACTCCCTTGTCCATTCGTGTCCCTCCCATCCCTGCCCACCAATCTCCCTCCCGGCACTTATCCTTGTAAGCGGAACAAGTGCTACACATGCCCTTACACTTCCTCCCTCATTACCATTCAGGGCCCCAGATATTCCTTCCAGGTGAGGCGACACTTCACCTGTGAGCCAGGTGGGGTGATATACTACCTCCAGTGCTCCTGATGTGGCCTTCTATATATTGGCGAGACCCGACGCAGACTGGGAGATCGTTTCGCTGAACACCTACGCCCTGTCCGCCAGAGAAAGCAGGATCTCCCAGTGGCCACACATTTTAATTCCACATCCCATTCCCATTCCGATATGTCTATCTCTTCTGTAATGATGAAGCCACACTCAGGTTGGAGGAACAACACCTTATATTCCGTCTGGATAGCCTCCAACCTGATGGCATAAACATTGACTTCTCAAACTTCCGCTAATGCCCTACCTCCCCTTCGTACCCCATCCGTTATTTATTTATATACACACATTCTTTCTCTCTCTCCTTTTTCTCCCTCTGTCCCTCTGAAAATACCCCTTGCCCATCCTCTGCGTTCCCCCTCCCACTTTTCCTTCTCCCTAGGCCTCCTGTCCCATGATCCTCTCGTATCCCCTTTTGCCTATCACCTGTCCAGCTCTCGGCTCTATCCCTCCCCCTCCTGTCTTCTCCTATCATTTTGGATCTCCCCCTCCCCCTCCAACTTTCAAATCCCTTACTAACTCTTCCTTCAGTTAGTCCTGACGAAGGGTCTCGGCCTGAAATGGCAACTGGACCTCTTCCTAGAGATGCTGCCTGGCCTGCTGCGTTCACCAGCAACTTTGATATGTGTTGCTTAAAACACCACCCTCTGCTTCCTACCTTAGATCCAACTTTGCATACTCAGAGAACATGACCTTTAGGCATTGTACTCTCTCTCTCTCTCTCTCTCTCTCCTTCAGTGTTTGCATTATATTTTCCAGTGCTTCAAGAACAAACCTTTTTTCATTTCTTTCTCTTTTTTGAAAATCTTTCCTGTTTCTTCCATGATTAAGGTGTCGCCTTTTTCACAAAGGAACATCACAGATACTCCCACGTTGGCTGCTTCAACCAAGGACTTCAACACACCTTAAAGAGATCCGGAAATAACAATAAGAAATAAAAGCACACAGATCTATTGATTATACATAAACAGATCTAAATGAAAAGATACCTCAGAGAAATTCCGACAAAAAATTTTGATATAACTAAATTAGGCAACTACAACTACAATCATTGGAAATTATTGACGAGATTTTTTCTTCTTTGTTTCTCTATACCTATCATTCTTTTATTCTTAGTGAACAGTTAGAGCAGTGGGAATACTCGCAGTATAGTGTACTGCTCCTCTTCTGGGATGAGTGAAGGCAAGGAGTCCTCCAATGCCCCTGATGACTAAAGCTGCAGGTAGTGCATCCATTGCATCCAGCTACAGCTTCCTACAAACCATTAAGGAATTGGAGCTAAAGGTGGATGAATCCTAGATCATTCTGAAGAGCTGACTGACAGATGTTACCTAAGGTGCAGGACATAGTTCTAATGGGTGATGGTCAGGAGGGCGAAAGGGATTAGACAGCCAGTGCAGGGTACCCTGTGAATGTTCCCCTCAATAACACATACACACTTTGGATACTAGTCAAGTCTCTGGCACTGAATCTGGCTTTGTACCGCAGAAGGGAAGGAGGGAGAAGTGATGATCTGTAGTGAAAGGGGATTCATTAATTAGAACAGACAAGAGGCTAATTGGATGAGTATGTGATTCCAGGATGAAGCGTTGCCTCCCAGGTACCAGGTTCAGGAACCTCTTAGATCAAGTCCATGGAATTCTTAAGTGGGAGGGTGTGCAGCCTGAGGTCATGGTCCATGTCAATACGGATGACAAGGGGGAGAAAAGGGGAGAAGGTCCTGCAAAGGGTTCTTGGAAGTCAGGCTAAGTTAAAGGACAGCATCTCTAAGATTATAATCTCAGGACTGCTACCTGCGCAAAGTGCTAATGAGGCCAGATATAGAAAGATAATTGCTTAAAATTTGGCTAAGGAGATGGTGCAGCAGGAAGGATTTCAAACAATTAGATCATTGGACTCTCTTCCAGGGAAGTGGGACAAGTAGATAGAATGGTTTGCACTTGAAATGGACGGAGAGTAACCTACCTGGGGAAGGTTTATTTATTGAGATTACATCACAGAACAGGCCCTTCTGGCCTTTTGAGCTGAACCACCCAGCGAACCCCCAATTTAACCCTAGTCTAATCATAAGACCATTTACAATGACCATTTAACCGAAGAACAAGTACATCTTTGGACTGTGGGAGGAAAACCGGAGCGCCCAGATGAAACTCATACTCCCACACATTGCACATACACACTCCTCACAGAGTCAGTGGCAGGAATTTAATCTGAGATGCTAGTGTTGTGCTACGCTTCCATAGACTTTAAACCAGAGATGCAGGTAATGGGAACCAGAGCACCGAACCGATAATGGGAGTGATCATGGGAAAATATGTTGTTTAGCCTACATACCAACACAGGAGTCAAAAGGTTGAGCATGGTGAAAATAATATTCTGAGTTGTGTCTCTTTCAATGCCTGGGATTTTGTAGGAAAGGTGAATGAGCTTAGAGCATGGATCAGCTTGTAGAATTACGACACTGTAGACATTAGTGAGAGGTGGTTGCATAACTGCCAGCTCAATGTCCAGGGTCCTTCGCTTTACACATGGCGGATTGGGAAGGACTAAACAGGATGATATTACTAATCAGGCAAAATGTCATGGCAGTGCTCAGATCGGATGGACTGCAAATGTGTCTACATCAGAAATATGAGTGGAACTGAGAAATAAGAAAGGGATGGCTACATTAATAGGATTATATTATAAACCACCCAATAGGCAGTAACAAATTTGTAAAAATACAGGAACAAATTTGTAAAAAAAATTGCAGACTGTTGCAAGAAAACTAAGGCTGTGATAGTAGGTGATTTTAGCTTTTCAGATATTGACTGGAACTCTCATACTGTAAAAGGGTTGGATGAGATATAGCTTGTAAAATACATTCAGCTAAGTTTCCTTAATCAATATACAGAAGTTCCGATTGAACAATGAGGTATGGGTTCTAGTAGGGAACAAGACAAGGCAGGTGACAGAAGTGTGCATAGGGTAACACTTTGAATAGAGTGATCATAATGCCATTAGTTCCAAGATAATTATGGAGGGTAGGTCTGGTCCTCAGGTTGAGGTACTAAATTGCACACAGACCATTTTTCACGGTAAGAGAACGGGCCTTGCAAGTGTAGATTGGGCCAAGCTGTTTTCTAGTGAAGATGTGCTTAGTACGTGGAAAACCATTAAAAGTGAAATACAGTGAGCGCAAAGATTGTATGTTTCTATCAGAATAAAAGATGAGGTTAACAGGTTTAGGGAACCTTGATTAGATATTGAGGCCCTACTTCAGAAAAAGAAGGAACATCCCCCTATTATTCCCACAACTCACCCTAAAGTTACAGTCTCATATCATCTATTTCTGCCCCGTGAAACATATCTCTGACTATTGACACAATCTATGCCTTTCATCATTCTACAGGTTTATATCAAATCACTTTTCATTCTCTCTAGAGAAAACCCACAACCTGCAATTTTAGTTCAAAATTCAAAGTAAATTTATTATCAAAGAACAGATATTACAATATACTATGCTGAGATTGATTTTCTTGCAGAATTACACAGTAAATACGAAGAAAAACAATGGTATTAATGAAAAAATTCTGCACATAACATAGATGGGCAAATTAAAAAACTGTACAAAAAGCTGTGCAAAAAAAAACTAATAAATAAATAAATAATGTTGTGAACTTCAGTTATACGCTTCAGTGTTGGTGTGAGCAGAGCCTGAAGTTGATGGCAATAATCATTCTTGAACCTAGCGGTGAATGCCAAGGCTCCTGCACTTCCTACCTGATGACTGCAGCAAGAAGAGAACATGGCCTAGATTCTGAGGTCTTTGATATATGTTGCTCTGCATCAGTAATAAAGTATAATACATAATTTAAAAACTAGAAATTACAAGAAATATTAATGTAAATTAAGTAGATTGTGCAAAAAGAGAGCAAAAAAAAAGGGGGAGGGAAATACTGAGGTGGTGTACATCAGAAATCTGATGGAAGAGCAGAAGTTGTTCCTAAAATGGTGAATGTGTGAGTTTAAGCTCCTGCACCTCTTCCTTGATAGAAGCAGTAAGAAAAGGGCATATCATGGATAATATGAATGCCTAAAGATAAATGCCACCTTTCTGATCCATATGGAACTGGCTCAGTTTTACAACTTCCTGCAGCTTTTTATAATCCTGTGCAGTGTCTCTTCACAACAAATGGTGAGGTAACCAGTTAGAATGCTCTCCACCTCCTATCTGTAGAAATCTGCCAGTCTTTCGTGATATACCAAGTCTCCTCAAAGTCTTAAAGCAATATAGTCACTGTCTTCCATTCCTTGAAATTGCATCAATACTTCAGTTTCAGGATAGATCCTCAGAGATGTTGACACCTAGGAACTTGAAAACGCTCACTCTTTCCCCTTCTGATCCTTCATGTGTGTTCCCTAAACTTCCCCTTCCTAAAGTCTGCAGTCATATTCTTAGTCTTACTGATGTTGACTGCAAGGCTGTTGTTACATTACTCCAACACATGATTTGTCTTACTCAAGCACACCTCCTTCTGACTATCTGAAATGCTGCCAACAATAATACATGGGGTTTGTGCTATGCCTAGGATGTAGGGAAAGTAGCTAAGCACACATCCTTGAGGTGTGCCTGTGTTGAGTGTCAGTGAAGAGGAGAAGTTAATTCTGATTTCTACAGACTGTGGTCTCCTCTTGAGGATATCAAGGATCCATTGCAGAGGAAGATACAGAAAACCAGGTTTTGGAGCTTGTTGATTAGTATTAAGGCATTGAACACTGAGCTATAATAGATAAATAGCAGCCAGATATAAAGAAAGTAAAGTCTGATGTGGCAGTATTTCATGAGTAAGATAAATTACAGAGATATGAGAGAGGAGTTGGCCAAAGTAAATTAGAAGGCGCTGCTGGCAGGGATGTCAGCAGAGCAGCAAATGTGTGCATTTCTGGGAAAAATGAGGACGATGCAGAACATGTGTATTCCAAAAATGAAAAAAAAAACTCAAATGGTAAAATGGTACAACAGTGGCTGATAAAGGAAGTCAAAGCTATGGTAGAAGCCCAAAAAAGGGCATACAACAAAAGAAAAATTAGTGGGAAGTTAGAGAATTGGGAAGTTTTTAAAAACCTACAGAGAGCTACTAAAAAAATCATTAGAAGGGAAAAGATGAAATATGAAAGCAAGCTAGCTGGTTAGTAAAAGTTTTTTCAAGTATATTAAAAATAAAAGAGAAATGAGAATGGACATAGAACACTAGAAAATGAGGCAGGAGAAATAACGAGGGACAAGGAGATAGTTGCTAAGTTAAATGAGTATTTTGCATCAGCCCACTGTAGAAGGCACTAGCAGTATGCCTGATGTTGTAAGGTGCAAAGGAAGAGAAGTGGGTATGGTTGCCATTACAAGAGAGCAGGTGCTGAAAAAGCTGGAAGACCTAAATTACATAAGACACCCGGACAGGATGAATTGCACCCTAGGGTTCTGAAAGAGGTAGTGTTAGAGAACCCTAGCAACATTAGAAATGATCTTTAAAAATTAACTGGTGCCAGAGGTCTGGAAAATTGCCAACAATACACCACCTTTTTAAGAAAGGAGGAAGGGAGCAGAAAGGAAATTATAGACCAATTAACCTGATCTCAGTGGCTGTGAAGATGCTATAGAGTCAATTGTTAAGGATGAGATGGAGTACCTGGTGACATAGGATAAGATAGTTCAAAGTCATCATGGTTTCCTTCAGGGAATATCCCTCCTGACAAACCTGTTAGAATTCTTTGAAGAGATCACAAGTAGAATAGATAAAGGGGATGCACTGGATGTTGTATATTTGGACTTGCATTAGACCTTTCACAAGATGCTGCTGTTTACAAAGTTAAGATTGGTGGAGGGGCTGGTAATGTTGAGGAAACAGGTAGGATGCAGAGAAGGACTTAGACAGACTAGGAAAATGGGCAAGAAAGTGGCAAATAAAATACAATGTTGGAAAATACACTGCCATGCACTTTGGTAGTAGAAATAAATGTGCAGACTATTTTCTAAACGGGGAGAAAATCCAGGAATCTGAGATGCAGAGGGACTTGGGAGTCCTTGTGCAGAACACCCTAAAGGTTAACTTGCAGGTTGAGTTGCAGGGTGAGGAAGGCACCATCTTAGAGGTCTAGAATAAGAGAGTAAGGATGTGATGCTGAAGGTTTATAAGACACTGGTGAGGCCTCACTTTGAGTATTGTGAACAGTTTTGGGCTCCTCATCTTGGAAAATATGTACTGGCATTGGAGAGGGTCCAGGGAGGTTCACAAGGATGATTGCAGGAATGAAAGGATTATCATACAAGGAATGTTTGATGGCTCTGGGTTCACTGGAATTCAGAAGGATGGAGGGGATTTCATTGAAACCCTTCGAATGCTGAAAGGCCTAGACAGAGTAGATGTGAAAAATATGTTTCCCACAGTGAGAGAGTCTAGGACAAGCAGGCACAACCTCAGGATAGAAGGGTGCCCTTTCAAAACAGAGATGTAGAGAAATTTCTTTAGCCAAAGTGTGGTGAAATTGTGGAATTTGTTGCCACATGCAGTTGAGGAGGCAAGGTTGATGGGTATATTTAAGGCAGAGATTGATAGGTTCTTGATTGGACACCTCACCAAGGAATACGGGGAGAACGCTGGGAACCGGGGTTGAGGAGGCATAAAAAAAAGGATCAGCTATGATTGAATGGCAGAGCCGATTCGATGGGCCAGATAGCCTAATCCTGCTTCTATGTCTTATGGTCTTATGAATTCGGAGATGGCTCGACAGTATGAGGCCGCAAGTGAAAGTCGATTCTGTAAAGAGAGACCTGACTACTGGGGTGCCTTGGGATCAACGCTGGATCACATATTTGACCCCTACAGTACCACTTTGACTTGCTGAGCAACATACGGTGACGAAGATTGAACAGAGAAAGCAAATGATATAAGTATGCGTTACAGCCAACTGTAACCCACCATTACACAACCGACATGAAGATGCCCACCAGCGTCTTTCCCCCATATTCTAGTGTTATCTACTAATTACGAAATATAGATGTGCGATGATTAAATACTGCAGTTTTAAGCATTTATCGGTTGTGGGAAGAGATCAGCTGCGCTGAAGGCTGCTGGCAGTAAGACTGAGGCTCTTTAGCCAATCCCCTCGTGGTCAAATATCGTCTTTGTTACAGTGCCATACAAGACCGAATGAGGGCCAAGCGAATACAAACTGGCTTGGCGAGTGAGGTGCCTCCGCTGTCGAGGCCTGTTCTGTCCCCACATGGTAGCACCGTGAGATAACACATCCGAAGGCAGCACCTGTTGTTTCATTCCCGCCTGCTCTCCCGATAGTCGTTTTAATACCCAACACAAACTCCAGACTCACGATTCGCGATGTCACCGCCCATTTTGTACTTGGTGACCACCAGGTCCTCAGCGATCGTCTGCTCCTGCACATCTTCGTCCGACATCTTTCCCTTCTGTTACCCACCTTCCTTTGCGGTTGCCACGTCTTCTCCGTCAAAATCCAGCCCTTGTGACGCGGGTTGCCCTGGAGACTGTAGTTTTACAGTGGTAAAGTCTCATTAGTGTTTACTTTACCTATGGCCAGTGCACAACACCATGTGAAAACATTCCCTTTGTTATACATCCATTTCCTTTTACGTATATCCGTACTTTTTCTACCCATATTTAAATAATCAGAAGCAACTTTACCAAAATAGTTAAAAAACTCAACTACCCCATATCAGATGTGTTTTTTTCCCAATGTTAATATGGGAAATAAACCGGAATGTACACTGAAAAAAATTATTTGTATTGTTAACGTCTAAACGTTCTCGTTCACAGTGTTGAATTGTTTTAACATACTGCTAAAAAAATTCGCTGTTTATTCCTTTACATCAAATAAGATTAGAATTAGAGTGGTGTAACACAGGAAAAGGGTACGTCTGCTCACAGTTTCATGCTGGACTAATTCACTAAAGATATCATCCCTTCTGCCTGTACACGGACTTTCACACCATTTGCGTATTCTCAGAATCTCTTAAACCCTCTAGTATTTGCCTCCACCACCGCACCTGGCAGCACATTCCAGGCATCCACCGCTGTTTAAAAGATGCCCTGCACATCTCCTTTGAACTCCCTTCACACCTTAAATGGGTCTGGGCATTTTTAACCCGAAAAAAAATCTTTCAGCCATCATAACTATGCCTCACAAACTCCCAAAAACCTCTAAATTCTCCCCAAGGATCAACAACTTATACCATAACACAGCAGTTAGAAGAATGTCAGAAAGTAAATGTGCAGAAAATTTTATAACAATAGACTAAAAATGCTGGAAGAAACCAGCGGGCCAGGAAGCATCTGTGCAAAAGAGACTTACGGCTAACTCCGTCACACCCAAAATTTAAAATAATTAAAGTTTCTCGTAAAAATATTTTATCCATATTGAGAAATACAGTTAAAATGTCTCAAAACAAAACATTAACTGCTCCTGTCCCTGCACAGATACATCAGGTGTCTTGGTGCAGATTTTCAGCATTTGCAGAATTCTCTCAATGATTATACAAAGTTCATGTGTCTAATAATTTATTCTAGGCAATACATACATTAGCTCAGAAAATTTTTGTTCTAAACCAAAACAGCCTATTTCTCGCCTCGGTGTTTTTCCCTAATCTGCATTATTTCCATTTGTTTCTGTCCTCAGTGCTGGCTCCCCAACACAAGTTCAGTGAGATTCTCATCACTAGCGTGTTTCAGTATAATATTCTCCTCTATATAATCCCACTGAAATTATAGACGAATTCACCTCCATATTTATTTCTGGGAATGTCTTAACTCTATATTTTGTATGTTTCTCTACTTTATAACGGATGATTGGGTTTCCTTCCATTACAATCTATTCAGTTGTTTTCTGTATATACATATTTCAATATCACTCCCTGCTCTAAACAAGTTTATGTCTCTTAATCTTTTAAACAAGTTCAGAATTTTCCATTACTCTAAATGAACTTATATGCTTTAGACTAGTATATGTTCATCCTTCTCATGCATTCAGTGTTTTCTCATCTATGCAAAAGTTTAGTTTATTGCTCTTCTATACTACTTTAGTGTTTTCCTCTCCTCCACAATAGTCCAGTATTTTTCTCTCTTTCGCATTAATTCAGTTGTTTGCCTCATCATTGCTGATTCAGGTACATTTTGTATCCAAGTAGAATCTGATTATTTATTTATTTAATTAATTCCCATTCTCTATATGGTTTCAGCAGGTTCACACAATTAAACTATTTCTGTCCTCTCTAATAGATTCCTTCAAGCTGCTGAACTATTTCAGTGTGTTTCTCTCCTCTACACAAATACAGTGTGTTTATTAATTCCACATTAGATCAGTGTATTTCTTATGTTTCTAAGTAAGTATGTATTTATTTATCAATCAATCAATGTAACTATATAGCTAACGATCTACATAACTATATACATATGTATGTATGTATCTATCTATATATCAATCTATCTATCTAAACATATAGTAATCAATCTAGCTATCTAACAATCTAACTAGCTATATAGGTATCTACCTATCTATCTATCTATCTATCTAACATGGGTAGACTTGCAGGAGACACCACCACTGTGACTCTCCCCTGCTAAGTCAATCCCTCCCTCCAACAGTATCCAAAGTGGTAGATCTACTGGCAACACACATCAAAGTTGCTGGTGAACACAGCAGGCCAGGCAGCATCTCTAGGAAGAGGCACAGTCGACGTTTCAGGCTGAGACCCTTCGTCCTGCTGCCTGGCATGCTGCGTTCACCAGCAACGCTGATGTGTGTTACTTATCCAACCTGATGCTTTCCAAAAGCTCCAGCCCATCCTCTTTCTTACTATCTACCTGCTCAAGCTTTTCAGTCTGCTGCAAGTCATCCCTACAATCGCCAAGATCCTTTTCCACAGTGAATACTGAAGTTAAAGTATTCATTAAGTATTTCTGATATTTCCTCTAATTGACAGCTTGCCAGTCTTACACAAACTACCATTCATCTGGCCTGCCCAGTTTTGGAATTTACAACATTGTGCATTGCCCACAAGGATGGGTCCACTTCTTTCAGTCAACTGGAGAATCATACTAAGGAGAAAAGAGATGGTCTTTCCCATCTAAAGGTTCTTCTTCTACTTCATGTGCCTTGCGCATTACACACTTGGGTGATCATGGCTTTCCACATCAAACGATCTCTCGCAGCATCAATGATATCTCACAATGATATCTATTCGTTCTTTCACAGTGTCCGTATATTTTCTTCTTTGCCTTCCTCTTCCACGTTTCCCAGGTTTATGACTTTGTAATGTAAAGCATTCTATTTCTTCCCTTTTGATGACATGGCCCAGGAATTTAAGTTTCCTCTCATTTAATGTTCTCATCAAAGATCTTTCTGTATGGGCAAATTGAAGTACTGTCTCATTAGTTACCCTATCTCTAGATGATATTTTCAGCATTCTTCTAAGAAACCACATTTCTGTTGCCTCTAAGTTTCTTTGAAGTTCTGGTGTTATAGTAAATGTTTCGGAAGCATACAGCAAGATTAACCAGATGTAACATCTAAAGGTACAAAGGATCCTAAAAGGAAGAGTCTTAAGAGGATTTGTCACTATCACAACAGTATTGAGACCAAAATAGGTTACGCCAATCAGAACATAGAACATAGAACATAGAAATCTACAGCACAATGCAGGCCCACAAGTTCTGCCGATCATGTAACCTACTATAGAAACTGCCTAAAATTTCCCTAGTGCATGGCTGTCCATTTTTCTGAGCTCCAAGTACCTATTTAAGAGTCTCTTGTAAGATCCTGTTGTATCTACCTCCATCACCATTGCCAGCAGTGCATTCCATGCCCCCAACACTCTCTGTGTGATAAACTTACCCCTGACATCTCCACAGTACCACTTGCAGACACGTTAAAACTATGCCCCCTCATGTTAGCCATTTCAGCCCTGGGAAAAAGCCTCTGGTTATCCACACATCAATGCCTCTCATGCCTCTAATCATCATATACACTTCTATAAAGTAACCTCTCATTTTCATTCACTCTACAGAGAAAAGACCATTCTCATAAGGTACACCCTCCAATCCTTGTCAGTCTCCTTTGCACTTTTTCTATGATTTCCACATCCTTCCTGTTGTGAGGTGACTAGAACTGAGCACAGTACTCCAAGTGGGGTCTGACCAGGGTCCTATATAGCTGTAACATTACCTCTCGGCTCCTAAACTCAAACCTACAGATGATGAAGGCCAATGCACCATATGTTTTCTCAACCACAGAGTCAACCTGTGCAGCAGCTTTGTGTGTCCAATCGATACAGACCCCAAGGTCTCTCAGATCCTCCACACTAACAGGAGCCTTACCATTTATATTATATTCTGTCTTCAAATCTGACTCACCAAACTGAACTATTTCACACTTACCTGGGTTGAACTCAAGGGTGCCCTGAAGTTGCACTCTTAACTATTTCACCATTAGACCCAGATCTTTGGGTTTAGAGGGGGCTTTGTTCCCAGGGATACTTGAGGTATAGAGTGGTTCCCTTCCAGAAAGTAATTTCTCTGAGAAGGGTATAGATGTATTTCGTCAGCCATCTCTTCAGGGCTAAGAAATATTTAGACCTTGAAGCACATGTTATAACATTCTCTGTCATGAGCCTCTATGTCACTTTTTCTTATATCCATCATCAATTTGAATGAGTGTTCTACTTTGGGTCACAGACTATTTAAAAAGATTTTCACTGTTAAGGGTCCATTTTGTTCTAACTGTACCCCTGCTCTATTTGGTATCATCAAATGCCCTGGTTATGTCTGCTGACCAGTGAAGCATGTGATTATGGATATTGCTTTTAAGTGTGTAAGAAAGCATAAGATCAACAGCTCGTAGAATGACGTGGTGATAGATATTCACCATCCTGTGGTTTTTTAGTAGTGCAGGGCCATGGGAAATCCATTATAGCTGATTTAGGATCTGCTAAAGGGTCTTGGCCCAAACTGTCCACTGTACTCTTTTGCATGGATACTGTCTGGACTGTGGGTTCTTCCAGCAGTTTGTGAGTGTTGCATGGATTTCTAACATTTGCAGATTTTCTTTTGTTGGAGATGTGATTCACGATTGGATTTGGACACACTGGCAACAATTATGTCATCCAGGTAAACAAAAAGAAAATCCAAATCTTTTGATAGACAGTCCATCACCTATTGGAAAATGTAAACAGCATGTGCAGCAACTCAAATGAGGTTATCACCGTTGTTTTGAGAATGTCCTCAGATTGCACAGGCACCTGATGTTTTTCGTACATAAAAATAGTGCTGCCATTTATATGTATGAAAAACTGTAACAACTCAATTTCTGAACTCCAGACATTGAATACGAAGAGTTGTACAAATACTTTATACAATTATGCCAACACATCAATTCAGTCTCTTAAAGTGAACCACAATTCAGTGTTGGTACATTGACCTACAGGGTCAGCAACTTCAAATCCCTCAGTGTTATTATTTCAGTGGACTAGTCTGGGCCCAGCATGTAAGTGCAATTACAAAGAAAGAACAACAGTGCCTCTACTTCCTTAGGAGTTTACAAAGCTTCAACACAACAACTAAAACTTTAACAAGCTTCTATAGATGTATATTGGAGAGTATACTGGATGCATCATACCCTGGTATGAAAACACCAATGCCCTTAAATGGAAAATCTTATAAAAAGTAGTGAA